>NC_069674.1:60111670-60430324 GCF_023699985.2 Odocoileus virginianus | reverse complement strand
GGGAGAGGAAGTACTGATCTAGTATGTAAAATGAAACATTATTAACCAAAGATCTATCATACTATTTGCATGCATATAATAAACAAGTTAGTTGTAGTTATAAATGTCATATTTTATCTAGCACTTAGTCTCTATGAGATTTTAAAATATCATTTATAATGTATATTCCAGTTACTTGTCAAAAAGTTTTAGAATGTGTTATAATAAAAACACATAATAAGTATACAGGTCATATATGAAAATAAGAGATATCATAAATCATTAAAATGAAAGATATTTGCATAATAATGGTTGAAAAATGAGATAATTACTACAAATTGACACCAAGCATACTTGTAGACAAAACAAAAATGGAAATTTAGTTAGCTGTTTAGTTCTTGATTAAAAATCTCATGATGGGGACCTCCCTGGTGGCTTAGTAGTAAAGGATCTGCCTGACAATGCAGGAGACATGAGTTTGATTCCTGGTACCGGAAGATCCCACATGCCTCGGAGCAGCTAAGCCACAACTACTGAGCCTATGCTCTGGAGTCCGGAAGCTACAACTACGGAGCCTATGTGCCACAACCACTGAGGCCCGTGTGCCCTAGAGCCTGTGTCCGCAGCAAGGGAAGCCACCGCAAATGAGAAGCCGGCGCACTGCAACAAAGGGTAGCCCCTGCTCACTGCAACTAGAGAAAAGCCCACACGGTAAAGAGGACAGAGCACAGCCAAAAATAAATAAATAAATAAACAAATGTTTTTGAATCTCATGTCAATTTCACTAGAGGAAAAAAGTCTTCCTCATCCTAAGTTCAAGGAGAAATCTTCTACATGCCTTTTGTATAAAAAGGGTGTTGAATATCAACATGATGGAATCTTCCAAAGTGCTTCTGAAAAACGTTAAAATGTTTTTCATTGTAAAGCAATTATCCTTCAATTAAAAAAAGAAAGTGGCAAAAAAAAGTTTTCACTGACTAATTTTTATTTTACCCCTTATATAAAGTGGATGTTGATTCACAATTCACTGGAGACATTTCTAATGGTAGTTAAATTAATAGGAGTCCAAATACTTCTGAGTGATCTAAGGGATAGAACTGGAAGACCATAGAAAACTGTCATTCAAAGACTATTTTAAACCAAGGAAAACTCAATTCCAAGTATATCTTACTCAGAAGTCAGACATGGAAAATAGATCAAAGTACAGCCACTCTACTTGAAGAAGGAACAGAGAAGGCCTGAGACCCTATCTTTCAGTAACCGCTCTTTACTTTCCTTCCCTATCCCATCTCTAGTCAGCTCCAAACCATTGCCCTAGAAAAAAATGGTTGGCTAACTGGTCCTTCTATTAACTATCCTTTGACAGGTTCTGAGTAGTCGTCAGTTCAGTCTTAGGCTCCAAGATGAAAGTCAAGGGTATAGACCTACTGTATTGTTCCCCCACCACCACCAAAAGAAACCTCACATGGAAGATACACATATATAATAGGGGAGCAGGTGTCCCATTGGAAACAGCTACAAATAGGAAGTGTTTCTAGGGAACTCCTCCCTCATCCCTTCCTGAAACAAAATAAATCAGAATCAAAGCAGATTCCATGACAGTTCTCATGTGTTTGTGAAGGAGTTAAAAAAAAAATCTGCTAAAAAGTAAAATACGCATTTTCCCCTAAATTTATAAGACATTTCTTATTATTGCTGAAAATTTAGAAAAGTCAGAGAGCTCAAAGAAAATAGTGTTCCATAACCTTATTTTTTTAGAGGAAACCAATGATAACATTTTATTATATTTCCTTTCTATATTTTTTGTATACATTGATATGTACTTTGAAAACAGGTTATGCTGAATATGTTTCTTAGAAATCTGTTATTTTTACATACATAAGTATTTTTGTACTCTGTCAAATGTTTTTCCATAATTTCATTTTTCATGGCCTTGTGATCAAAACAATTTTGTGACTATCTAACAGCTGGCCATGTAAATTGTCTATACAGTTTCTATACTGTCAATTGTGCTGCAGTGATATCCTTAGAAATACATCTTTTCCTGTCTTCAAGACTACTTTTTTACAAATGCAATCACTGAGTCAAACAATAAACTGCATTTAAGTCTTTTGATGTCCATAACCAGTTTACCCTCAAACAAGACAAAGCTGTACTTGCCCTCTGAAGCTAGAAAAGCTGTTCAGAATTGTGTTGACTTGAGCTGACTAGGGATTTATGCAACCACAATGATCAATCACTGGGTGTGGACGACCTAAGGAAGGATTGTGACTTCGGGTGGCTTTCTTCTGCTAAGGTAATCTCCAAATCCCTGCAGATGACACAGCCCCAGCAGCTGAATCAATTATGCTTCAGTGAAGAAGGACCTGCACCTTGCGTAATGTCCCCTATACTGATATCACCAGTACTTTATGAGAGAGCCCGGTTTCCCTCACTTCGATGTCAGTTTCATCTTTGTTGTTTGAAAGGTGAATAACAATGTCTTGTTTGGTGGCTCAAATGATAAAGAATCTGCCTGCAACACAGGAGACCTGGGTTCGATCCCTGCGTCGAAAAGATCCTCTGGAGCAGGTAATGGCTACCCACTCCAGTATTCTTGTTGGAGAATTCCATGGACAGAAGAGCCTGGCAGGCTACAGTCCATGGGGTCACAAAGAGTCAGACACGACTGAGTGACTATGCACACACACATGTATATATAAATAAATATATAATGTTATATAATGTTATAAATATATATGTAGATAAATATATAATGTTTAATTTATCTGGAAATTCTTGCTGTATATATATATGTACACACACACATATACATATATGTGGTAGGAAATTATCTTTTCCTAAATAGTCATCTGTCCCAGCATCATTTATCCAGTTGTCTATCTTTTTCTTCATCGCAACATCACTGACTCAGTGGACATGAATTTGAGCAAACTCCAGGAGATAGTAGTGGACAGAGGAGCCTGGCTTGCTGCAGTCCATGGGGTCACAAAGAGTCAGACATGAGCTAGCTACTGAACAACGAACAACAAATTCTTATTATACTAACATCCAAAAGATTTTTAATCACTGGAAAATGATTCCTGAAAAAAATGCTCTCCAAAGTGTCAACTACATAGAATGGTGCTCTATATAAACATTTTAGGCAAATTTTCTTACCATTTCTCAAAAAAGAACAATTTGATATAAAGAAATTAAATATTAATAGGAATATAATTTTCTATTTTGAATGATGATTTTTAATTAGGTTCAACAACTGCTTTACCTATAGAATGCTAATATTATTTAGAATCCTTATACACCACTTAGGCACATTTTGTTTAAATAGCTGAGATGATTCTTTCTCTACTACTCCAACCCATGAGATTAAATCCTATTAAAAGTAATTCACATTAGCATCATTAAAAAGATGATCCTTACAGTTAAGGCCTACATACAGTTCATTTCTTCCTTTTTTTTAAACAATGCAATTTAGCTGTGTGTTTATTTTCACTGAAAAAGAAAGTAACAGGAAGATAAAGGGGCTAATCTTTAGAAAATACTCTCCATCACTCTCTATGCCTTTCATCAAGCATTCAAAAGTGTGGTTTTCATTTCAGCCCATCTGTACACAATAAATTAGATAATAAAACAGAAGCAAGACATCATTTAATCAAACAATTTAGCTACTGAAATTCTATCCCATGAAGACAGTCCCTCTCTGCCTTTTCTCAAAATAACGATACTCAGTCTTACACATTGGAATGCTTCAGCTGTGAGGGAAGAACTCTGACTTCAGGCCTTGTGTCACCTGGAGGACTCAGAGGTATCACCAGTCTCTCACATGTCTCATAGTTCCTCAGTGAAATGAAAATTGTTCTGGACCATTCTACTAAAATATTAACTCTACAGTTGGTTCTATATTAGTGCTCTTTGTCCAAATAAAACTTAACTCCCAATGTAATAAATTCTTAAAATGAAATTTAAAAGATGTTTCAGATATGCCTGCCTAATACTTTTACTTCTGTGAAAATGTGCAGGATAATCATGTCCATATTTACATGTATGTTATACCAGCTCCTGTCTATATATCTCATGCCAAGAATACATAACTAAAATTATATGGTGATATCTCCACAAATGATACTGTGGTTATTCAGTGGGGGGAGGGGGAGGTGCAGGAATGAAGAAGAGAAAACTTGATCAATTACTTTCAAATATACTGAAATGTCTTTATTTGCATCATAGATAGAAGTGTAGTGCTGGTAAAGACACAAGACGAAACATCTGCAATGAACTCGGGCATTTTCTCTTCTCATTTCCCACCCTCAGAGGACCCCAAAATTTACCCCCACAACACACTCTTGTTTTCTCTATTTCTGTATCAAAAGGAAGACACTTCCTCCTACAAAAAAATCTATCCTTCCTGTATGTTCTCCATGATGCCTCAGCAAGAGACTTGCTCCAATAATTATTCTCTCTTCCTCCTGACCCTTCTCTCTCTAGGAGTTTCCTGCTTTTGGCCTATAATACTCATGCCCTCACTTCTGCTAGTTGATCACATATTATTTCTTTCCTTCAAGCTTCTGTATTCTGACTCATTTTCTCACCTATTTTTTCTTCAATTTACTAAAATCTGCCTTCTCTCTTTGGCATGCCACTGAGATTGTTCTAGCTAAAGATCTAATTACTGAGTCCAATATATTATTTTCAGCCCTTGTATTATCTGTTGTCTTTGTTACATTTAACACTGGTAACTATCCGTTTCTTAACATCTTCTCCAGCCTCTCTATAATGATTCTCATCCCTACTCTTTGGCTTCACTCACTGCTCAGCAGCCTTGGATGATTCCTTTCCTTCCACCTGATCTTCGTTCCATAATGTCACTGAGGTTCTTCTACCAGGTTCTTGATTTTCTTCCTGCATACATTCCTGGGAGGTGCCATCTAGACTGTGATTTCAAGCAGCTGTACACTCATGGATCCCAAATCTCTATATCCAACCCAAATCTATTTCCTAAAACTTTACAACTATGAAGTAGTTCCACAATAGAGTGATTAACTGCCCTTTTGAGTCTACATAATGATGCAACAAACTCTTCAGTTTTAACTCCATAAGGTTATTCAAAGTATAGGCACATCATCATGTCATTTAATTCATAATGCTAATGTGTATTTCGCTATTCCTGAAAAAAAATGTTTCTCCTGCTCTGAAGAAGAGAGTTTCTTTTTACTCTGCCAAATATCATACAATTACTTTGACTTAAAAGAAACAGAACATAAGAGTAAATGATGATGTGAGATAATACATAAAATTTAATAATTCAAGACAATTTTCTTCCAAATGCATTAGGTAGGAACTCTCATTTGCATATTTTCCTAACGGCTATTTTCAACTTTCTTAAATTGGTAGGGTCACCTACCTTACACTTGTTAATAATACAGTATGTCTTTAATGTATGTGAGTATAAATGTTTGAATTAGTTAAAATGTCACCAAAAGACCAGATTCTGTCTTGTAGATAATAGGGCTTGAGATGACTTCATTAACTCAAAATAACCAAACACAGCAGAGTTTGCTGTAATAAAAACTGATATACAATTCCCCATAAACATATTGTGCAGAAATCTTAGATGTTGATCACACCTTCTTTATATAAATGAAGGCTGAGTAATTTCTAGGCAGCATTATGTAGGTCAAACAGAAAATGGTGCTAGCAGGAATATGTTGAAAGCCTTCAGGTTAAAGAAATGCATATTTTGAAAGTGGACACTTTCATCAGTGAATCCACTTAAACATGCTTGTTTTGACTATATAATTAGGATTTGTCTACTACAGACTTACTATAATATCTGCTCTCACATATCAGTAAATCTCGATGGCCCTTCCTTCAAAATATTAATATATACAGAATCCAATTACTTCTCACCCCTTCCTCCACTACCACCTTAGAACAAACCAAATAATTTTTCTCTGATCAAGACTATTGAGCTTACTACATAATCTCCCTACTGGCACCTTTACTACCTGTACAGGGCATTCTCCACATAGCACCTGGAGTATCTTTAGAAAACATAAATAAAATTATATCACTCTTCTGCTCAAAACGCTCACCGAGAATAAAATCCAAAGCCCTTGTAACAGTCTACAAGGCTCTACACAATCTGTACAACTCTTTCTTATACCCTACCACGGCCAGTCTCATCTCCCACCATTCTTTCCCTAAATCCATCTTTCAGTCTAACTGACTTCTTTGCCATTCTCATGACAGATTAAGGACATGCTCTCCTAAGGGCCTTAGCTCTGCATAGAATGCTCTTTCCCCAGACACAGCTTAATCTTCCCTATACTTCCTATGTCTTTCTGAAAACTAAGGGTCAAATCCCAGCACCGCCCACCAGCATTGCTGTGACTCTACCACAGTTACCTATCCTTTTTTCTATCCCAGTCTCTTTTTTAGTAGATATGAAATAATAACACGTATCTATGCCATTGCTCTTATGGTTCTCTTTGCTCAGTAACGACTACACCCGAGTTCTGCTTAGGTCTACCACCTTTCCTTCAGGACTCTGCTTATATTTTTTATCAGAAATCTTCTTTGGTCATCACATACAAAACAGCATACACATCACCCCCTTTATCTTCCATCTCCCTTTGCTCTGTTTTATTTCTCTTCTGAGCACTTTTTAACCACCTCCAGTATTGTTTCTTTACTCATTTGCTTATGGCCTGGTCTCCTCTCTCTAAAACAAAAAGTTCCTTTTTGTCAAGTTCATCTCTTTTGTTCATTGCTGTAACCCAGCATCTAGAATTGTGCCTGGAAAATACTCAGAGCGTAACACATACATATTTAGTTAACAAGTTAAAGAATGAATGAGGGACATCCCTGGTAGCCAGGTGGTTGCGAATCTGCCTTGCAGTGCAGGTGACACTAGTTCAGCCCCCAGTCAGGGAACTCAGATCACACAAACTGCAGGGCAGCTAAGCCCATGCACTGTAAGTAGGACCTGACGCAACTAAATAAATAATATTTTTTTAATGAATAAATGAACATGCATTTCAGTCAAGGTGAATTAATTGTGAAATTAATCAGAGAAATTATTTCTGAAATACTACATAACTTTCAATATGACCTAAGTTTCTCCTATATTACATAGGATATATCTAAAGAACAGTAGATAAACTAGTTGATGTTGTTCAGTCACTCAGTCGTGTCCAATTCTTGGCGACCCTATGGGCCGCAGCACACCAGGTTTCCCTGTCCATCACCATCTCCCGGAGTTTGCTCAAACTCATGTCCATTGAGTCGGTGATGCCATCCAACCATCTTGTCCTCTGTTGTCCCCTTCTCCTCCTGCCCTCAATCCTTCGAGGCATCAGGGTTTTTTCTAATGAGTCAGCTCTTTGCATCAGGTGGTCAAAGTACTGGAGCTTCAGCTTCAGCATCAGTCTTTCCAATGAATATTCAGGATTGTGCATCAGTCCTTCCAATGAATATTCAGGATTGATTTCCTTTAGGATTGACTGGTTTGATCTCCTTGCAGTACAAGGGACTCTCAAGAGTCTTCTCCACATGACAGTTGAAAAGCATCAGTGCTTCAGTGCTCAGCCTTCTTTATGGTCCAAGTCTCACATCCATATATGGCTACTGGAAAAACCATTGCTTTAACTATATGGATCTTTGTCAGCAAATTAATGTCTCTGCTTTTTAATACACTATATAGGTTTGTCACAGCTTTTCTTACAAGGAGCAAGTGTCTTTTAATTTCATGGCTGCAGTCACTATCTGCAGTGATTTTGGAGCCCAAGAAAATAAAGTCTGTCACTGTTTCCATTTTTCCATCTATTTGCCATGAAGTGATGGGACTGGATGCCATGATCTTCACTTTTTGAATGTTAAGTTTTAAGCCAGCTTTTTCACTCTCCTCTTTCACTTTCATCAAGAGGCTCTTTAGTTCCTCTTCGCTTTCTGCCATAAGGGTGGTGTCATCTGCATATCTGAGGTTATTGATATTTCTCCTTGCAATCTAGATAAATTAGGGACCTACCCAAATAAATACCAATCTAGACAATGCTAGCCCTCAGAGTAATTACAGAGTGGTTCAGAAACATACATTTTCATCAGCTATAACAATGAAATTATTTAACAACCTTTTGAAACCTCTAATCCATCTGTGTGTTTGAGTAGTTTGGGGCATTAAATCCAAACTGAAGGATATCTGATATTATAAAAGCCAAGCTGGTGTGCAGGGATCCGCATTGACTGGCTCTCAAGAACCAAAGCGATCACAGTTCCCAGGCTAAGAGCGGTTTAATTTCTTGTCAGCAGGTCTCCTCATTGTTTTAAATACCGAGAGATTACATATTTTTAAGTAACAAACTCATTTTAATGAACTCTTTTCCATATTTAAAACGACCCTACAACACATGTCTACATCAAAGAGCCAAAGGAATTTAATCATCTCCAAAACTATATGCAAATTTTTAAGTTGAGAATTCTATTTTATATTTGAAATATATCCTTCTTTAAGACCATTTTTTCCCTGGAAACCATTCCTTGGCTAAAACAACATGAATTCCTAGCCGCTTTCTCAAACAGCAAATACATTAAGTTCAAATTAAATAGTGCAAAAAAGACAATCTTCATTATTAAAATGGAAAACCTTAAAAATAAATTTTCTGGTAAAATGATAAAAAATTTATATTAACTAAATCTATTAACTACTGCATTTTAAATTTTTGTCACGTTATTTTTTCTATTCACCATAACTATGGGTATACCTCATTTTATTGCATTTAACAGAGAGTGTATTTTTTTTTTTTTTACAAACTGAAGCTTTGTTTGTGGTAACCTTGCCTGAAGCAATCTATTGGCACCATTTTTCCAACAGCATTTGCTCATTTAATGTCTCTATGTCACATTTGGGTACCTCTCAGGATATTTCAAACATTTTCATGATTAATATATTTGTTTTGGAGATCTGTGATCAGTGATTTTGATGTTACTAATATAATTGTTTGGGGGCACTACAAATCATTCCCATATAAGATAGTGAACTTAATTGATAAAATGTTCTGTGTGTTCTGCCTGCCATTGACAGACTGATCCCATCTCTTTTCTTCCCCTCAGGCCTCCCTGTTCCCTGAGTCACTACAATATTGAAATTAGACCCCCCTAATAACCCTATAATGGCCTCTAAGTAGTCTAGTGAAAGAAAGAGTGAAACAATTTGACAGACTTCACTTTGTGTTATTTAAAAAAAAATCACCATAGCCACACCAACCTTCAGCTGCCACCACCCTGATCAGTCAGGAGTTATCAATACTGAGGCAAGACTCTTCACTAGCAAAAAGATTACTACTCACTGAAGGCGCAAATGATGGTTAGCAATTTTTAGCAATAAAATTTTTTTTAATTAAGGGAAGTACATTTTTCAGATATAATGCTATTTCACATGTAATAGACTACAGTAGTGTAAACATAACTTTTACTTGCACCAGGAAACCAAAAAATTCATGTGTTTCTTTACTGTGGTATTCAGTTTATTGCAGTTTCCTGGAACCACAGTATCCCCAAGGTATGCCTATATTCAAAGTTTTTATAATATATCACAAGATTATAAAGGAGTAGCTTAGAATTGGGTATTTTTATAATAGGCTTAGTCTGTAAAGAAAACATAGAAATGAAAAATGATTTTCACATTTACATAAGATAGAGTAGATGACTACTACTTGAAACTCTATGCTACATTATTACATACAATATGCTTCCAAACCACTTTGTGTGTATGTAAAGCTGGCTTTTACAATATGAAGCCATTGTCAAACAAATCACTTTCATGCTGAAGATGATGTAGAGGAAATAAATCAAGTCCAAATCAGATAAAACTCTATTTCATTATTTCCCTCCAGGAATATCAGAATTCATCTAACTATGCATTTGTCCTAATGAAATCTTCTGTTGTACTCATAATGCAGGTGAGCTGAGCAGCATCCCCAATTTGATCTCCTCTCATAAACCAGAACTGATACTTTCACAATGTGGTACTGGAGAAGACTTTTGAGAATCCCTTGGACAGCAAGGAGATCAAACCAGTCAATCCTAAAAGAAATCAACCCTGACTATTCATTGGAAGGACTGTTGCTAAAGCTGGAACTCCAATACTTTGGCCACCCGATTCGAAGAGCTGCACTCATTGGAAAAGACCCTGATGCTGGGAAAGACTGAAGGCAAAAGAAGGGAGTGGCAGAGAAAGAGCTGGTTAGATAGCACTACCAACTCAATAGACATGAATTTGAGCAAATTCTGGGAAATAGTGAAGGACAGGGGAGCCTGCATATTCCAGTCCATGGGGCTGCAAAGAGTTGGACACAGCTTAGCAACTGAACAACAACAACAGAACCAGAACAAACTACCAGAGTGGTGCAGCAGAAAGTGCCGTAGGTCTGGTTACGACCCTGGCTCCTCAGCCACCTATACGGCTTGATTCTATTTCCCCATGTGGGACATGTAACAAACAAACCAGAGGACTTTTAAGGTCTCTTCTAGCTATGTTTCTATATTTTCTTCCTTAAAACAAATATATCTAAAAGGATAAATAAAGAGTGAGATAGTCTGTTTCTTCGAACATTGCAGCAGTCACATTTCTCTAACGGTACAGAAGAGACCTATTGAGAAGGAGAGATTGTTAAAGTGGGAGATCTGATGCTGTTGTCCACTTCCTGCTTTCAGAATTTTTATCAGAGTTTTTTCTTTATAAAATCTGATGATGTCATATCTCTTCTTCTCTGCTTGTCTGATTTGGACATCTTTACACTCAGCACTAGAGACAAACACAACCATCATCTAGTTTAGTCATTGAACTGCTGCTGCCCCTTTCTCTGCCTTCCTTGCCTTCTTTTCATATATCTCAGCAGACAACAGCCTAAAAAGTTCTACACATCTGTACCTAAAGTTCCTCTACCGTTAATGCCCTTATTCCCTTGTTCCCTTGGCAAACGCCCACCTATAGGGATGATCCTTAAACAAAGATATTTCTTTTTTTAACTTTTTGTTTTATATTGGGGTATGTCTAATTAACAATGTTGTGAGAGTTTCAGGTGAACAACGAAGGGACCCAGGCATACATACACATGTATCCACAAAAGCCTTTATTATATTCTATTGTAACTCCTCTGTTAAAGTCTGTCTTACTAAACCATTTCTTTTTACTTACCTTTGTGTTGCCAGTGCCTAGCACCATGCCTGGTACATGGTGAGTGTTCTGTAAGTATTTGCTTTAAATGGAACTATAGATAGATTGAGGCAATGAATAATAACTACGAACTATCTCAGTTGCTGCCTGATATTAACACAGTTATCTAAAAATTATAAAAATATCCCAAGCATATAACAAGTATCCTCATAAGAACTATAGGGGTGAAAAGGTTTATCAGTCAAAGAAAAATTAGCACTTCCTTCACCTTGTATTTTTTAAAAAGCAAAGAGTAACTATCAAAGAAATTTATTCATAAACACACTGGTTTGCTACCAGTGGATGAAACAAATTAACAGAGATTTGGAAAGTTTGAGAGGTCAGTTTCCCCCTCAAAAAGATCTGCTTCTGGACATCCTCTGTCACTTGTAAGCTCCTTTGAGCCTCACCATTTGCTTGTTTAATGAGGTTAAAATGTAACAGAAAAGGATGTCTCTGCAAAGTCAGTAAAGTTAAGCAAAGACTGGCTGGTCATTAGGAAAAAAAGTAACTATTAATCTGGTGTATTGCAATTTATTTACACAAACTGTTAATTATTGCAATAGTAGGAGCCAGGTTCAAACTATTTTGGGAAAAGTCTCCTATAAGCAAAAAGTTATTGTCCAGAAATGGCTCTACAAAATTAAAATAGATTTTTAGAGAGCCCAGAAATAAATCAATTCATCTACAGTCAACTAATCTTCTTCGAGGGTGCCAAAACAGGGAAAGGCTGTCTCTCCAATCAGTGGTGTTCAGCTAACTCAATATCCCAACGCAGAAGAATGAAACTGGAATTTTATCTCACAACATATCAAAAAATAAACTCAAAATTGACTAAAGACCTAAACCTAAGACCTAAACTTCTAAAACTACTAGAAGAAAACATAAGGAAAAAATCTTCTTGATGTTAGTTTGGGCAATGATTTTTTGGATATGACACCAAAAGTACAGGCAACAAAAACAAATGAACAAATGGGACTGGACAGAAGCAGACAAAAGGGATTGCATCTAACTAAAAAGCTTCTGCAGCTCCCAGCCTTAACATCATCTTCTTGGAAACCTCTGAATCATAAGAGACAAGTGGAGGAAGAAGCAAACGCACAGGCTGAAGCACAAAAAAAGGAAAATGAAGTAAAGGTCCAAGTAAACTGCTAGCTGGCTTACAGGAGCAACAAAATGGAAAGCTGGAGACCAAGGACACTAGTAGAAAATGTTGGACTGGATGCTACTGTCTAGAATTGTCTCATTGAATCTAGGCCATCCATTGCCACGTAATAACTCAATCATAACAATCTTTTAGGTAGGAATTATGATTTCAGTTTTTCACTTGAGACTGAAACAGAGATTATATTATTTTTCATATCACTTGACTATTTAGGGTCAGAGTTACATTAACAAATCCAGAACCCACATTTGTAATTACATCACCCCATTCTTCAACACTGGACTACATTAACTTCTATACAAGAGCAATTTTTAAAAAATAACTTTAATTGGTGACTTTTCCTGAAAATAAAAATGAATCCTGTTCATTGGAGAACATTTTTGTAATCAAAAAAAAAATAAAATTATATTTTAAAGGAAAATAACCCAAAGATGTTGAAATACTACAAATTGTACCAGCGTGGTAATAGAATTAATTGTGGAATTTTAGGACCCACAGAAAGAGAGCAGTAGACCTTATTATCAATTTATAAATCATAATCCATTCTATAGATGATACTCTTCTTGATAATAAAGCAGCCACTACCTCAATATCATGTGATATTTTATGGATAAGTCTAGCTTCAACACCAAAAAGTAGGGCACCAGTAGTCAGAAACATCTCTCTATAGTTATTGTTCTTTGCTATGATTCACAAGAGTATCAAAGCTTAACATGCAAGGCATTTTTGTGCCAGCAAATCATGTGATAACTTTTTCTGATAGGTTCTTCAATCGCTTAATTTTATTAAGAAAACATAGAAGAATATTAGAGTAGACTCAGGATGTATTTTTTAATTTTATATGATATAATTTGGATAACATGAATATATAGATTGTTAATGCTAAGACTCCGGTTCGATCCTGGGTCAGGAAGTTCCCCTGGAGATGGGTTCCCCTGAAGGGACAGGCTACTCACTCCAATATTCTTGGGCATCCTGGTGGCTCAGATGGTAAAGAATTTGCCTGCAATGTAGGAGACCTGGGTTTGATCCCTGGGTTGAGAAGATCCCCTGGAGGAGGGCATGGCAATCCCCTCCATTTTTCTTGCCTGGAGAATCCCCATGGACAGAGGAGCCTGGTGGGCTATAGTTCATGGGGTCGCAAAGAGTCAGACATGACTGAGCAACTAAGCACAATGTTAAGACTAGGAAAAGATATTAGAATTGATCTAATTATATCTTTATCTTTTTTCACTCGGATATATTGTATATCAAAATCACATAGAATTTTCTAAACTCTTCCTATGAGTTCTGAATACAGTGATTTTATATGAAATATGGATCTACCCTGGAATGCTAAAAGGCCTCCATGAAGCACTAGAAAATTAAAAGAGCAAAACTTTAATTTTTTAGAATACTTCATATTTACTATGTAATTCACATAATAATATCAACTATGTGTTACAGTGACCACAACAACTTAGGTAACTATCTTGTGAAAATAATTATAGAAGATATATGTGTATATTATGTTTTAAAATACTGATGTAGATATATATTCATCCATCTAACAATATAATGTTGGAGGCAATAACAGCCAGCCTATTAACATTTAGCAAGTGGTAGGTGCAAAATAAACAGTACACACTGAAGGTATGTTTTTCCAAAAATGACACTTTCATGATTCTTTATTACAAAGGTTAAATTAAACAACAGAAATTGGCATGTGTGATATTTTCAATAATCTAAAATAGATTAGAATTGATTGAATACATCTAAATGACATGAGATAAATCCATAGCTGATTCATGTCAATGTATGGCAAAAACCACTACAATATTATAAAGTAATTAGCCTCCAACTAATAAAAATAAATGGAAAAAAAATTTTTTAAAGATTAAAATAATAATAATAAATAAATGACATGAGAGAAAACATCTCTTGTTTCTAAACTAAATTAGGATGAAATCTACATCTAAATCTATTTAACGCATCCTAGGCTATAAATGAAACAGTAGACATGCAGTGATAAATTATGTCAGTATTTTCTCGGCCTTAGCTTCTTAAAAAACAAAGTTCAAGTAGATCCTTTGATCAAAGTCAGACTGAAAATCAAGTGTGATGGATTTCAGCTGTTAGTTATGATTAGAGCTATTATGATATTTAACAGAGGAAAATTTTCACATACCAAAATAAAATCCCATAAGATTATTGGTATTTTTCGATTAATCTGAAATCAATGAACTGAACTTCATCAATTATGTCATTCTGCCAAAATAATTAATTGCAAAATGGGTCTCATCTTCAGAGAGCCTGCCACTTAACTTTATCATTTTTACCACATGCATGGTGGAGAATTTAATCACAGATGTATTCAAAAAGTTATATATAAGTATTTTTATAAATTTCTACCTTCATCTTTGTATATGCTATAAACTGATGCCAAAATATCACAGATTGTATGTTATTTCTGAGTCTTTCCTGCTTATGTTCTCTGGAGTTCATGTAAAAGAAGTTCTTAATCTTTTAGGAATCATGGACCTATTTAGAATCTGATGAAAGCTTGATATTTTCCTTTTTAAAAATGTACATATTCACAGATGGCATCCAATTTCAGATAATCTATGGGTACAGCTTAAGAACTTGTGTTCTGTAACAAATACTTGATTTTTCCAGAGGGGGTGTATGAAATGCGTTGGACTTCTCAAAGGAAAATGAATCAGTGAGCTTATTGAATGGAATCTTAGAAGATTGGGGGGGGGGGGTGGTGATTACATGATTATATATACCATGAGAAGTGGAGTTTATCTACCTATTGAGAAACATATCTCATTTCCATAGATGAATGCTTTTACATTGACAATGTGACCTCCATTGGCTTACTCATCTCTTTGGTGAAATGGCTCTTCCAAGTCTCTCATCACTGTCAATTCAAGTGGTTTAGTGGCTGTCAGCACAAGTCAAATGCTTTATCTCCCTCATTCATCCATTTATTAAACAGATATTTAGGGGCTCTGTAACAATTTAGAGGAGGGGGATAGGAAGGGAGGTAGGAGGGAGGTTCAAGAGGGAGGGGGAATATGTATACCTATGTTTGATTCTTGTTGATATTTGACAGAAAACAACAAAAGTCTGTAAAGCAATTATCCTTCATTCAAAAAAGTAAATTGAAAAAAACATATTTATTGAACACCTGTTACATGCTAGAATCTCCCTAGAATACTAGGCTTTGAGGATACAGGCACAAACAAAAAAATACAAGGTTCCCACTCTCATGCAGCTTGCTTTCTCGTGGAAAGGAAGAGAACAATGGCCAGCAGAATACCAGGCTGGGTTGCCATTTCCTCCTCCAGGGGATCTTCCCGATCCAGGATTGAACCCTGGTCTCCCACACTGCAGACAGATTCTTTACCATCTGAGCCCCCAGGGAAGCCCCCAGAGGAATAATCAAACAAGCAAACAAATAACAAAGATAATTTCAGATAATGATAGGTTCATGATGATGATAAATGAAGGTCACGGATAGATAAGCCACGGGGAGGTGAAAGGAAAGACTCTAGAATGTGATATTGATCTGAAATCTCAAGGGATGAGGAAGAGTCAACTGTGGAAAGATCTAGGCAGAGAGTATGTAGTAGAGGGACCATGAAGAAAGGGGCCCTGAGATGAGAGCATGCCTGGCTTATTCAAGAAACGCTTATGAACAGCATCACTAGAGCATTCTGAAGGTAAGATAAAGTCAGGTGGATAGTGGGGTACAGACCCTGTAGGACCTTGCATATTATTAAAAAGGTTTTGAATATTTTCTAAATGTGATGAGAAGCCATTAAAGGATTTCAAGCAGAGAAGTGGCCAGCATAACCAGATTTGTACTTTTTTAAAGATGATTTTGCCTAATGTGACCTTAGACTCAACTGTGGCCACACTAGAGAATGCAGCAAATTCCATTCAGGGAAGATAAATGACAATTTCTACTACTAATACCAAGTGAAGCAAGTTACAGTCTGTAAGTAAAAAGTTATCTTACAACTAACAACATATTTTTTGAGATTTGCTATAAACTGTTAATTTATAATAATGTGAGATATAAAAAAATCTCTGGTTCTATCAATACCTTATTGAAAGCTCTAACTTTCCATTTATCCAATAAGTAATTATTGAACAACTTCCTTACCCAGTTATTGGTTCTAGCCTAGTGCTTTTCAAACTATCTGTGGAGAAGGCCCAGTGTTTCCATGTTGACCAATATTTTTACAAAATACAATAAAAATAAAGACAAGCCTAATTTATTATCATCAGTTTCAACAAACATATAAAATTACATAAAATTTCAGTAGATGTACTCAGGAGAAACATAATCAAAGCAGAGAAAAAGAATTACAAAGAACTGCAAAACTAAGTGATTTCTAGCACACTTGTACTTTTTTGTCATTCCACAATAGTAACTGAAGACTATGTGAGGAAATAGCGATTTCCCATATGAAACGCCACTTCACACACTTCAAAGAAACACCAAGATATCAATACTTAATGTTTTAGTGCAATAAATGAGCTTGCTTCTTGCTTGTCAAATTATCTAATCGAGGTTGGATTGACAGCAATGTATTTCTAAACAGCTGCTTCTTGTTTTTAATAACACTCAAAAGTAGAGAAACCAGTCTTGCAGAAGAATATCAATAGGAATGCAAAAGATTTTAAAGCAATTCTGGCAAGCTCAAGATACTCTTTTAACTTTTACACAAAATGAGGCAAGTGATATATTTTCAAAATTAATCCTCAACCCCTCACCATAGATATAACAAATGACTCTCTGAAAGTATAACTAAAGCCTGAACTGTCTATTCTCATCCAATGACTATAGTCGTAGCTTATGAGTCCACTGATCATGAACTAGGATGTTGCAGCAATGTCGAAAAATTACTGTAGAAATTTCTAAATCCTTACTTCAACTTTTGCCTGTTTCTCCTCACAGTTCTTAGACCCATACCCGCTTATGAACTTCAGTTTGGAGAGCACTATTCTAGATTACCCTTTCTATGAACAACAACAAAAAAAAACCTATATGTTTTCAAAATCATTAAACTCACTGTAGAGGGATGCTTCCTACTCATCAGTGTTATAGATCACAAATAATAAAAATAGCAGCAAAAAAAGTCAGTGTTAACTTAGAGGGATTTCTCTCCAGATAAAAAAGGATTCGGGGTAATTCATGTCTCTGACAACCTGGCTCTATTTCTGATGTCTGGGATTTGTTGTAACAAAGAGTTTCCTGCAATGATCATCTATTTAGAAGTACTCAGAGAATTTTCTTGCTTCACTCCTCTCTAAAACAAGCAAATAAAAAAAAAAGAAAAACACAAAACACACATATATATTAATTTAGCATATAACAAAAAACCTTATAATTTCAAAGACTCTTGAGAATCCCTTGGACTGCAAGGAGATCCAACCAGTCTATCCTAAAGGAAAGCAGTCCTGAATATTCATTGGAAGCACTGATGCTAAAGCTGAAACTGCAATACTTTGGCCACCTCATGCGAAGAACTGACTCATTGGAAAAGACCCTGATGCTGGGAAAGATTGAGGGCAAAAAGAGAAGTGGATGACAGAGGATGAGATGGTTAGATGGCATCACCAACTCAGTGGACATGAGTCTGAGCAAACTCCAGGAGATAGTGAAGGACAGGGGAGGTTGGCATGTGGCAGTAAGTGGGGTCACAAAGAGTCAGACAAAACTTAGCAACTGAACAACAAAAGAAAAAAAGTCTTCCTGGATTACATAAAATAATCTGTCATTCAGGATAAATTTATATCATACATACACATGCCAAATCACAAATAAAATTAGAAATAGGTATATAAGAAGAATAATAGTGTATGTTTGTTTATGCCTGTAAAATTGTTTTCAAATGTGATTTCATAATTATCTTTACATTGGCCATAATATACTAGAAAAAGTTCAATAATTTATTCTAGATAACAGCAAAATCTAGAGCTAATGAAAAGCTTTTTGAAGCAATAGGAGAAGAGAATTCACATATCACTAGACAGGTGAAGGCTGTGTTACTGAAAATATTAATAACAGCATTCTTATTTCCAATAACAGTATTAAAGATAGAACTCATGCTTACTTCTATAAACAAACAGCAGGCTACACTAAAACAACTTAAATCCATTACTGGGAAATGATATAAATTTTTAAAACAGAATCTTTTTTAAAATAAGCCAGAAAATGATAGCTGTAAGGATCTAAACAATGGTGAAAGAGTGGATAAATGTTACTAAACAACATTTAAAGAATCAAGCAAATTGCCTTGCTAGTTAGAGTGAGGTTCCAAAGAAGTTAAGGACAGGTTCAGTTCAGTTCAGTCGCTCAGTCCTGTCCAACTCCTTGCGACCCCATGAATCGCAGCACGCCAGGCCTCCCTGTCCATCACCAATTCCCGGAGTTTACCCAAACTCATGTCCATCGAGTCAGTGATGCCATCCAGCCATCTCAACCTATGTCGTCCCCTTCTCCTCCTGCCCCCAATCCCTCCCAGCATCAGGGTCTTTTCCAATGAGTCAATTCTTCGCATGAGGTGGGCAAAGCATTGGAGTTTCAGCTTTAGCATCAGTCCTTCCAATGAACACCCAGGACTGATCTCCTTTAGGATGGACTGGTTGGATCTCCTTGCAGTCCAAGGGACTCTCAAGAGTCTTCTCCAACACCACAGTTCAAAAGCATCAATTCTTCGGTGCTCAGCTTTCTTCACAGTCCAACTCTCATATCCATACATGACCACTGGAAAAACCATATCCTTGACTAGACAGACCTTTGTTAGGTCACTCTAAACTGTGATCCTAGATGGAATATTTAGTCTGACTAAAACATGAAAGCCTAGAGCCACAGGAGAAAGCCAGAAAATTCAATGATTCACCGCTACAATGAATAACTTACTGGTAACTGACTAATTCATCATTCATGATTCCTGGGGGCAGTGAGACAGTAGCCCAGCTTTTGACACAAGGGGTTTCATAAATCATTAACCTCTATCTTATTTGTAGTCATCTCTTCTCCCAATCAAGCAAAAGCATGGTGAAAACCAAACTGGAAATAACAATTCCAAACTTTAAACTGTTTTTCAAAAATAATGAAGGATGTGTACAACAAAAATGTTTACCACATTAGCCTCATCTGCACCTTCCAACATTATCTGTTCAAAAGAAATCATCTTAAGGATTGATATATTTTCCCTTGAAGAGTTATCTTTTTCATGTAATTTGAATCTGAGTTGATTTTCACAGCACAGCAGAAATAGGATCTTATGGATAGATAAGATCTATGCTATAAGATCTATGCTTACATCTAGAAGATTTAAATGCTACTTAAAATAATGAAATAGAGAATTAAGAAGATATTCTTATCATAGTATATCCACCCTTTCCAATTTGTAAGGATTTTCTTACACTGAAAATTATTTTTTAAATGACTAGGAATCAAAAGTCCACTTCCTTTTAAAATCATATGACAGGTGATCCCTCTAGTCTGTTTCTTGCTTTCTTTTCTCATTCAGGGAAGAAAAACCTCCATCAGAGTGCTGCTCATAAGCCCTTGCATATGTGTGTGTGCTCAATTGTGTCTGACTCTTTGTGACCCCATAGACTGAAGCCCGCCAGGGTCCTCTGTCCATGGGATTTTCCAGGCAAGAATACTGGAGTGGGTTGCTGTTTCCTTCTCCAAGGGATCTTTCTGACAAGTCATGCAATCCACGTGTCTTGTGTCTCCTGCACTGATGGCGGATGCTTTACCACTGAGCCACTTTGGGAGCCCATAAGCTACTCAGTAATCTTAAGTGAGCTGTATCAGTTGATTCCCTGACACCTGTAGCCTTTTAATCATTCCCAGTGATGGCTGAGTGCCCCCATGGTTTTATCAACTATCTGTATCTTCCTTGAACATTTATTACTTTCAGACAAAATAAGGTTTATGTCAATATTAACATCAACAATATTCATTTAGCACCTACAAAAAATGTTAATTAAAATATGAAAAATGTTCCAAATTTCAGTCATTGTAAACACCAAAGAAAAACAAGATGTCCTCTCCATTTTTGGATCTCCCTGCTTTTGATTCATAGATTTTTTAAGTTGAAAAGTATAATGACAAATATGATATATTCCTGGGATTTTCAAAAGGCTGCATAGTTGTCATCACTTGATAATAACCTCTTCATTTGAAATGGTTTTCTTATCACAGGATTAGGACACACCTGCCACTAAGTAATATCAGTAAATAAGATCAAATCTTAATAAAAAACCTTCTGTGTTTAAGTTGCAAGAGGCATGTTCTCAAGAGTAATTATATATTCATAAGCCATAAACTTAGCTTCATCTATTTCTTTATATTTTTGGAGCTAACAAAAAAAATCTCACCACATTTAATTTTTAAATGGCTGTATTTTTCCTGCATTGTCACATACAATCCCCACATGAAGAATGAACTATTACTATTTCCATTTTATGGATGAAGCAATGGGGACAGGATATAAATGACTTTAAGTTGAAGCCAGTGCTCATTTACCATCCCCAAAATCCTAGGACTCTCAAGAATTATGCTACATCTACTCTGTGTCTGCTCTATAAATTGAACAACAAAGCTTGGCTGACAGTACATCTGTTTACAATTTGGTTTACTGAAAGTTTTAAGGCCACTGTTGAGACCTGTTGCCCAGGGGGGGAAAAAAAAATACTGCTCATTGACAATACACCAGGTCATCCAAGAATGTTGATGGAGATATACAAAATTAATGTCATTTTCTTTGCTGCTATCACAACATTCATCCTACAGTCCATGGATCAAGGAGTCATTTTGACTCTCAAGTTTTATGATTTAGGGAATATAGGTTATAAGGTTATAACTGGCATAAATGTTAATTCCTCTGATAAATCTGGGCAAAATTCATAGAAAACCTTCTGGAAAGGATTCACCATTCTAGATGTTACTAAGAACATTAATGATTCATGGGAAGAGGTCAAAATATCAACATTAACAGGAGTTTGGAAGAAGTTGATTCCAACTCTCAAGGATGACTTTGAGAGGTTCAAGACTTCAGAGGAGTAGTTAAAAGTGTTTCAAATTCCACCACTGCAGATGTGGTGGAAATGGCAAGAGAACTAGAAGTGGATCTGGATGATGTGAGTGAATTGCTGCAATCTTGCTATAAAAGTTTAATGGATGAGGAGGTTCTCCCTCTTGAAGACCAAAGAATGTTATTTCTTGAGATGAAATCCTCTGCTGGTGAAGACTGTTGAAATGACAATAAACTATTTAAAATATTACATAAAATTAGTTGAAAAGCAATGGCAGGGCTTGAGAGGATTGGCTCCAATTTTGAAAGAGGTTCTACTGTGGGTAAAATGCTATCAAACTGCTTCTCATGCTACAGAGAAATCATTCGTGAAAGAGAGTCAGCTGATGCAGCAAACTTCATTGCCTTAAGAGTTGCCACATCCACCCCATTGTTCAACCACCATACCCTGGTAAGTCAGGAGCTATTAATATCAAGACAAGATCTTCTACCAGCAAAAATTATGACTTTCTAAAGGCTCAGATAATGGTTAGCATTTTTTAGCAATAAAGTATGTTTTAATTAGAGTCTTCCTGGTAGCTCAGTGGTAAAGAATCCATCTGCCAATGCGGGAGACATGGGTTCAATCCCTGGGTCTGGAAGATTCCCTGGAGAAGGAAATGGCAGTCTACTCCATTATTCTTGCCTGGGAAATCCCATGGACAGAGGAGCCTGGCAGTCCATGGGGCTGCAAAAGAGTTGGACATGACTTAGCGACTACACAATAAGTTTTTAATTAAGGTATGTACATCAGTGTCTTAGCATCCTATTGCCCACTTAATAGACATTAAGTATAGTGTAAACATTACTTCTATATACACTGGAAAACCAAAAAATTTGTGACTCATTTTATTGCAATATTTACTTAATTTGCTTTATTTGCTTTGGGTTAAAACCAAACCCACAGTATCTCCAAGGTATGCCTGTAATCTAATAGACTGCACTGTACTTGACCATATATGAAAGGCCAATATAAGACACAACCAGTCATATTGACAATTCAGTACTTATTAGGTAAAGAAAACTAAAAACTAGATCTCTTTTGTCACATTAAAATTATTTGCTTGCAGCTAGACTTTAAAAAATAATTTGAAACACTTTTTACTTAATGGAAATGTATTTTCTATTATAAACTAATTCATGTGTTCTTTGAAAAATTCAGACAATATGATATAAAAGTCATCTTGTAAAATTAATCTTGTTTCTAGTTTTCTAGGTAAATCTTACTTTGCCCTTATAAAGTATGTGTTTTTAGAGCATCTTCTAAGTTCCTAAGTAATCATAAAATCTCAAAATTATAAATGGAAAAATGAATAAATTGTGATCTTTAGACAAAGTAATGCTCAGGAAGACAGAAAAAAATAAATTCCACTACCATTGAACAGAAAGTATGTATTGTTTATTCTTGCTTCTCTAATCCATCTGTTTATTATTTCTAAACTCAATTACTTTCATCTATGACTATTTGGAGTTACTAGAAGTAATTTTTTGCCATAATCACCCATTTCATTTTTATTTTTAAATTTAATTTACCCATAAGAAAATAGCTATTACAACAAAACAGAAAGCTCATGTTGCAATTCGCATAAATTGCTGGACTTATAATACTTTGAAGAGATCAGATTTTAGATCTCTGTCATTGATTCTCACTTTAAGCGCATATTAGAATTCTCTAACAGAGAAGGCAATGGCATCCCACTCTAGTACTCTTGCCTGGAAAATTCCACGGACGGAGGAGCCTGGTGGGCTGCAGTCCATGGGGTCGTGAGAGTCGGACACGACTGCGCAACTTCACTTTCACTTTTTACTTTCATGCATTGGAGAAGGAAATGGCAACTCACTCCAGTATTCTTGCCTGGAGAATCCCAGGGACAGAGGAGCCTGGTGGGCTGCCATCTATGGGGTCGCACAGAGTCGGACACGACTGATGCGACTTAGCAGCAGCAGCAGAATTATCTAAAGAGCTTGTCAAAACACAGATTGCTAAGCCCCCATGTCTAGTCTTTCTGAATTCATAGATCTGTGACTGAAATAAGAGAATTTGTATTTTGAACAAGTTCCCAGGCAATAGTGTTGGGGCTGGCAAAGACCATATTTTGAGAACTAGTGATCTATATAAGGCATTAAACATCATTTCAGAGCTCATCTTTCTAAGATTTATTGTCACTTGGTCTTGATTTTAATGGACAATTCAGTACTGTATATATAGTAGCTTTCAGTAAATGCTGTTAACTGATCAATTCTAAACTTAAATTTAAAATAAATTGAGTTATAAATCTATCAGTTATTAAATAGCCCATTCCCCCGCCATACTTTGCCAGTTGAGAAAATCTTGGCCAAGTTTCCAGAGAGCATAGATATATCAAATACTCTTTGGATACAGAGTCTTTCTACCTATTAAGTTTCTTTTCAATGCACTTTTATTTTATTTGCTGCCAGTAACAGTCACAGTCATCCTAGTACAGGGAATATAAAGGTAAAATAAAATACGCTCAAGGAAACACCAGTAAAATTGTTGATTAGATTGTTGATTCCAAAACTTTTTTTTAGAACAATATTTTGGTAATAGCAGAGAATGATTTTTGGAACAAAATAAATCACAGCTTGATTTTTTTAGTTTTAGTATAACATTAAGCTTGTGTTGCTAAAATCTGCAATGTGTCTATTAGTTTGTTTTGATATCTTTTACCCTGCATGATTAATTTAAGAAAGACACTTCTTTTGTTTCCAGCCCTACAGTGAGATGTTTAAGTCCTTTCCCATAGTTGCACAAGCTCTACCAAAGTTTGAATTTTTGTTGAAATATCAGTGAAACTGGGAGAAAATATTTAATGATTTTTCCTTTTCCTTTGTCAATGTGTTATGGCATTCACATGACTCCCTCTGGTGGCAAATGCAATACGGAATGTCAATCTTTTTCAAGAAATGTACATTTATACATTTCTCTTCCTATAAAGTCAATAATTCCTCCCCTCTGCCTGAAGTTTTCTTCTCTATCTTAATGTTACCCACAATCTAATGTGACCATTGGAAGCCATCAAAAAGTATTAGTTCGATTAATACAAAGACTGCATCTCTTTGTCGAACAATCATCCTGGAAAATAGTGTCAAATTATTTTTGTAGCTTTTTTATAATCACACCAGAATAGTAAAATACTAAAGTAATTGATTAGGAAATAACCCCCCAAACTCAACCTCAATTCTTCAAAACATAGTCCATTAACAGTCATATATAAGCTTAGTCTAAGAAACTTAAGTATTTGCATCAGGAAATACCCTCAGAGCTCCATACAAATACGATGTAGAGTCATGCAGAGATGAATCTGAATTCTACCTCTGACACCTGATGGAAGAGTAACCTACATCAGGTTATGCAACTGCTAAAAGACATGATTTTCATACCCATAAAATGGAATAATGCCTACTTTATGAAATTTATAAGAAAATGCATTTAGAGACCTGTCCCCGTGTCTAACGTTTAATAAGACACTAGCTATTATTGCAGTTATTCCTTTTAATCAACGAAGCAAATGCCTCTCAAATGTATTATCTACAGGGATTATTATCAACTGCCCCCTTGCCTGCACCCTGTCTCACACAGGATCATTTCAATTATACCATTTTATGATGCCTGTATTTGTGTACTCTTATTGTCCTCTTGTTCATCAGTCAGGGCCCCAGTAGAAAAAAAAGATGTCACAGAAAGCTACATAATTTGAGAAGAGCTTAATAATGAGAATATTTACAAAAAATGGTTGGGTCTAAAGGAAACCATAAGGGTGATGCAGTACCTTGGAAGTTACCTCCCCTAGGCCATAAGAGGCAAGAGTAGTGAGCTGTTACCCGACCTGAAGAGGAGAGCTACATGGATAGGATTGCCAGACACTCGCTATAGGCTTTGCTAGATGCCAGCCTGTAGTGACCACACTGGGAGGGATCTGTGGGAACTGGCATCTCGCCCTCACTCTTCTTTCCTCTGATCACTTACCGGTATCTCTCATTGGCCACATTTACCTGGAAGCCAGAGGCCAAAGCTGATTAGCTTGTAAGGGGCAGCTTCCCAAAGCCCAGTGTAGCAGCAAGAAAGGCAGAGGGGGAAATGGAGACACAACAAAAGAATTCAAGCACATCCTGCAAACCCAGTTTTAATTTTGCTACAGTGGCCATTATCTGCCTGGATTATTTCAGTGTCCTGCTAACTGGTCTCTGCCTCCAGTCTTGCCTCCTTCTTGTCGTTTATTCACACAAGACAGAGTGATCTTTCTAAAAGTATAAATCTGCTTATGTCACTTCCCTAATAAAGTTATCCAATGGCTCTCCCATTGTTCCTGGGACAAATTCCAAACCACTTAACATGTCTTTTACTAGGGCTTTGACTATCCAGCCTTGAAGATTTCTCCAGTCTCATTACTCACTGTTTTCCTGGTCACTTCCCACATAAACTGAAGGGAATTTAAGTCCTCTAATAAGTCAAGCTCACTTTCTGATCTATCTGCACGATGGTCCTTTTGCCTGAGTGCTTTTTGCCACCATCCCTGCAGGTTTAGCTCAAGACTACCTCCCAACTGTCTCCTCCTCTAGGGAGTTTCCTCCATCCTCCCAGAATTAGGTCATATGTCTTCCTGGAACAGCTCCATCTGCTCCAGACATGGCACTAATACATTATTTTAATTACCTCTTTACTTATCTATTCCCCCCTAGAGAATCTAGGCTACTTAAGCACAAAAGATTATATTGTTCATCATTGTCACCCTGCCTCCAACCCAGGCTTGGCATCATGCGGGCACCTAGGGAACATTTACTGAATGATTAAATAAACTAAGAGGAAAAAAGTCCAATCTCTTAATCAAAACTTTCAGATTCTCTGAAACCTACCTGACATTACCTAGCCACCCTCACCTTATATTGATCCTATCTCCAATATCTATTTCCCCCATTCCCACTCCCATCATGAACCCATCTGTCTAACAATTTTTCTTTAGGGAGGAAATTAAAGGTCCTTCTTCCTTTCTTACTTCATCTCCTAAAAAATGAGTTAGAATGTAGGCCTCCCATTCTATCTCCAAGGAGAAGGAATGTGTTCCTTGATTACAACACAGTACAAGAAGATAGAATATTAAAAAGACTGAAAGATTACTCAAGTATAAAGATGGTTCCTTGGGGCTTTTTTTTTTTCTTCCAGGAGACTGAAAGGTCAGGCAGGTCTCCAACCTGCCCCTCTGTTTTCGAGCAATGAGGATGATAAGCCTGCAAGTCCTTCCCTTCCCCCGCATCACACATAGGCACTGGGGCAAATCCTCTGTCTCTTATACACTCTTTACACTCTTCTGTGTCTTGCTATCATATTGGCTCACAAACCACATTGGAGTTGCAGGTAATCTTAGAGTCCAACCTCCCAGGGTCTACCATTGAGGTTTAATGCTAAGTCCTCAGATTATAATTGAGGGTTAGCTTACCTGGTTTCCATTGTGTGAATTGCTTGCTTGGGATCTCAAGCAACAGGTACTTCATTTTAGGTAAGACTCGGATATTTCTGTGAACTAGAAAAATACCATCTTCTCAGTTTTTAAAGCTGTTGCTGTTTCAATTTTTTTTTTTTTTAAATACCATAGGTACATGGTAAAAAATTCAAAACTGCATAGTGAGGTAAGTGTCTTTCCTTCCCAGGTTCTGTCTCCTGAGAATTAGAAGTGTCTGCTGATTATAGTTTACTACTATAATATCAATCTCAGAACTGATTGAGTATCCTGGTGGAAGACGACAGGTGAGAAAACAAGGCAGGTGGCCTCAGACAAATTATCATAAGCCCAGGTTTGATTTGGGGGGAGCTTTAACCTTTTTAACCCTGGAAATGTTACGAGGCTGACAGTACAGAGATAACCAGGATGCAAGGAGAGCTTGGTCAATGCCAAGGCAAAAGGCAGATCCAATTATTAGAATATGGGTATGAGGCCAAAGTTAGATTAGTCACACAGATGAACTGACCCTGAATCCCACCACTACCAACCAACTACTCCTCACATCTCCCCAGGTCAGGAATATGAAGTAAGTTTCAGAGGCTAGAAAATCATGGCGGAAGGATGGTAAGTACAGCAGTGTGGAAACAGTCATTTTTACACTGATATATGATTCCCAAAGTATTTCCTTTTGATTTGTGTGTTTGTCTTGTCTATCAGTTAAACCATGAACACCTTCAAGCTAAGTACCAAGGTTTTCCCTATATTTGTTCTTTGTAATAAACAACATTTTACCTAATTTTTATGTACCCACTACTTGAATTAAAATTTTATCTATCAAAAAGTTTACTGTCTGAAGTAGAATGTGCTAGTCACTCAGTCATGTCCGACTCTTTGCAATTCCATGGACTTCTCCAGGCAAGAACACTGGAGTGGGGTGCCATTCCCTTTTTCAGGGGATCTTCCCAACCCCTGGATCAAACCCAGATCTCCTGCATTGCAGGAAGATTCTTTTACCATCTGAGCCACTTCCCCCCAAAATTATAAGTGTTTCTAAAAACTGGAATGAAGCTATTTTTCTGGTATACACAGCTTTTGCCTGTAAGTAGCCAAAAGCTACCAGATTACTTTGACTCAAATGTCATAATCGAACTGAACTCCCCCATTTTGACCTTGAATAAAAATGTCAGCAATATCATTAAATGATTGCTTAGAGTAAAAAATAATTATTTCTGAGAGGTCCAGTATGATTAAGATCTGATTGTTCTTCACAATTTTGCATTCTTTTTGAGATTTTTATATATGCTGTGACTGGATACACTAGAACAATGTAATATCATCCAGAGTGACATCGACCTCAATGGAACCCATTAGACTACTTATGAAAAACCTTCCATGAAGCCTGAAATACTTGCCAGGTGTGCTACTCAGAAAAATGTGGGTTTTAACGTCTAAATTATTAGGAGTTGATGGCTTCCCTAGTGGCTCAGATGCTAAAGAATCCACCTGCAAGCCAGGAGACCTGGATTCGATCCCTAGGTCAGGAAGATCCACTGGAGAAGGGAATGGCAACCCACTCTAGTATTCTTGCCTGGAGAATTCCATGAGGAATTCCATGAGGAGCCTGGTGGGCTACAGTCCTTGGAGTCCCAAAGAATCAGACATAGTTAAATGACTAACACCTTCACTTTCACTTTACTAGGAGTGAAATAAAATAAATAACACTTTTTATTGTCACTTTCACTTTATAATGCTCAAACAGCCCTTCCACTGCAACCCATTATCTCCCATTACTCTCCTCTCTGACCCATTTCACTCTAGCTTCAAAGGGGCCAGGTTTGCCTCAAAAAACTTGAAAACCTTTGCATTCATTGCCTTTTCCCTCTGCCTTGGGTATTCTTGCCTCAGATAGCCACATGGCTGACTCCCTCCAGCTCCCTTCCTCTATGTGCTGTGTGGAGCCACCTTCTCTGACCACAGAGAAATCTATTGTTTTATCGTACCAATGCCAATTTGTGTCTATTCATTATTTACTTCTTTTGTCTAACTGAAATTTCTATCAAGACAAGGAGTTTATTTTATTCCCCACTGTCTGTAATAGATAGCCATTTGGGACCAGCTATATGTCAAAAACAATTTTAAAGGACATGGTTATGAAAGGAGTTTACATTATAGAAGAGTGGGAGGTAAACAGACAATAAAAGTACACAAGTAAAATAGCATAATAGTTCAGGCAGTACCCAATGATTTGAAGGAAATAGAACAAGGGAATGTGATAAACAGTGATGAAGGGTTCAGTTCAGTAAGTTCAGTTGCTCAGTAGTGTCTGACGCTTTGTGACCCCATGGTCTGCAGCATGCCAGGCTTCGCTGTCCACCACCAACTCCTGGAGACTGCTCAGACTCATATCCATTGAGTCGATGATGCCATCCAACCATCTTATCCTCTGTCATCCCCTTCTCCTCCTGCCTTCAATCTTTCCCAGCATCAGGGTCTTTTCCAATGAGTCAGTTCTTTGCATCAGGTGGCCAAAGTATTGGAGTTTCAGATTGACTGGTTGGATCTCCTTGCAGTCCAAGGGACTCTCAAGAGTCTTCTCCAGCACCACAGTTCAAAGGCATCAGTTCTTCGACACTCAGCCTTCTTTATGGTCCAACTCTCACATCCATACATGACTACTGGAAAAACTATAGCTTTGGTCAGATGGACCTATGTTGGCAAAGTAAGGTCTCTGCTTTTTAATATGCTATGTTACTCAGAGCTTTTCTTTCAAGCAGCAAGGGTCTTTTAATTTCATGGCGCAGTCATTTTGGAGCCCAAGAAATAAAGTCTGTCACTGTTTCCATTGTTTCCCCATCTATTTGTCATAATGTGATGGAACCAGGTGCCATGATTTTAGTTTTCTGAATGTTGAGTTTTAAGCCATCTTTTTCACTCTCCTCTTTCACTTTCATTGAGAGGCTCTTTAGTTCTTCTTCACTTTCTGCCTAAGGGTTGGAGGGTTAATTTAAGTGGTCTGGTGGGGAAGATCTCTCTAAGGAAATAACATGATTTGAGATGAAAAGTATTGACATATGAAAGAGACAGCCATGAGTGGTCCTGGTGAGCACTCCAGAAAGAGAAAACAAAGCGCAAAGAACCCAGATCAGGAATATCTTTGACATAAAGAAGCATAAAGAAGTTCACTGTGTCTAGAGCTTCATGAATGACAAGGATGAGACGAAATGGGAATGGCAGGCAGAGGGCAGTTCATACAGAGTATTGTAGATCATGCTGAAACATTAGGTTATCTTGCCACCTATGTGTTGAATAGATAACAGGTGAGCAAGAGCAGATCAGCAGGGAGGCATATCCTGGCATTGTTATGGGAGATAACAACGACCTGGATGCTGTGTAGGGAGGGAGAAGTGGACAAACGAAGATAGATAGTAGAGCTGGAGATAGCAGAGGTAACAAAGTGCTGATGGACAGAATGTATGCAGCGAAGGAAAGAGGACTGAGGGATGACTCCTACACTTCGGTCCAAACTTATTTGGTGGATGGATGGCATTTCCACTCACTAGGGCAAATATTCAGTGCTTGTCACATCGTGAGTGCTTAATAGTTATTGAACACATCAATCAATACTGAGCTTCTAGGTGAAATTTTGTTTGAAGCAAAAACAGTTCTGATGAAAACAGAGGTTGGAAACTACTGCAATTAGAGAGATTAGAGTTGTATACACTAGCTTTAATATCATTTGGCTGAGTTGGAGGTGATGGCTCTTCTAATACAATTTCCTTTAAGGATACCTCAGACAGAGTAATAATGGGTACATGCATTCAAAGCTGGCTTCTGGTAAATGAGGGTAATAGGTAGTCCTTAACAGGTTTGAAGATTATACCCTATGAAGCAAGAGCAATTTGGTTATGAAGTTCTCAATTGTGTGAAAAATGGCTTAGTCAAATACCGTACAGGTTGATGTTGATTAACAAGGAATTATAAAAACTAAAAAATTCAAAGAGTGAACAGAAGTTTTAATTTCATCTAGGGAAGATGACTGTGTCCCCTAAATTATTTAAATCCTTTTTAATAAAGTAAGTTGAGACCTTCTAGGCATGCCAGTTTCGTAGGAGGTTGATCCCTAGAAATTGGATGGGGGGTGAGAGACTTTGCAATAATAGCAAAGTCCTTTATTGAGGGTCTTGTAAATCATACCATAGAAGCAGTTACCTTCTTTTTATTTTTTTAATTTCTCATGTATTTTATTGAGATCTTTATTTCTCCATGTGGCTTTTGTTTGTGTGTGTTTTTTCAATCCTTATTCAAATTCTTTCCCCACTTAGGTTATTGCAGAATATTGAGCAGAGTTCCCTACACTTTAACTGTTTTCAAGGCCACCCTTGGGTCTGATTGACTGAACAAAGTTATCATGTTTAGAGAGATTATCCACTTTGTAGAACTGCTGGTAGAGAAGTTAGAGCAGAACCAAAAGTAGCTACTTTATCTCCTTATCAACACTGGAACTTTAGGTTGCTCAGACCTGGTTAATCTAGAACCCTGCTGGCACTGACCAGGCAGCTAATGGGAACAGCAGCAGCCGCACGGCTGCCCAGGATAGAAACCTACTGGGGCATCTGCAGTTGAAGGTTATAGATGTCCACTGGTGTGTCCTCTCAGGAAGGTTAGAGCTCAATTTCAGCAGGATTATGAGGTTTAATTGATTAGTGTTGCTAAAGTATATACTATCTAGTTGGAGAGTTTGTAGTCTTTGTAGCTTTAGGATTGAGTTATTTTTCTCCCAAGGGAGACATGTGCAATTTTCTTAAGTGATAGCTTTAACCTAATACCCTTAGCAATTAAAATCTTGATAGTTGAAAGTTAACAGTTTCTAACCAGCTATTCCAAATATATGCATAATTTGTTTTGTTTTCTTTTTCATGGTAGTTCCACCTTAAAGTTGAATTGGATAAAACAAAAGAAATGCAAATTTCTTCTTCAGAACTTGGTTTCTGAGATACTATCAAGTGCTAGACTGTATTGTTAAAAATAATGGCATTTTCATTTTCATTGAAAAATGCTGTCATTTTCTGGCTATAAGAATTAACTGTACTGAATTTAAATTCTACCACTTTGTAGCTATGTAAACTCAGGCAAGTTACTTAATTTCTGTGTCTTAATTTCCTCATCTATAATACAGAAATAATAATAATTGTGACTATTAAATGAGATAATGAAGAAAGGAGTTAACACTTTTTTGTCAGATATTTTCTGTCAGTTTATTTTTATTATTAAATGTTTTCAGAATTGGTTTTATCCTCCTACTAAATAATTAAATATGTGGGTATTTAATTTGAAGGACCAAACTGGAGCTCCAAAGCGTGAGTGAAGACAAGTATTTTAAATGATGCTTCAATTTATTTGCTATTATAACTTTGTGTCAAATCTGTCTAGTTTATCTGGCAGAACACCCGCTAAAGTAAAGTGATTATTATCCTGACAATTCTAATTATCTAATCTGTTAAAGATCCTAATGTTGGTATTGTTTAGTGGCTAAGTCATGTCCAACTATTTTGTGACCCCATGGACTGTAGCCTGCTAGGCTCCTCTGTTCATGGGATTTCCCAGGCAAGAATACTAGAGTGGGTTGCCCTTACCTTCTCCAGGAAATCTTTCTGGATCTCCAGGGATCAAACCAGTGTTTTCTACATTGGGAGGCAGATACTTTACTCCTGAGCCACAGGGAGCCCAGAGATCTTAATGTACATGTATATTTTCATAGAAATCTTTGAATGCTTCAGGTTGTTAACAAAGGAATGGCCTGTTTGACAAAAATCGGGTTTTGTCCATATTTACAGAGGGAAAGGGCACATGCTACTGTTCTGTTTTATTCATTGAAGTAACTTGGGTCAATTCCTAATTTTACTTTCTATGAGAGTCTTAAAGAAGAACAGTATACTTATATTCAGTTCAGTATCCCTCTCTATCCTGCCATGTGCAAGGCACTGAAAAAAAATAATTAGGTCACTAAAAAAGTAAGAGAAGCAGCTGCATCTACTGTATAACTTGTCTATACCAGAAGCTGGTGGTAGATCCTGAGAAAAAGGCTGTTTCAATAATTAAGAGAGCTTTCTCAGTCTCTAATACAAACTATAAAGTAGTTTAGTGAATGAGTGAATATGTTTTGAGAACACACCACTCCCCAAATATCTAAATCTACATTTAAATCTAATAATGAAATATATTTAAAACTATAAAATGTAGGTCTTACTTGTTGACCCTTAAATTTGTCTTAGGCTCTACCTTCAGCCACACCCAACCAGGACTGAGCCATACTCTGCCACAAACAATAGGAAATTCAGGACAATACGCTCCCCAGCAACAGAGTAAATTCAAAAGCTTTTATGGTAGAAAAGTAAACTTTAGTTGAGTTTGTCCTTTGGACCATTGAGTAAATTTAGAATAACAGAATCTATTTTTCTTTTGTACAAATACTTAGGAAAAAACACAACAAACAGCTTTAAAACTATAGAAATGTATGTATAAAACTTTATGTATTATAATGCCAATATTGTAAAGCAATTATCCTTCAATTAAAAATAAAGAAAATTTTTAAAAAACTTTATGGATTATAATGAAAATAGAATTTTGAATAGGATAAATATTAACAGTCATGGTCAATGACTTTTTAAATCAATCATGTCTCTCTTTTCACAAAACATCTTGTTCATTATGCTAAATTAGTATATATAAACAAGCAGAATTTTATCTGTAAAAAAATAGGTGGTATATTTAGTTTTATAGATTTATATACATATTATATATATATATATATATCAGAATCTAATCAAAATATGCTGCTTTTATTAAAAAGCAGCAAGCTAATAAATTAGCCTGCCACAAACTAACATACAAGCTACTCTCAAGTTAACAAGTTAGCCTGCCAGTTTTATGGGTATTGGTAGAAGACATGAAACCCTGGGTGAGAGATAAAGGACAAGTTATTACTCAAAGCAATGGCAATAACTAGATACCAGATACTAGTATCTGCACTGATACCCAGACCCACCATTCCCATAGCATTTAATAAAACCAGAGGTACCCTGACCTTAGGGAACACAAATCTTGTGTTTGTGAGAGTTCCTGCCCACTGCTCCAGAGAGAGATACTATCTCTTATCTTCCTACTATAAACAATCCTACCCTTTCCTTTGGAGGAGACAATATTTCCACCTTCCAAGTCTTTCCTTTTAACAAACATCCTTGAAAACATAGTTGAGAACAAAAAGTAGTCGCTGCCTTGCTTTGTAAGAGGTGCAGAAATGCCAGATCATGAATAATTGTCTCTCAAATCTAAGAGTGATTTCTGGGGAACGAGGCTGAAAGGAGAGAGTCCTCTCCTGGTGACTTTTCTGGCGCTGAGGTCAGACAAGCCCTCTTCATACTGCGTGGTCTGACGAGAGAGTGTAGTTTGGGGCTCGCTTCCACTGCCACATGTGGCCTGACAAGAAGAAAATTCTATCTCCTATTCTTCCTCTTTGCCCTCTCTCAATCTCTCAGTTTCCCAGAACATATTTTAGTTCAGTCTTGGCATCCTGAAGTCTGACTTGGAAATCAATTACCTTAGAAATAATTTACAGTGTCAGTCAAATTCCCTGACTATTCCTCTCACTGCCTCCAATTTCAACCTCCCCAAAGGCCCTATTAACCCATAATGTGTCTGATTTATAGAACATCCAGTTTCAACTGCATTTTAAATTAAATAAGCATGGCTGGCTAGCTGGAGACCATAGCCACCACTTATGCCGTCTCTAGTATGGAAAAATGTGTCTTTATTAATGAATGCACTTAAATGATTTTATCAGCCATGCCTCTTATTATATTGTATCTTTGTATTTAAAATCAAGTTTTTAGCATGTTATTAGAGTAAATTTACTTTTGCAAATGTCTATGAAAGATGGCACTATTTTCTGCGGCAGCAAAAAAGTTATCCCAAGCCAAAAGCCTGGAGAAAAAGTAGACTTACTAACAGGATATTAAAGTTAAGAGTAAGAGCCAACATGCTGTCAAATTATTGTTTTCTCTCCCTAGAGAAGTGTGATGGCCAAAAAGCAGGCATAAAGAAATAAATATTTTAATGATAATTCACAAAATCCTCGAAAAAGTGAATAGCTTATAGTATGTCAAAGAGAAAAAATAAACAAGGAATTATAGCTCCCTCACTGGACAAGGATTATACCTTTGAGAGCCTCTCTGAGTATTTCCAATTTACATTCAAATTCTCATATTTTGAAGGGCTCTTGCTATGCAATGGAACATTACCACTTGTCATCAAAATATTCTCTGTGATATTTGACTTTCAAGTTTACTTTGCTTGACTTCACCCCCATTGCACAGAGCAATAGAATGTTTTCTTAACTGCATTCCCGTTTAGAACCTGTCGAACATTTTTATCATTTTGTATCAATTCTTACGTATTTTTTTAGAATTTATGTTCCTTTATTTCTGGTTGAAAAGAATCCAATTAGTTCTATTTTTCCCATATGAAGACACTAGACTGAAGCAGACTAGCAACGCCAAATGTGATCTTCCCAAGCTGTAGTGAAAGGGGCATTCACTATTTCTGTGCTCTAAAAGACTGATGACATCTTTTAAAATCAAAGTAAGGGTTTTGGGGGTAAATTTTTTACCTTTAACCATCCTTTATTTTTGCTCTTTTCATAGGATCTTACTTCAAGTTGATCTGGTGGGAAAAGTTTTTGGTTCACTTGTAATTAAGGTATTCTATCTCTTGATTTACCTTACTATTTAATTTTCATCTTACTTTTCACATTTCTAGGGCATATTCTTTAAAGTATACAAAATATTGTTTTAAGATGTCACATTACTAAACTATTCTAGGAGGCAATTTTGAATAAAACAGGAAAGTTCATATTAATTACACCTCAAAATTAAAAATATAAATGAATAGTATCTCCTATATAGCTACCTTAGGAATTTTTGCTTTTATTCCCTCAATCTTGACATTGTTTAAAACAATTTGGGGGAATCCTCTTGTGGATTTGCCTTTAGAATCTACTGCTTTATTTTAAATGAAGTTAGTGGTGTAAAACTTCATCCTTCACATGTGGGCTTTAATTTTTGGATAGAGATAGTTGTTATCCATAGTCTAGTATATGGGTTGATGATAGACTGGGAAAAAACCTGGGAGAAAACTATCTGACTGTAAGGAATGAGGGTAATGTTCTTGTCTGATTAAACTGGCTTTGAAGACAACTTCATGAAAAACTTTTAGAGAGCTTTTGAGTTTTGCCAAGAGCAATTGGCTGTCATATGGCCAGCTCCTGTGTAGATCCTTGATTCAGCCAGTGGTAGCAATGTATCAACAAGTCCTAAGCTCACTTGGTTGACCATTTTACGCTAAAGGAAATGGGGAGTCACTGGAGGGTTATGAGCAGGTAAGTGCTGATATAAACAGGCATGTTTCTAAAAGATCACTCTGGATGATGCATTGAGAAGACACTGAAAAGTTAAGGGTAGAAGGTGGGACAGATGTTGGAAGTCTAATTAGGAAGTTATTGCAGTAATACAGACAAAGGATGATGGTGGCTTGAACAAAGATAGAAAACGGAAGTGATGAGAGGTGGTTGAATTTTGAACACATTTTGAAGATACAGTCAATAGGATTTCCCAATATCGGTCTGGAGTGGGTCTCAGCCAGGGGCCATTTTCCACCGAAGAGGCATCTGGCAATGTCTAGAGACATCTCCCTTGATGAAAGTGAAAGAGGAGAGTAAAAAAGCTGGTTTAAAACTCAGCATTTAAAAAACTAAGCTCATGGCATCTGGTGTCATCGTTTCATGGCAAATAGATGGGGAAACAATGGAAACAGTGACAGACTTTATTTTCTTGGGCTCCAAAATCAGTGCATATGAAATGACTGTAGCCATGAAATTAAAAGACCCTTGCTGCTTGGAAGAAAAGCTATGACCAACCTAGACAGCATATTCAAAAGCAGAGACATAATTTGCTGACAAAGGTGTCCATCTAGTCAGAGCTATGGTTTTTCCAGTAGTCATGTATGGATGTGAGAGCTGGACCATAAAGAAGGCTGAGTGTTGAAGAATGGATGCTTTTGAAATGTGGTGTTGGAGAAGACTCTTGAGAGTCCCTTGGACTGCAAGAAGATCAAACCAGTCAATGCTAAAGGATGTTAACCCTGAATATTCATTGGAAGGACTGATGCTGAAGCTGAAGCTCAAATACTTTGGCCACCTGATGCGAAGAGCTAATTCATTAGAAAAGACCCTGATGCTGGGAAAGAATGAAGGTGGGAGGAGACGAGTGTGAGACGGTTGGATGGCATCACCCACTCAATGGACATGACTTTGAGCAAGCTCCGGGAGGCAGTGAAGGACAGGGAAGCCTGGCGTGCTGCAGTCCATGGGCTCGCCAAGAGTCAGACACGACTGGGCAACTGAACAACAGCACAGACATCTCCGATTGTCATGACTAAAAGCACGCTGTAGGCGTTTAGTGAACACAAGTTAGGACTGATGCTAAACATTCTGCACTGCACAGGACAATTTACACAACAAAGAATTATCTAGTCCAAAATGCCAATTATGCTCTCACATGCCCATTGAGAATTATCTTGTGTTTCCCTACTATATGCTTTAGGAGAGCCCTCTCTAAGAATGTTGGTACTAAGCTAAAACTATTGTTCAAATGCCCATGGAAGAGGACAGACTCTAGCAAAATCTATTCTGCCAGTGGACTCAGCCTAAATGAGAAAGAAACCTTCACAATGAGCTCATTCTAGGAATAATGAGTGAGCCTGTTTTGAGGTAGCTTTTATTCACCACATCCAGATAAGAGGGTAACAATAGTCAGGACTTCTGCTTAGATGCCCAGCATCCAGCCTCTACAAGAACCATTGAGTCTGCATTTATGAGAGTTCTTTCTTAGTTTCCTGGCAGTAAAAGAGGAACAAACAAGGACGAAAGCTTACTTCATGAGCCCAAGTGGAGCCTGCCCTAACCAAATGTCTCAAGCCCATTATTTTAGTGGAGGGAACTGTTGCCCACCAGAGCAAGGTGGCCACTGAACAGATTTGCCAATTTAAGAATTACTCTAGATGGATGTCCTCACTTTCTGAAGACATATCACCTTTATGATAGGTGTCCAGAAATTACAACTTGGAATTTGGAGCACTACTCTATGAATATAGTTATCCTCTTACTTTTAGATATCTTTGGTTTGAGAAAAGAATCATCAAATCTGTAAATCCCAGTTCTAGAAAGTAGATGTAATAGGTTGGAACCAATATTAAAGTAATGTGGGTGCTTCTATTGTCAGTAACACATTTGGAAACACAAAGCCATAAGACTCCTCTCCTGAGTGTATAACAAAATTACACAGGCCATTCTTTTTATCCATGTAGGTATTCTTCCAGCTCTCAGCCTTACAAGGTTTCACAGGCAAGCAAAACTATTATGACAGAAGAATATTTGCTAAGGAACTCCTTCACATAAAATTAGTTCATACTCAAAACTCTTTTCCTGCTTCACGCTCGCTTTTATCCTATGCACTATTTTCATATCTTTGTCATTTTCTTATAAAAATTATGATATAATTATCAGTGAAATTGGAAATCTTACAAAAGGTGCAGGATTTCTTAAAGTCCATAAAAGTGAAATTAGAAAACAGATAAGTCATTGAGAAATAAAGATCTGATGACAAAGTAAATCCTTCAAAAGAGGCTTTGAAGAAGCCCTTGAATATTTTGTAAAAATAACTATCTTTATGAGCATGCTACAAAAGTCAAGTGAGAAGTGAAGAATGTCTTACTGTGCTCTTCTATAGCTTGGTTAGAAAAATTAAACCCTCAAAAAGCCTTTGATTTATTTTTTTGTGCATCCTAAGAATTAGCATAATAATATGCAAACTCTAACCTAGATGTTGTTAATTAGGAGATAAAATAAGCTTACTTTTATAGTTTTATATACTAACAGCTTTATTCTTCAATATAAAAATTTACAGGAATTTTCCTCTAAATTCCCTATTTCCCTGTCATTCCTACTGCTCACATTATAAACTCAATTAAACTTAAAGCTACAGTTGGCTTCTGTCTTCTCATTACAATGTGAAATGTATTCTCTGCCTCAAGACTAGTACAACTTCCTTTTCTGTTCAGTGGTTATCCTCTCCTAGCTTAGCCATTGCCATTAGCTGTACAGAACTACAATGAACTATAGGAACATCTCAAAGTACCTCAAGAAACTTCAGAACCCATTGTAATGTCCTGTTAGGTCAGGTTAAGAGCAACGCCTGTTTGAGAAACTTGCTATGGAAACAAATGGACGATCCTCACAGAAGGCCAGAGTGCCCGCTATCCAGAAAACCTTGCCAAAGTGGCAGAAAAGCTTAAGGTTGAACACTCTAAACAGATATGTCCAAGCTCTAGATGATTCTAGCTTGGTCTATAATGGGTCAACTCTCCGATTATAGAGTCAAACAAAACTCCAGTTATGTTCCAGGGAAGATTCTTCCTTTTTGAACTTTAGAGATTGACCTGGTTCCAGAGTGACTTTATTACAGTTCCTTGACCCTCCTAGAAATTCAGGCCCAGCTCCTGCCAAAGTCCATTTACAGATTGGGAACCTCAGGTCTAGAAGGATTAAGAAACTGTTGCAAGGTCACAGACCTAATGTATTGGTGGAGCTGAAATTTGAACCACAGCAACTTGATTCCAGAGCCTTCCCAAGTCACCATTCTGCAATACTGACTCCACTGGCAAGAGTATCAGGCAAAAATAGGAACTAGTTCACTAGCATGCCACTGAGAGAGATTTAATAAAGATGACACTCTAGTGGTGAAACTTGAATCACACTAAGAGCAACTGCCTGCTACGCCTACACAGAAGATGAACTCAGCTATGAAGAAATTAACAAGTTTAAATCCCTGGAAATTCCTTCCAAAACAAAGGCTGTTACAAATCTTACATTTAAAAAAAAAATGTGGCCTGGTGTTTAAAGCTAGACTAAAATTAAAACAGCAAAATGAACAAACCAGCAAAAGTAATGATCCTATGTACTGATCCTAACTCTTAAGTATCAAGCCTTGGGAGCATCAGGAAAACTTCATGCCTCTCTATATCCATCTTAAACATGCAGCAAAATAGGCAATGATGCTTTCCTACTTCCTCTAAATAGCACTACGAGTATAAATTAGTGTTTTAAATGTCAATATTCTTTGAGAACATCAGAAAAAGGATGTCACATAATACATAACCCATCTTTAGCTCACTTTTAGCCACTTCTGCTATTTCTACACTTGTTTGCATCACACTCAAATCTTTCTTGTCTGATAACCTCAAGTCATTGCTTGTATTTTGTACCATGTGTATGTACAGTTACATAAAGAAGTGTATCCATCATCACTAACTTATCATTATATTATTTTCATCATTAAACAACCAAGATGATTCCTTCAAGAAGCCAATCCACGGAAAATTGGGTCATTTTCTTAAAGTAAAACACAACCACTTTTGTATTATATCAAAGTACATACCAATTATTTTGTTCTCTGTTATTTTGTTTTTAAGGTAACAGGACAACCATTAAGGGCTTTTTCCTTCTTTATTATTTCTCTAACATTTGTGAGACTTCACTGGGATGTGACCTTTTAGTAGGGGTAGGGGGTTGTACATTTCATTAATTTGAAGCTTTTCTTCCTAAATATTTTTATTTATATCTCACGTACCTTACTAGGTATCTCTTTTTGTTGATAATATACTAAATATCTTTCAAGATCTCCAAAATTGTTTTACTGGGTACCTTTTCTTCATATCTTTTCTTAAAAAAGAAATGCACACGTATACAGAAAAATAGAGATGTATAGATATGAATATAGCTATGTCAGAAGCATAATTATTTTAAGTTCACTTTAACGGCCAATGTTAATTGCACAGCCTCAGTTGACTGTGTAAAGCCTCAACATTTTAAAAAATTATTGAATTATTTGGCTGCACCAGGTCTTAGCTGCGGGACACAGGATCTTCACTGCAGCATGAAAACTCTTAGCTGTGGCATGTGGGATGAGTTCCTTGACCGGGGGTCGAACCTGGATCCCCTGCATTAGGGGCACAGAGTCTTAACCACCAGACCACCAGGGAAGTCCCAAACCTCAATATTTTTATTACATATAATCAAACAAGGCTTTTACAAGTAAAAATTTCTAAATTTAGAATTTCCTTTTGCTGACACAAAAGTTTCATGATAATGGTGGTTTGCAAAGGGTGGCCCCAGACCAGCAGCATCAACTTCCTCTAAGAACCTTTTAGAAATGCAAATGTTTGCTCCCCAACCACTGCCCTATCTACTAAATCAGAAAGTAAAGGGTACTATCCGGCAACGTCTGTCTGAATAAGACTTCCATGTGATTCTGATGTTTGAGAGTACAACATCACAGAGATGATTTCTAAGGTCCTTGAAATTAAGAATGGTGTCTTTTTCCCATGTGTGTCTAATACTATATCCTGGCACATAATAGATATTTAGTAAATATTTCCTATGTGAATAAATTTAACGACTGATCATTTCTGTGATTTGTTTGACATTGTCTTCTCCTGACTTCTCTCTTCTTCACACTTATCACCCATAAAGTTGGGATAATTGAATAAAGAAGTGTCACGTGTGAGCCTAACATGACTCTCACCAGGCTGTCACTGTCCCCCCACATGATATTCTTACAGTGTTCAGTGTTTTAAACTCTCCATGATCTGTACTTTTTCAGAATGCTTAGAAGTATCTTGCATGACAAGCAGGAAGAAAACAAAGAAACTGCAGGATTTTGAATTGTGCAGAGCACTACATTACACTTATATCATCACATTTTATTTCTCTGCAGAGTGTAAGAGAGAAAGTCTGCCATCAAATAAACATTTAGCAGTTTCTGCAACATTCTACCCAAAATAGATAGCCATAAAGAATAGCAATGATATGTGAAACTGTAGATATAATTCTCTGCTCCAAAAGTAGTATTTGCCTGACCTGGAAAGTATATAAGGAACATAGTTAATGGGTTTTTTCCTTCAAAGAAAAAAAATACCTACATGAAGCTATCAAAAACACTGTATTTCTATTTTTCATGAAATATTTACAGATAATGACAGGTTTACTGAAATTATGTAATCAGCAATTCCTAAATCGCTACCATTATAATTACTGTTTATTTGAAAATCCTCAGAGAAAGACAGAAGATATGTCTCCAGTTTTGTAATGATCTGAGATAGTCTCCTGCTGCTCTTCTACACTCCTGGGCTAATACCAATGTAAATTGGATAATGCTAATTTGAGCATATTGATGAGGGTCAAGCATTACTGTTCCTGTAGCTAATTAAAAAAAAAAATTTCCTCACTTTGGCACTATTACTATCAACAGATTTTCATCCTTGCAAACACAAACATAACACTAAAGAACAGAAATCTCCTCCATCATGCTTCTAATGTCTCATCTCTCTTATTTTAAGAGCCTCTTGATTGCCATTTCTAATAGCTTTGTCTGCTATATTGTGAGAATCCTTCTATAGTATATAAACCCTTGTACTTAGGTTCTAAAAATCTGAGTTCAATCGTTTACCTACTGTTAACAGGAATCACTGCTCCTTTGAACTACAATCTCCACGTCTGTAAAGAAAAGGTGATAGTTTAGTCAAAGGGACCTTTAAAAGTCATTGCCAGAGCTGCTATCAAAATAAAACCAAACTTCAAAACAATCAGAAAATAAATGTTGGCAAGGCTGCAGAAAAATTGAAGCCCCTCTTCTCTGTTGGTTGGAATGTAAAACAGTTGCAGCTACTATGTAAATACACTGTGATAGTTCCTGAAAAAAATATAAATGTAATTACAAAATAATCTGACAATTCCACTTTTAGGTATATACCCAAAAGAACCAAAAGCAGCATCTCAGATATTTGTACACCCATATTCACAAATGTCAAGAGATGGACACCCAAGTGTCCATTGACAGATGAATGGATAAACAAAATGTGATATACACATATAATGGAGTATTATTCAGACTTAAAGAAAATTCTGATACAAATAAATAAATCTTGGGGACATTATGCTAAGTGAAATAAGCCAGGCATACACTAAAAAAAAAAAAATACTGTATGTTATATGAAGTATTAAAAGCAATCAAACTCATAGAAACAAAATGCACATTATTTCACACTTGCTACAAAATGAATGAAACTGGAAAACACTGTGCTAAGCAAAAGAAGCCAGTCACAAGAGTTCACATACTGGTATAAAATGTTCAGAAAAAGAAAATGTATAAGACATTAGAGGTTGGCCACAACTGGGGTGGGGGAGTCAGATGGTATGATCGAAGCATAATCGTTAAAGGTCATCTTTTTTTAGGTGATGAAAATTTTCTAAAATTAATAGTGGTAATCTGCACAATTCTATACTAAAAACCATTAAATTGTACACTTTAAAAAAGTAGAATGGTTGTTGTCAGTTGGTAAGGGGAAGAGGAAATGGAAAGTAGTTGTTTGATGGGTATAGAGTTTCAGTTCTGAAGATGAAAAAGTTCTAGAGATTGGTTGCACAACAATGTGAACATATTTATTACTGAACTGCACCCTTAAAGTAGTTAAAGAATTATAATAACAATAAGATATCACTACACACCTTATTTGGAAAAGGGAATGGCAATCCATTCTGATATTCTTGCCTGGAGAATCCCATGGACAGAGGAGCCTGGCAGGCTGCAGTCCATGGGGTTGCAAAGAGTCGGACACGACTGAGCAACACACACACAACCCACCCACCCACACGCCTGTTAGAATGATCAAAATCCAACACTCATCTCTTCTTTTGTTTCTCACAATCCCTTCCTTTTCCCCAGAACAAAGGTCTCATGAATGGAAAAACCAGTGTAAGGAAGGAAACTTTCTCAAGGCTCCAGAGGCAAGCAGGGTGACAGTTAAGCTATTCTCTGGAGAGTTCAACAGACAACCAGTTGGAAGAAATGTTCCCCCCCCCCGCCTTTCAGCCCTCTTGGCCATAAACAGAAAACTACGGGAGTAAGTTGGACTATTTCTCGTTCTTTCACATGTGGACTCAACTGTACAGGAGGTCCCACTTCTCCTCAGTCACCCCTATGCCTCTCCCTGCCAACACCACAGCCAAAACCACCTTCTCTGTGCCGCCCCCTTACCAGAGTGTCTCTCCCCTCACCAGCCCTCTCCTCACTGCTCCTAAGATTCTAAAAACAAACATTCCAGATTCTAAACGTTTTCCCCCTCCATTTCTCACCCCGCTTCTTCAGAAATCAAAGATTTTTCTTTCTAAAGCTCTCACAGTGATGACAAACTAGCTAACATGCCATACTGGTTGACACTAGGTTTTATCTCCAGAATGACTCCCATTTTAGTTACTCCCAGTATTCAATGTCCAAACATAAAGTAAAAAATTGTAAAGTGAAGGTGAGAATTCCAGGCACTATGTTACATCTGCCAAATTAAAGGACCAAGCAGTCTTTCTACTGCCTTTCAAATCACATCAAGTAATTAGCAGCCTGCTTTGCTACGCATGAGCTGATTTTACTCTCTCAGTTTTGCTCATGCAGTTGTTTGTTCATCATCAGAAAAACCAACTGGGGTTCCTGAGAAAAATAAGATGGTATTTAGTGATAAGATAAAGTCTAACTACTTCTTCTTAGTCCAGTTTCATCTGCCTATAGCTGGCATGTACAGAAGCTTTGTGCATGTCGCCTCAGAGGTAAATTTCCACAGTTGACTTCTATGTAGACACCTCATTCAAGATGGCAGCGGCATATTCTGCGTACAGCGGCCACTCGGAGCACCTCAGTCTGAAGTGTGGCGTGAGCAGCATAGCCACACCTGAGCCACGAGAACTCACCCCTTCTCCCCACAACCCAGGAGAACCCTATAAGGCAGCCTCGCCCACCGCCTATTGAGAAGAGCTGTGCTCTATAATGCGAGCTCGTATCTCCCTATTCTTTCACTGAAGAATAAAGCTTTCTCATATGTATACATAGGGGCTTCCCAGGTGGCTCAGTGATAAAGAATCTAACCCAATGCACAAGACTCAAGAGACGTGGTTCAATTCTTCCATTGAAGATACCCTGGAAGAGGAAATGGCAACCTCTTCCAGTATTCCTGCCTGGAAAATCCCATAAACAGAGGAGCCTAGCAGGTTATAGTCCATGAGGTCACATAGAGTTGGACACAATTGAACACACACACACACACACACACACACACACATACATCTAGCTGATCCACTTCTTTGTACAGCAGAAACACAATATTGTAAAGCAATTATGTTCCAACAAAAAATAAATTAGCATGTAAAAATAGAAAAAAAAATAATAAAGCTTTCTTTTGCTACCAAACGGAACTCTGTCTCATTCTCTTGGCTCAAATAACACCAAGCAGGAGGACCCTTGTTGGGGAGTGACTCAAGAGGATTGGTAATCCTTTCAATAATTACTTATTAAGCCCATGCTGAATACTGGATACAGTACTTTGCACATTTCCTCAGCAACCCTACACAAAGCCTTTCCTCACTGCTCACCAAAATGCCAAAAAAGACACAGAAAGAAGAAAGCAACCACCACACTGGTAATCAATACAGTAGCTGGCCTAACTCTGGTATGTGAGAAAGAGTAATGCTAATTTCAAAACAAGGAGAACTTGATAGAGGCATCTTCTCAGAGAAAAGCACATACACTTACCACCTTCATTATGTGAAAAAGATGTTCTTAAAGAAAGGTCGGGGGAAAGCAATGAATAGTGCATTGCTTCTAAGGCCTGGATCCTAATATAGAACTTAACTGTTGTTCAGCTGCTAAGTAGTGTCTGACTCTTTGTAACCCAATGAACTGCAGCACACCAGGTTTCCCTGTCCTTCACTGTTTACCGGAGTTTGCTCAAGTTTATGTCCATTGAGTCGGTGATGCCATCCAACCATCTCATCCTCGGTGGCCCCCTTCTCCTGCCCTCAATTTTTCCCAGTATCAGGGTCTTTTCTAATGAGTCGATTCTTAGCACCAAGTGGCCAAGGTATTGGTGCTTCAGCTTCAGCATCAGTCCTTCCAATGAATATTCAGGGTTGATATCCTTTAGGATTGACTGCTTTGATCTCTTTGCTGTCAGGTGACCTGGGTTTGAGCCCTAGGTCAGGAAGATTCTCTGGAGGGAATGGCTACCCACTCCAGTATTTTTGCCTGGAGAATTCCAAGTACAGAGGAGCTTTGTGGTTTTAAACATAGAATACAGTAAATTTTTTGCACAAGTAATTACAATTCATGATAAAGAGTGTTTTCCTGTTCAATGTTACCATTATCTCCAAATAGGCTTGCTTCTTCTGCAGAGTTCATTTACCTCTGGGTTTAAAACATACAATTGAACAGGCTTTACTTTCTCGATTTTTATATTATACTGCTTACCTAATCCTGTGTAATAAAATGATAATAAATTCGACATATTGAAGCCAAATTTGCATAGATAATTGCCTCATTTATGCATTCCTTTTTTGGATAACAGCATTTCATGGCTGACTCACATCCAGTTTAAAGTATGCTAACATTCCCAGGGCTCAGTTTCTTTCCAATATTGCCATTAAATATTCTTCTTCTGTAACTGATTTTCACTGATTTTGCCAGTCCTAGGTTTTAAAAATAGTATATGAAGTGCAGAACAGTTGCACAGTCAATACAATTCAAATAAATTCAGTTTTTTTAAAAGAGAGAACACCTCAAAAATGCAAGTAAAAAAACAAATTTGCTCTGTTCTCAAGCAAATTCCACGTTAAAAAAATTATCCTGATGCATTTGAAACAAATTAACAACTCCCAAAGATGAGAGTTAACTGGCATAAAAATTACTTGAATTATTCCACCTGTAGAAAAGAAAATGCAAGAAAGACAATCACAGATTTAAGGCTTAAATGATTACTTTAAAATGTATACCAAATAGCAAACTTGTCCAAAATGTATGCTCATTTATAGATGAAGAAACAGAAGTGTAAAATAATCATTGATCAATATAGGTAGAATAGAAGTTTCTGAATTTAAGAGTCTTTTAAGTTTGTTTTGTACCCCAGCCAGTATTCCACTTCTCCATTTAAAAGGCATTGCCAAATAGTCAGAATGCAAAGAAAAGGGACATGAAGAAAGACCCCAAGCTAAAAATGACATAAAAACAAAACAGGAACATATAAATAAGTAGTTTAGGCATAGTCATGTTTGCAAGTAACAGTTTTGTGGAAGATAATGAAATATCATATGGGTATAAAGAACTAAATGTTCAATACTGATTCTCTAAAATAATGTTACGAAAAATGCTCATTTTGACAGCCCTGTGTCCTTTATTAAATACTATCTGCCATAGCCCAGATGTAAATCTGACCTAACTTTTGATACAAGATAGCCTATGAGAATGCTAGAAAAGCTAAATGTCAGGATTATGCAGAGCCAAAATTAGCTGAGCACGGATAAAAGTACAGAGAAGGTAATGGCAACACACTCCAGTACTCTTGCCTGGAAAATCCCAGGGACAGGGGAGCCTGGTGGGCTGCCGTCTATGGGGTCACACAGAGTCGGACACGACTAAAGCGACTTAGCAGCAGCAGCAGCAGCAGGATAAAAGTATGAAAAGTTATACCCCAAATTACTAACAGTAGTTGCCCCTGCACAATGGAAATAGAGTTGAGGAAAGAGAATTATCACTTTTAAATTCATGTATTTTCCATTTAAATTTTTTGTTTAAATTGATAATAATGGTCATGTATTACTTGTATAATTTAAAAGGTACATTACTGAAATTTCTGACCAGGTGTCAAATAATGTTGCTTCTCAGTTGAAGCAGTTTTGACTTAGAGAAATAGCACTTACTGATGACCCACAAATTTCATTCCCTGAATCCTATCTCAACCTTTTCTCCCTCTAGCTGGACATACCAGTACCCCCTTAGAAAAGTCCCAGAACTATTGCCAGGTGAGCTATCATAAGATGTAAAAAAGGAGGAGTACAGTTAGGAGAAATTCTTTTAGACAATCCTTACATGCAGAAGAGTGAGTAAGAGAAGCAGTTATGAAGACAGGGAATGGACCCTGAATCCAGATTCCCAAACAGAACTTATTACTTAAATATTGTCCTGCATGCCCAAAATACTTCCTTGTTTGTTTGGGTTTTTTACACTTCAGTTATTACACCATAGAATTATACTACAGAATCCTCCCCCAAAAGATCTCCTCTGGCTTATATCTTTCCTTAAAACACAAATTCTTCTTGAAAGGGTAAATGTCTCTCCACTCTCCACACATTAGTACATGTTAGCTTAAACACATGTCCTCATGACATCCAGATGAAACTAGACTTCCTGATGAGACAAAAAGCATATGAGAGAAGGTAATTGACAATGGGAGATCTGAATGTTGAAGAGGACTTGGTACTACTGAAAGCATATATGCCTAGGAATTATAAAAAGGACCTCAGAAACTTATTTTAAAAAATAGATGTGTCATAAATGAAGGTAGTGGATACCAAAAAAGCTGTGGACTGCTGAAAAAAGCACCCAGTGGAAAAAAAATGCTCTGTTTCCTTCCCTTTCTTCCCTTCTTTCCTCTCCTTCCTCCCCTTTTACTTCAAATACTAAAGTAAATATTGTACCATATGTGAGTTAGATACAATGGCCTAGATAAACTTCAGTTGAAGGTCCCTTTTCCATCTCAAGAACTCAAATACTCACCATCACTTCCCACAGCCTAAACACACAATCGTTTGCCCACTTCACAGGAAAGGGTTTGAGAAATAGCCCATTGAAGCCTGCCAGACAGAAATAGATTTTGTCAACGATAAATCTGTGGACAGGATGTTTATGTCTCCCTCCCAAAATTCTTATGTGGAAGCCTAATCCCCAGTGTAATGGTATTTGGCGATAGGGCTTTTGGGAAGTGATTAGGTCAAGAGGATGGAGCCCTCATGGAAGGAATAAGTACCCTTATAAAAGGGACCACAGACAGCTTCCTAGCTCCCTCCCCCAGTGTGAGGTTACAGAGAGAAGCCACCATCTATGAACCAGGAAGCAGGGCTTCACCAGACACCAAATATGCCAGTGCTTTGGTCTTGGACTTCCTGCCCCCCAGAACTGTTAAGAAATAAATTTCTGTTGTTAGAAGTCACCTTGCTGCTGCTGCTGCTGCTAAGTCTCTTCAGTTGTGTCCGACTCTGTGAGACCCCATAGACGGCAGCCCACCAGGCTCCACCGACCCTGGGATTTTCCAGGCAAGAACACTGGAGTGGGTTGCCATTTCCTTCTCCAATGCGTGAAAGTGAAAAGTGAAAGTGAATTTGTTCAGTCGTGTTCAACTCTTCGCGCGACCCGGTGGACTGCAGCCCACCAGGCCCCAGTTGATGGTATTTTTTCATAGTAGCCTGAACGAAGTAAGATAGGCAAGAAATTTACATTAAGAGGATGAAATTACACCCCACAGGGACACATCTGAAAATAATAGATGGCTGATCATTTTGCCATAGTGGAAGTGAAAACCAAGGAGAAGAGCCGAAAAACTAAGGCTAGTTGGGGGGGGGGGGGGGGGGGACTATAAAGGGATGCGATGAAGGGACCAAAAGGGAGAAGAAACCTTGAGCAGGAGACAAGAATATTGAAGATGCTATGCAATCTGAGTCCTCCTCCTCAATTCCCTACTGCATCCTTAGGAAACTATCCACTTCTCACTATTGAAATTAGCTCTATTTTTTTTTTCAGGTAAAAAGTTGAGGGAGGTAAGCGTAAGGTAAAAAATTGAGGGAGGTAAGCGTAAGGTAAAACAAAGGCTTTCACTTAGGGGCCTTCAATATTCATTCCACTTAAAGATAGAGGAGTATTAATATTTATGTTTGTGACAAGATAAAAAGAATTGTTTTCACAGGGTGATGACAATCTAAGTAACTTTTTCTTTTCTAGTATTATTGTCACACTGTTTTACAATACAAAAATATTTTGTAAATAGGAAAGAACTTTGAATTCAAGTTCATATATATATTGTCCAAGGCATGGGACGTTTCCAGCAAGGTCTTCTCTCCAGCCTGGTCTGAGTCACAACGCCTCCGCCAAAGTTTCATATTACATTCGCCTGCAGGTTTTAGAGTTCTTCAGAACAGAGACATGAAACAAGACTCTGAGATGAGCCTTCTGTGCATCCCAGAGAGAAAGTAAGTCATCCAGAAGCAGAGATGGCTGTGCCTTGTAAAACTGAGATCGTGAAATTCAATCAGGACAGCCAGGGATAGAGAACTCACTATACATACCATCAAAAATGGCTGATGCAGTGAGCTGAATGAAAGAGTGGCATTCACTAGAGGTGTTTTCTGGGTTTCCCTGAGTTGTTTCTCAACTGAGGATGCCTAATACTTTTAAGGAGGACTGGGAAGAAAAGTGGGATGACATACAAACTAGAGCACTCAATTCAAATCCAGGTATCCTAGGAGGAGCTAGGAAATATTTACCTATAAACATATAGGCCATGGAGCTTATATAAATATAGTTTTAAAAAATAAATTTCAAAAATCTTTAAATGATTTTTGACCACCAATTTGTATTAACTTCCCTCAAACTTATGCTTTCCCAGCTATTTCATCTTTCTTCCTCTCAGTATGAGTGCACTAGAAGAATACCAGTATTCTGTTGGAGGAAAATAGTACTAAAAGCAGTCTCACAGGCAATGATGTTTATGAAAATAAAATCCAGAGGACTTGGGGGAAAATGGGGCTTAGGCAGCTTCGGGGGACACATTAGTTTTTCTTGTAGCCTTTATGATTCCGATTTCAATTTTTGTAATTCACTTAGCATGCTAAGGTAATGGGAGGATTATAACTAGAGTTCTGTAATGCATGCATGCTAAGTCACCTCAGTCTTGCCTGATTCCTTGCAATTCTATGAGCTTTAGCCCGCCAGGCTCCTCTGTCCATGGGATTTCCAGGCAAGAATACTGGAATGGGTTGCCATGCCCTCCTTCAGGGGTTCTTCCTGACCCAGGCATCGAACCCACATCTTGTATGTCTCCTGCATCAGTAGGTGAGTTCTTTACCACTAGTGCCACAAGAATCCCCTAAAAGGAACATTAAAATGTGTGAATATCATGGAATTGTAGAATAATAAGAACCAGATGATCTAGATTCAAAATCTCAGCTCTTCCCCTCACTAACTGCATGGCCATGGACAAGTTACTAAAACTCTCTATGCCTCAGTTTCTTCATTTATAAAGTTGGGATAGTCAGTTCAGTTCAGTTCAGTTCAGTCGCTCAGTCATGTCCGACTCTTTGTGACCCCAAGGACTGCAGCCTGCCAGGCTTCCTGGTCCATCACCAACTCCTGGAGCTCAACTCATGTCCATCAATTGGGTGATGCCATCCAACCATCTCATCCACTGTCATCCCCTTATCCTCCTGCCTTCAATCTTTCCCAGCATCATTGTATTTTCCAATGAGCCAGTTCTTCACATCAGGCGGCCAGGTATTGGAGTTTCAGCTTCAGCATCAGACCTTCCAATGAATATTCAGGATTGATTTCCCTTAGGATTGCCTGGTTTGATCTCCTCGCAGTCCAAAGGACTCTCAAGAGTCTTCTCCAACACCACAGTTCAAAAGCATCAATTCTTTGGCACTCAGCTTTCTTTATAGTCCAACTCTCACATCCTTACATGACTACTGGAAAAACCATGGCTTTGACTAGGCAGACCTTTGTCGGCAAAGTAATGTCTCTGCTTTTTAAAATGCTGTCTAGGTTAGTCATAGCTTTTCTTCCAAGGAGCAAGCGTCTTTTAATTTCACAGCTGCAGTCACCATCTGCAGTGATTTTGGAACCCAAGAAATAAAGTCTGTCACTCTTTCCATTGTTTCCCTATCTATTTGCCATGAAGTGATGGGACCAGATGCCATGATCTTAGTTTATTGAATGTTGAGTTTTAAGCCAGCTTTTTCACTGTCCTCTTTCACTTTCATCAAGAGGCTCTTTACTTCCTCTTCACTTTTTGCCGTGGGGTGGTGCCATCTGCTTATCTGAGGTTATTGATATTTCTCCTGGCAATCTTGACTCCAGCTTGTGCACCATCCAACCTGGCATTTCACATGATGTACTCTGCATATAAATTAAATAAGCAGGGTGACAATATACATCCTTGATGTACTCCTTTTCCGATTTGGAACCAGTCTGCTGTTCCATGTCCAGTTCTTAACTGTTGCTCTTGACCTGCATAAGGATGTCTCAGGAGGCAGGTAAGATGGTTTGGTATTTCCATCTCTTTCAGAATTTTCCACAGTTTATTGTGAGCTAGTTGTTGGGATAGTAAGTACCTGCTTTCTAAGTTTGAATAAATTGAATAAATTCATATCAAATGCTTAGGATGTAGTCTATCATGTAGTAAGACCTCAATAAACATGACCATTAATATTGGAAGCACCAGATTGACTTTTGTGGCACTTTAGGAACTCATAGTGTGATTTACTTGAAGTTGTCACTGGAAGGTAGGAAATAAAACTGCAAAAAAGGGCTATCTTTACTTTCACAATCATTTTGAGGGTCGTTCAGCTTGTAAATGGAGAAATATAAAGGTTTCTTGATAATATAATAATAACCATGCACAAAATTTATAATTTACTTATGAGTCACTGAGATTAAATTATCAGTGTGAAAATTGAAGGAAAAAAGAAATAGAAATTTTATTCGCTGTTAATAAAGTGAATTGTAGTGTTGGAAATGACTTTCCACTTGCCTGCATAACAATAGCAAGGGCATAAATATTAAACAATTTCTAGTCTTGTATAATTTTAGGTTCCACCATAGTTAAAGGAAACAAAAAGGAAACATATTAAAAACTTTGCAATAAGCAAAGAATAATGTTTAACACTAGAAGAATTGTTCGTTTTACCTGACAGTTTAATACCCTACATAAAAGTGAGAGAGAACCTAAGACATGCCAGTAAGACTGGTTGGGTGAGAAAAGCTGATATTGAACAATTACATAAAATGACTCTTGGCAAACAAAGAAAAAACAAAGAATGACTGCAAATGTTCCATTGCCGGTAATTTGTTGCTCCTGCAATAGGTGAATAAAATAAGAGAGGAAATTGGGAGGCTCTTAAGGAAATGCTGAAGCAGAAGCAGAGCTGTGAGTTAGAAAAACGAGGTTGCTTTAAAAGAGAAAAATCAGAAATTTTCCAAATAACATGGATTCCCAAGTATTGCTTAATTAGTACTCTGGATGGAATGATACTATAATCGTCTCTGCAACTTCAAGGTTTCTTGCTGTTCCCAAAGACAAACACATGGGACTTCTGGTTTAAGGGGATAACACCACCAAAATGCATGGGAAAATCACCCATTTGAAAGGCATTATTGCAATTGCAATATGTGTTAACTTTTGAAAAAACACAAAATGATGAAAGTAACTGGATGTAATCAAGTTCAAATAGTCTAAACTGTGCTCCCAAACTTTGAATTGATTCATATTAAATGATGATTTTAGTAGTTGAAGTAGGAATTACAAGTGTAGTATTACAATAGAACAGATTTTAATTAAAATATCTCAATAAGAAATCTAAAAGTTAAAAATAAGCAAAATAACAAAAACATCTAAAACCAGAGTAGTCTTCCCTTTAGTTTAATCGCATACTGATGTCTTAAGTGTACCATCTTTATGCTTCTAACCTATTAATCAATATTTCTGTTTTCATTTTTGCCTCTTTGAGTTAAAATAAATTTTAAATGTAATATTTTGATATAAAAATTTTCCACTTTCACATTTTTACAACTCTTTTAATTTGTGCTTGAAGTTAAGGAACCTTCAAAAATGTTTTCCTACCTTGAATGAGTAGCATTCCTATTTACAAAGGGTCTTTACTCTGAGATAATTGATACCAAAATTATATTTATAAGAATCCAAAATCCAGAGTACCAAATGAATAAACATACATTTTCTACAATTCATCATAGAGCTTAGGGAAAACAAATAAAAATTTTCTCTACAAAGATAATTAAAATAAATTGGATAATTAATAATTATATGGGTTCATTTTATCCTATGGTTCATAACTTTTTTCTGAGCCAAAACTTTTACTTTGGAAGGTTTTATGATTAACTTCATCTGACCTAAATCAAATTAATCATTCTGAATTAAGATATCAATATAAGAAAATTTAGTAATCAATCTTTAGCTTATTGCAGTTATCAAATCATTCATCAATGAATAACTTAGATCAGTTCAAAAGAATCATACCTTTCATCTATTCATTTCCCAAATATGTATGGTAAGGAATAGCAGTAATTGTACAATATATTACCAGTAACTTTACTTTATTTTCACAAAAATCAACTTTATATCAAATTGTTTTTCATTTTTATTCTTTTCCTCTCCTGTCAAAAAAATAGAATAATATACACTTTCAGTTACCTGCATTCATGGATAGATTTTTTAATAAGTTGGTTAATTAGTGGATCCATATATTACTTGAGATCACTATCAACTTCTCATTAGGCATATATCTCCTCAAGGTGGGTATGTCAGATGATTGTCAAAACAATTAAGTGTCTTGAGGGCAGATTTAATGTTTCCTTATAAAATAAAATACCACACAGAGAGAAGTCATTCAAACAACAGAACAATACAAATTTGAAGCTAGAGTGTTTTAAATTCTAGGAAGAAATAGATGAAATGCAAAAATGTATAAATAGAATGTCTTTTATGTGAAAATACTGCAGGCTAAAACAGCTATCATATTGAGACTTGATATTTTAGAAGTTAGGGCCTTTCTGTAGGTATGCAGCCAATAATCTCCATATTTAAATATATTAACAGTTTATATCCATGAAACCAAAGTCATAGAAGATTAATGTGCATCGGGTGCAGGTAGACAACTCAATAGGTACAATTCTTAGGACAATTAGAATTGGTGCTATCCTGAGGGTATGGAAGGAAAAGGCGGTTGCCAGGGACATAAAACCAACTGACGGGACCCGTATGGCCCTCAGATGCTTTATGATAACACTGAGTGTGTGAGGGCACGCACAGAGGGGCACACACAGAGAGTGCACTGATGCATGTGCAAGAGCGCATTGGATGTTGCCATGGAGGCAGCCAGTAGTGATGCACAGGGAGCAAACAGAAGGACGTAAAAAGAGATGGCTGTGCCGCTTGTCCTGAGAAAGACACCTGCGAAATCCTCTCTGCTCATTGGCCATCACTATGGAGACAGCCTTTAAAAGCCCATAGGAAATGGAAATTTGATTCTGGTTTAAACACACACACACACACACCTCATAGAGGTGAGTATCATCATGAAATATATTTAAGGTCAATTTCATAAGCTGTTTTCAGGAACAATTACTAATGTACAGCAAGGAAAATCTCCCTAGACAGAAAACATTGACATTATTCAATAATGATGGAGAGAATCTTTTCTTCCTACCCTGGTATTCATTTTGAAAAGTTACCCATTTCACTCAATTTTATCTCTAGCTTATGTATCAAATACCAATACCACTGAATCCCATTAACAGGTCATTCTTTCAAGTAATGAATACAACTCTGTGCTGTGCAGAAAATACTTAGAGGCCTTGAAACCTTGATATTTGGCCAGTAGATATATTTCAAGTTTTATCAGCTCTGTATGCATTGGGGAAACGTTTTTCAGTGACGCATTACCAACAAGGCTCCTTGGTACTTGGTATCCTGTTATGTAAAAATAAAAAATCAGTTGGGCTTTAACCAGCTGCTCAAGAGGCATAAAGGAAATCATTGTTTCTTAAATTATCCTCTTCTGTTTTTCTTTTGAATGATAGTAGTTTTCCCTTACTCAATTACCAGTACAGCCATCATCTCTTGAATTCTTCCCCATTTTTCATTTGCTCTAACCTTGTTATGTTAAGCTTAGGTTTATCTTGGTCCCACAAAATACATAGACATATACAACTTTGTATAAGAAAAATACATATTACAGGGAAAAATACAAAAATGATGCCTTTTGAAAATATGGAAATTGATCACCACTGTGCTGTGCTCAGTCATCAGTCATGCCCAGCTCTTTGTGACCCCATGAACTGTAGCCCACCAGGCTCCTCTGTCCATGGAGATTCTCCAGGCAAGAATACTGGAGTGGGTTGCCATACCCTCCTCCAGGGAGTCTTCCCAACCCAGGAATCGAAGTGGGGTCTCCTGCATTGCAGGCAGATTCTTTAGCACTGAGCTACGAGGGAAGCCCTAATCCGTGCTACTTATTGATAAGAAAAGTACTCAGCAAATTAAAAAGTGGAATATCTTATGTGAAATAATTAAAGGATTTTCCCTTCCCTTTGTGATGCAACACTGTTAAGTAATAAATTAAGGAAAGTGCCTGGGTTTGAATTTTCTTGGCATTTCATATTAGGGGCTGAACTCACCCAGGGGCTGAATTCTTTAGAAGTCTGAAACAGGGTTACAATACGTACATTTGAAGTGATTTGGAGGTAGGACACATGGGTGTAGTTTATTACTCTTTACAAGGACTATTCTAACCATGGAACGGAACTTGAGAGAGAGGCAAAAGAGAGTCACAGGTAGCAAAACTCCCTAATGTACTCCTGGCAACTTTAAAATAGAAACTCTACAACCAAGGGAGGCACATGTTTCTATTGCAAAAGTAAGAATATTAATAGAGGTATAAGTTACTGCAGAATGTTCTGACTCTCCCCTCTAGCTAGGTGGAAGTGTTAAGTCTTCTGCCTGAGAAAGAGAGCACTAGAGAGAGAAGGCAAAAATAAGGGTAAACTTGTCCACCAACTCTATGCAACCAAACATTTAAAATAAACACTTCTGTCATCTAAAGGCATAGCCAAACAAGATAGTTGATAAGAATGTAGCTGAGTCCTCACTGTAAGTCAGGATGCCCCCCAAATTACAAATTTTCTTGACTAGGGATCAGCCTGTATGTGGAAATGATAAAGTTCTATTAACGTACTTGGTGTTAGAAGCAACTGTGATCCCAGAGTACCTTAGCATTTGTCGAATACATGGGCTGCAAGCTGCCTACACAACAGTGGGGGAGATTAAGAAGCACCAGAACTATTAAGAGGATTAAGACTGAGAAGTGTGCCTACATGGGCTCTGAAATATTCCACAGTACCTAACTTTATTTCTTTGATGCCTAAAAATTTTGACTCAACCTTTAAACATGTCTGGTATGATATTTTTAATCAGAAGGGGATATCTGGTTCAGAGTAAATATTAAGTATTATTGTTTATATAGGTCCATTTATACTAGGATTTGACCCAAACTTTTAGCAAGTTGAGGAATGGATTGTGAAGCATATTATCACATTCCTTTGATTCTACACACTATCCTCAGAAATTTCATTTGCAGAGTAATCTTTATTTTCAAGGACTTATATAAATAACAATAATAACAACTTATTTCATGCTATCATAAAGCTGTAAAAAAACTTTTAGAGAATTGTTTAACTTTCCTGTTGGGGGTCTAACACTCTTATTTTATATTATTTTGCACAAAGATCACTGATATTTTTTAAGTTAATTGACTTTTCATACTCTAACTGTAGTTACCACTATAGACATTTTCAGTTGAAAAAACAAACAAAAACCCTCTAACGGTTATTTCCAAGTTATATACCTGAAATTCTTGTAATTAAACAGCCAATAAATGGGAGCACCTAGGCTATGGCCTCCAGATCCAAAAAGTCTGACTTTCCATTACTGTATAATGAAATTAAAGCACTTCTTTATAACAATTATGTTACTTCTATAAAACATTTACTCACATTATCATGTGATCTTTCGTGTGTAAATATAGCAAAGTGTAAACATTCATACAAATATGTTCATCAAATCAGTAAGAAAAGACACAGAAATCACAATAACAGATAAGAAAGGGCACGAATGAATCAATAGTTCACATAAAATGATGACCTGAAAAACTGTTCAACCTCACTAAAATTTAACTATGCAAAATGAAATAATATTTTAGCATATTATGGTTGAATTGTCCAAAATAAATAATGGTGTATCTTCAGTTCAGTTCAGCTGCTCAGTCGTGTCTCACTCTTTGTGACCCCATGAACCACAGCACACCAGGCTTCTCTGTCCATCAGCAACTTCCGGAGTTCACCCAAACTCACATCCATTGAGTCGGTGATGCCATCCAACCATCTCATCCTCCATCATCCCCTTCTCCTTCTGCACTCAATCTTTCCCAGCATCAGGTTCTTTTCAAATGAGTCAGCTCTTCACATCAGGTAGCCAAAGTATTGGAGTTTCAGCTTCAGTATCAGTCCTTCCAATGAATACCCAGGACTGATCTCCTTTAGGATGGACTGGTTGGACCTCCTTGCAGTCCAAGGGACTCTCAAGAGTCTTCTCCAACACCACAGTTCAAAAGCATCAATTCTTCGGTGCTCAGCTTTCTTCATAGTCCAACTCTCACATCCATACATGACTACTGGAAAAACCATAGCCTTGACTACATGGACCTTTGTTGACAAAGTAATGTCTCTGCTTTTTAATATGCTATCTAGGTTGATCATAACTTTCCTTCTAAGGAGTAAGCATCTTTTAATTTCATGGCTGTGGTCACCATCTGCAGTGATTTTGGAGCCCAGAAGAATAAAGTCAGCCCCTGTTTCCACTGTTTCCCCATCTATTTGCCATGAAGTGATAGGACCAGATGCCATGATGTTAGTTTTCTGAATGTTGAGCTTTGAGCCATCTTTTTGACTCTCCTCTTTCACTTTCATCAACAGGCTCTTTAGTTCTTCTTCACTTTCTGCCATAAGGGTGGTGTCTCTGCATATCTGAGATTATTGATATTTCTCCCAGCAATCTTGATTCAGCTTGCGCTTCCTCCAGCCCAGCATTCCTTATGATGTACTCTGCATATAAGTTAAATAAGCAGGGTGATAATATACAGCCTTGGCGTACTCCTTTTCCTATTTGGAACCAGTCTATTGTTCCATGTGCATGGTTAAATAAGCAGGGTGATAATATACAGCCTAGACGTACTCCTTTTCCTATTTGGAACCAGTCTGTTGTTCCATGTCCAGTTCTAACTGTTGCTTCCTGACCTGCATACAGGTTTCTCAAGAGGCCAGTCAGGTGGTCTGGTATTCCCATCTCTTTCAGAATTTTCCACAGTTTATTGTGATCCACACAGTCAAAGGCTTTGGCATAGTCAATGAAGTAGAAATAGATGTTTTTCTGGAATTCTCTTGTCTTTCTGATGATCCAGCAGATGTTGGCAATTTGATCTCTGGTTCCTCTGCCTTTTTTTAAAGCATACATATGGAATTTAGAAAGATGGTAACGATAACCCTAAACCAGCTTCAACATCTGGAAGTTCACAGTTCACGTATTGCTGAAGCCTGGCTTGGAGAATTTTGAGCTTTACTTTACTAACGTGTGAGATGAGTGCAATTGTGCGGTAGTTTGAGCATTCTTTGGCATTGCCTTTCTTAGGTGTTGGAATGAAAGTTGACCTTTTCCAGTCCTGTGGCCACTGCTGAGTTTTCCAAATTTCCAAATGGTATGTCTTAGAGTGTACAAATGATAACCTATGATAAAATGCTTTTAAAGACTAGATAATTTAGATCAAAGTCTGAAGAAGTACAAATACTTGGGTAAAATTTGAGAGCATCTTTGTTAAATGTAGCAATTATGAACCTTAATCCAATTATATTCCCTACAGTTTTAAACATTTTTTCTTTTTTAATTTATTTCTTAATTGGAGGAAGGTGACACTGTTGTGTTGGTCTCTGCTGTACGATAACACAGATCAGCCATAATTATACATATATCACCTCTTTCTTGAGCCTCTCTCCCCTGCCTCACCCCTACAGATTTAATTAGAGTATTCATATTCTCAAGTTTTAAAAGTCCAAATTTCCTCAATTGTTGGAGTTAAAATTTTACTGCACCTTTTCTCATTTTAATAGTTATCTATGATCTCAGCTTACCTTTGACTTAGCTATTGAATTCCCCAGAGGCTTAACTCTCTTTGCTTCGGAGTTCTAACTTTTCCTTCCTTACAGGATTTGACAGAAAGAGCCCAAGGTTGAATATGTCCTATATTTCCCATTATAACTTCCATGTGACAGCATTTTTCAAATCAGCAGAAAAATTTCCTCTTCTGACCATGTTTCTTTTTCATGCCCATTCTTCTCCCTTTTTGAAGCCAGGGCTTGTTTAAATTCAACTTTGCCCTATACTTAGGCTCATATTGCATTTTCTCTTGGTAATAGGAGCAGGCTTTAGATCACTCATAAGTTTACTTATTTTTGTTGTTATTTAAAAGGGCATGCCCTTCTCATTTCAAAACACACTATAACATACATTTAAACATATATAACATGGTTTCTTTCTCTATAGCAATTAAATAAACTGTCCTCACAGTTACTCAAAAGCACAGATTCAATCTACTACACTTTCCTAAATCAGTGCTAAGTGTAAGTAAGTGTAGTTGCTCAGTCATGTCCGACTCTTTGCGACCCTGTGGACTGTAGCCCACCAGACTCCTCTATCCATGGGATTCTCCAGGCAAGAACACTGGAGTGGGTTGCCATAAATCAGTGCTACTAGAACACAAATTACAAATTCAGAAATTTCATCATATTTCTTAATGACATGGCTATACTAACTTTTGATATTGATAAAATAATGTTGCTTACTTGGAAACACGTAAAATATTTTTGAACCCACATTAGCTTACCAGATACTTTCAGTGATTGAAAATAAGCCCTGTATTTTCAGTAGCTAAGTTATTTTTTAAAATCCTTGTTTGCGTGCATGCATGGTAAGTCACTTTAGTCGTGTCCAACTCTGTGTGACCCTATGGACTGTAGCCCACCAGGCTCCTCTGTCCATGAGATTCTCCAGGCAAGAATAGTGGAGTAGTTGCCATTTCCTCCTCCAGGGGATCTTCCCAACCCAGGGATAGAACTGCATGTCTTAAATTTCCCACATTGACAGGCAAATTCTTTACCACTAGCACTACCTGGGAGGCCCCCAGATTCCTATTCAAATAGCATTTAATAGTAAAATTAAAGATTCAGGTTACCAGGTGGGTATTCTACAATTCTGATTCTATCCATTGAGAGATAGGCTCAGATTCCACAGTTAAGGTCCCAGCCCTACAAGACTGCCCCTCCCCTCATCTGAGATACTGGTCAGTCACAAGTTCAAGTTTTTACCTGTGCTTTTGACAAATTGGCTACAAACAGGAGGTTCCAACAACCTCCTCCAACTCAAGAATGCCAATCACAAGCCCTGGTTATCATCTGTATGTCTGACCAAGGGGCTATAGACCAGAGGCTCCAACAAGTCTCTCCTTGAGTTTGAATAATTCGCAACAGTGGCTCACAGTACTCAGAAAATCTGTTTACTCACTAGATCATTGGTTTATTAAAAGGGATACAATTCAGGAACAACCTGATGAAAGTGATGCCACATGGTAAGGTATGGGAAAAGGGCTCAGAACTTCCATGCTCTTTGGAAGTGCCATTTTCCCTCAGTTTCCACATGTTTACCAACCCGGAAGCTCCCCCAAACCCCATCCTTTTGAGTTTTAGGAAGACTTCATTACTGGGAGATGGTGAAGGACAGAGAAGCCTGACATACTATAGTCCAGAGTCAGACACGACTGAGTGACTAAAAGCAACATTACATAGACAAGATTGATTAAATCATTGGCCATTGAACTCTAGCTCCTCTCCCCTCCCAGCAGGTCAGGAGGTAGAAATGAAAGTTTCATCCCTCTGATCACCTGGTTGATTTGCTTAGCAACCAGCCCCACCTTAGGTTACACAGCTAAGTTGCTTCAGTCATGTCCGACTCTTTGTGACGCTATGAACTGTAACCCACCAGGCTCCCCTGTCCATGAGATTCTCCAGGCAAGAATACTGGAGTGGGTTGCCATTTTCTCCTCCAGGGGAATCTTCCCAACCCAGGGATCAAACCTGAGTCTCTTGCATCTCCTGCATTGGCAGGCAGGTTCTTTACCACTAGTGCCACCCAGGATGCTAGGTTACCCAATGGCTTTCCAAAAATCACATCAAGAACCTAACAAAAGACACCTTTACTGCTTTCATCACTTAGGAAATTCTAAGGATTTTAGGAGCTCTATTCCTTTAATGCAAATGAAAACTAGATGTATATTTTTTATTATTAATCACAATATCACACAGCTCACAAGTTTCAGCCAAAATAAATATTCAGTGCCATTGAAGAAGAAAACAATACCTGTATATTTACATATTACAGGCATTCAAGACTTTATAGACTCTTGTTTCTCAATTCTAGTCCTAAAATAGGATTAAGCTGAGTATTTTCATCCTTAGGACAGCCTGATCTGATAATGGATGGGATGATAATCACCTCATTGAACTATTCTCTAATTTCACATTCTTCATTTATCCAAGAATTCTCTTGGTTCATGGAGAATATCTTGTAAAATTTTATTTACAACTGTCAATATTTGTAGTTTGGCCAAAATAGAAGTGTGAATACTTAGGACACAAATTCATAATTAGCTGAACCAGTTTTTTCCCCAAGATTTTTTACCTTACCTTTGAAATGGTGAGAGCACATTCATGAAGGACCAATACTACAAATGTACAACTTTCTTGCCTCTTATTTCAGAAGAAGATGAATTTTGCTTCCCTTCTAGGTTTTACCAGTCTGCCTCTTTCTAATCTTAATAACTTATTTTTTCATTAAATGTTTATGTGACATTATTTTATATCAGCTACTTTGCCAAATCCTGAAAATATAAAGGTAAACAGGATATGAGGCTTGCTTTTAAGGCTCCTAGAGTCTAGAAGGAGATATAACGTGAGATGAACTACAGTAAAAGATAACAGGTTTTTGGAAAGAAATGTGGACAAAGACCTAGGAGCTCACAGATAGTGCTATAAAAACATTAATACATAGAAAGCTCAGTTAAATAGAGTCAGAAAGTCTCCTGGCAGTCAAGTAGTTAGGACTCCACATTTCCACTGCACGGGGCCCAAGTTCAATACATAGACAGGGAACTAAGATCCAGCAATCCTCCAGATGTATTGTAGAACATGGAGAATACAGCCAAAAACCTAAAATAACTGTAAATGAAGTATAACCTTTAAAAACTGTATATAAAAAAAACACCTATGTCCCTATGTTCTGGTGAGACGTGGTCTTACACAGGTCCATTGCCTGACTCTCGGGGACTGGGACTCATTGTTTGGTCCTCACTTCTACCCAGGCTTCCTGGGTGACACTCCTTACTCAATAGACCCTACCTTAATTTCAGTCACTACAGGCTGAAAATTGCTGCTCCCCATTATAGATCTGAGCTTTCCCAGTGGCTCAGCAGTAAACAGTCTGCCTGAAATGCAAGAGACACATGAGATGTAGGTTCAATTCCTGGATTGGGAAGATCCCCTGGAGGAGGACATGGCAACCCACTCCAGTATTCTTGCTGGGAAAATCCCATGGACAAAGGAACCTGGCAGGCTACAGTCCATGGGATTGTAAAGAGTCTGAAATGACTGAACACATGCACATTTTAGATCTATTTGGTGGGAGATGGAAGGAGCTGTCTCTTCTCTCTGTTCAGTTGTAACCTGAGTGCTTGCATTTTGTGCTCATTTTTTTCCCTCTGCCCATGGTAAAAGCAAAGAAATTTTGTCTTCAAAAGGTTCAATTAAAAACCTAGAGTAAGGCTAATGGACCAATTAGGTTATGTTCTCAGACTTAAGTCTTGAAATAATAAGTCAGAAAGTCTGAAGAATTGGTTAACTTATTACTTCTTCCTCAAGCTGTTCATAAAATGTCAGTGTTTCATAGTTACAAATGCCAAGCTTTTCAAGACAAAGAGTTCAACCACAGTAAAATGCTGTAAATGGTCACAATTCTCTCTCTTCTGTCCAATATGGCAGTGGCGGTTTGGTCGCTAAGTCGTGTCCGACTCTTGCGACCCCGTGGACCGTAGACTGCCAGGCTCCTCTGTCCATGGGATTCTCCAGGCAAGAATACTGGAGTCAGTTGCCATTTCCTTCTCCAGGGGATCTTCCCGACCCGGGAATCGAGCCCAGGTCTCCTGCATTATAGGCAGATTCTTTACCAACTGACCTACAAGGGAAGCCCTGTAGCCATTACCTAAATAAAATATACATATCTAGCCTGTCCATTCTGCTTAAGGTGGAGAAAAAACTTTTACAGGCTACCTTATCCTTTTAGCACTGATTTTGTGGAGATTCAAAATGTGGTACATGTGTGCATATATCTACCGGCCATTTCCATGTCAGGAGGTGCGTATATATTTAAGAGTAACTGAAAACTCTTAGAAATAACATGAAAATCCGTATGCTCATGGGTTACAGAGTAAATATTAAAAACAACGTTGCTGCTGCTGCTAAGTCACTTCAGTCGTCTCCGACTGTGCAACCCCATAGATGGCAGCCCACCAGGCTCCACCGTCCCTGGGATTCTCCAGGCAAGAACACTGGAGTGGGTTGCCATTCCTTCTCCAATGCATGAAAGTGAAGTTGCTCAGTCGTGGCCGACTCTTCGTGACCCCATGGATTGCAGCCTACCAGCCTCCTCCGTCCATGGGATTTTCCAGGCAAGAGTACTGGAGTGGGGTGCTATTGCCAAAACAATGTTAGCTTTGCAATATTTCAGAAACAACCAGATAGAAACTGTACTGGAAGAAATTATCCCATTTACAAGAACAGTAACAAGTTTAAATATTTAACTACAAACTTGCAGGAAATTTACAGAATTTGCAGAATCTATATGCCTAAATCTAAAACTACACAGGAGAGTATATGAAAGAGTTTAACATTGTTTAAGAGTTTAAAATTGTTATACATACCATTCACTTGTATAAAAAGGAGACGATATTGTCATTTCCTCTCTAAATTACTCTGTAGGTTAAATGCCGTCACAAAGCACCAAAAGGATTTTTTTTTAACCTGGACAAAATTATACTAAAGATCATTTGGAAAAATAAACACACAAAGATGATGAAGAAAATTCTAAAAGGGAAGAGTGAATGGGGCTAGCCCTATTAGCTCTTAAGACATCATGTAGCTTCCATAATTAAACAGATTGGAACATGAGAAGAAATAGATCAATGAAACAGAAAAAGTCAAGTGGTGCACAGCGTGCATAGAGATTTCCATTATGGTAAAGCTGTGTTTCAAATCAATGTGGAGTAACTTCTGAATAGTAAAAACTAAAACTATAACTATAAACAAAATCAAAGAATACATAAGAAAAAATATTTGTAACATATTTACAAAGAACTCATCAATTAATAAGGAAAAATGATCATTTTGTGAGAGAATAAGGAATGATTTGATTTTTCCTCTAGAAAAAAGCAGCGAAATGGTGCCTATCATTATTTTACACAAAAAAGACTGTGGCTATGAGTGAAGATGCTTGGAGAGAGATGGGGAAGGGAGTCTCTCCCCTGGCCCCCTGGAGAAGGAAACGGCAACCCACTCCAATATTCTTGCTTGGAGAATCCTACTGACAGAGGAGCCTGGAGGGCTACAGTCCATGGGGTCACAAAGAGTCGGACGTGACTGAGTCACTAGCAGGTGCTTCTACAGTACGGATTTTTCCAATCATATTCAAGTATTTATTCATTTAACGTGTCAACATATTACCTGGGTAATGGAATTTTAGGTCAGTCTTTATTTTCTTTATTTTCATTATTTATTTATAAACAAACGCACTTTTTTTTTTTATTAGTTACCTCTTCTCTCCATTTATTGAGGTGCTCGTGTTGTCAGAGAAACACTGATTACAAAAGGACAGCCACACAGCTGGAGAGACTTATCAGGAAAGGGAGTTTGTTCCCTTTATTTTTTTTTCTTCTCAACTGGGCTTGAAGGAGATGGGACAGAAGGATTACAAATTCAAAATTAGAAGGTTCAGTGGGGGTGCAAGAGAAACTATGACAAAGAAAGAGAAAGGTGAGTGCTGACGAGTGGCACCCTCTTCAAAGATAAACCCATATTATTGTTTCTGGAGAAGTGCATGGCAACTCACAGCAGTAATCTTGCCTGGAGAATCCCCGTGGACAGAGGAGCCTGGAGGGCTAGTCAATGGGGTCGCAGGGTCAGACACGACTGAGCGACTCAGCACACGTATTACTGTTACTTTTAACATTTTAAGGAAGCTGATCTATACTGTCTGTAATTTACTTTAAAATTCCCCAATGTGGACGGAGAGATATATGAATCTCAATTTAATTTTACCCTAGAAGTAACTAGAAGTGTTAGTCACTCAGTCGTGTCCAATTCTTTGTGATCCCATGGACTCTAGCTCACCAGGCTGCTCTGTCCATGGGATTCTCCGGGCAAGAATACTGGAGTGGGTTGCCATTTTCTATTCTAGGGGATCATCCTGACCCAGAAATCAAACCTGGGTCTTCTTCATTGTAGGCAGATTGTTTACTCTCTGAGCCACCAAACAGGTAATTATCATTGAAGTGTCCTAATAAGGAACATACACTTCATGGGTGGTCAGCTGGATTTTAATGGCTCTAACCAAAACAGTCCAGAAACATCTACACTAGCCTTTCAAATATCTTTATCTCCAATCAGCACATGAGGTTTTGTTAGAAGTAGTTTTTCATTGTGAAATGAATGGTGTTCAAGGTATGTGCATTGGCTACAAATGTACAGATTTTCATACCTTCAGATTAATAACCTAATATCTAAGCAACCCACTATCCTACGCCTTTTAGAAGAAAGTCCTGACTTAGGACTTATGAGTACATTGTTTGGCTGCCTAATGGCAGATTTTCTCACCTGACTCTAAGTAAAAGTTTAGCTATATTTGGCATTACAATATAGCCATATTCATCTTTACTGAAGTTTATATGCAAGATTCTGTCAGAGTGCCTAAAATGATGCAGTTTATAAAGCATCATAACTTTTTCCAATAAACATTGCTATGTAATGTTTGTATTTGTGACAAATTTGGACTTGCCTTCACTGTGACATTTCACTACACAGTGAAGCTAGGGGGGGGAAAGACCTACTTATCTATACCAAAAGTTAATTATTATGTATGGCCAAATTTCCTTAGGTCAATTTACAACAAATTTATAATAGGGGCCATAGGGGTCAAAGCTCTGAGAAGAAGAAAGCTTGGAAATAATCTCAGCATGGTATCCTCCCTCCCAATTGTTATAATTAGATTCCAGAAATATAGATATAGAAAATCTAAGATTTAATCATGACATGATGAGGGTCTTTGTAGCTGTTTATTAAGCTTCAGAGATATCTATCCTCCCTTTTCTATGTCGTCTGAGATCATTATTACATTCCCAATTCTCCATCCCAAAGAGCCTCTTTGCCAGGTGTATTGCCAACTAATCTCTGGAGATAATGCTGAATATTCTGCTGATTACTGAATTTGCAATATCCAATGGCATGTTTAGGGCCTTTGATCATTCTGCTAAAAGCCCTGAAAAACTCTGCTGACTTGAAAAAAGTCTGAATTAGCAGTCAAAATAGAGCCTTCACAATGTAAATTGCTGTTATTCCAATTATCCATATTTAGCATTGCCAAGCAACCTGAACCATCTAAAATAATAGCTGAACATTTGGGAAAAGTTTTATTTTCTTGCTAACTTTATAGGTATATATCACTTCTTAATCCCCCATACAACCATCTATTAATAAATTATCTTATCTGTTGTACATTTATTAATTAACTCTTGGAATTTCTTTTAGGTCTGTTAAAAAATTATTTTTTAAAAATCTAATGTAGTCTCTAGACTATCTCACAAAAATTTGAATACCCTGCCTTTTCAAATCTAAATCTGCTGTGTACTTGATAGTACTAAATCACTCCAGCATTATTAATGCAAAATTATAATCAGACTTTCTTCAGCCTCATATCGTCCTTCTCTAGGTCTCTTCACAAATAAATTTAATGTTTTCATCTAGAAATAATTGATTCCATACCTTGCCATGAAAGCAGAGGTCTAACAATCATTAGAAATAAAATCTGCAAAAGACTGCAGAGATATCTAGTTCAATATTCTTATTTAGAAGCAAACTGTGTTCCCAGAAAGGTTTAGCAAGTTTCTCAGTTATTCAGCAACTTAGTATCAAAGTTGAATTATTCAGAACCCAAATTTCCTTACTCCTTTAGGCCATTTCCCTAAGGATAACACAGCCCTTCCTTTTTCAATTGTTTGAATCACTAAGAACCAACATTTCAGCAATGGAAATATGGTGAAATTGAAATAAAATCTATATCAAAATTTCCAGCTTTATTGTTGATATCTAGAAATATACCCTAAGGAATAGCAACATTAATTTTCTGACATTTTTAACAACAACAACAAAAATACTATCTCTTTTATACTCTCCTGTGTTGTTTTTTTCTTAATGATTTTATTCATTTATTTTTGGCTGTGCTGGGTCTTCATTGCTGCGTGGACTTCTCTCCAGTTGCAGCAGGCAGAGGCTGCTCTCTAGTTGTGGTGCACAGGCTTCTCACTGCCGATTCTCCAGTTGCAGAGCACAGGCTCTATGCCGCTGGCTTCCAGGAGTTGCGGCACGTGGGCTCATTAGTAGCGGCTCCCCAGTCCTAGAGAACAGCCTCAGTGGTTCTGACGCACAGTCTTAATTGCGCTAAGGCATGTGGGATTATAGGAGGTGGAGAGAGCCATAGTCTTATTCTCTTTGCTTTCTTTGGAGTCATTACATAAAGTTAGGAACCCGAAAGATCTTGCTCTGATTGAGCCACTCCTGAAGCATCCTTTTCATGTTCCATTCATTGTATAATAATTTTGCTTCTAACCCTAAAACTGTCAATTTCTTTCCCTGTCTTTTTTTTTCAGCTTTACATGAATTGAAAAAGGATGAACAAATAGGTTCATAAATAAATGAGACTATAACATGGGTTTTTTCATCCTGAAGGTAATTTTTCAGTTATATTCATGCCTTCTGATAACCGGCCAAGAACCTGAATGGTACTGTATCCTATGACTAACTGACTTCATAGCATCAGCAATGATGGTGATAATATAGGGTATGGGTGCGTACTAAATCACTGCAGTCCGTCCGACTCTGCAACCCTATGGACTACGGCTCGCTAGGCTCGGCTGTTCCTAGGATTATTCGGCAAGAATACTGCAGTGGATTGCCATACCCTTCTCCAGGGGATCCTCCCCACCCGGAGATCGAACCCACCTGTCTAGTCTCCTGCATGGGCAGACGGGTTCTTTACCGCTAGCGCCACCTAGGAAGCCCAATACAGCGTATGCTACCCAGAAGAATCCCATGGACAAAGGAGCCTGGCGGGCTACAGTCCATGAGATCACAAGAGTTTGACACGATTTAGCGACTAAACCACCACCCAGAAAAAACAAGGGCTTTACAGCTACCAAATTATGCACGAAATCTAACATCTGCTCGAGCCTTTCAAGGTGCAAAATAACTTAATGTGTTAACATATACAATAACTTAGAAATGTCTGAATATTGTTAAGTATTGCTGATTAATTTTTAAAGAGTTAGCTTGGTATTTTCTTGTTTTATTTGATCATGCTTTCTATTTAGCTTTTTAGTACCCCTCTCTAAAAAAATTTGCTATTTTCTATGTAATCTGCACTGTCAATGCAATCCCATTTCCCATTCTCATAGTCTAGTCTTTATCATCTTCAAGTACCAGAAATAAACCTTTAACATTTGCAAACAGAAAACTCTGTGTTTCTACATGCATGAGACATGATACACTTGGAGACATGACTATCAACTGAATTCATATATGGGGAAATGAAAGATGTCAATTTTAAAATAATTTTTTCACTTCTTTAAGAACTTTCTATGAACAGCTTCTGTGAACTTTCCTCATCTGTATAACAGGGATGCTAAACTATATAACCTAAGATCTAATTAGGAAATTAAAATAGCCACTTCAATGTCTATACCATGATATATCATGTTAATATAATCAGATAATAATATGGTCCAACAATTTGTTAGGCAGCAAATGCATCTCTCCTTATATGCTGCTTTACTAAATTCAGGTTTTTAATAAACATTCATTTGCAAAGTTCCATAAAGATGTAATTATGAGATTTTTCCCATTATGGTGGCAGGTCTACAGAGGAGTGAAGTGATATTCTCTAATTATAAGATTATAACACATGTGAGGTGAGAGACATTATGGTAAGCCTAACAGGTTGCTATAAAGTATTCAAAATTTTAAAGATGAAATAAGGTGGACATTCTATGAAGTTGCAACTAATACACATAATTGCTCTTGTTTCCCTTGGATTTTTGAACTATTTCCTTTGTGTAGTTAGAACTGGAAAAAAAAAACTGCCAATAAATCAGCATTATCCCATATACTGGAACACTCAGGGCTTTCCAGGTGGCTCAGCAGAAAAGAATCCACCTGTCAACATGGAAACTGCAGGGATGTGGGTTTGATCCCTGGGTCAAGAAGACCCCCTGGAGGAGGAAATGGCAACTCACTCCAGTATTTTTGCCTGGATAATCCCATGGACAGAGGAACCTGGCAGGCTATAGGTAGTGGGGTTGCAAAGAGTCGGACACAACTGAGCAACTGAGCCCAGAGCAGACACAAACACTTAGTAAGCAAACCATCATATATTACTATTATAAAATTGTATAAAATCAATTATAGTATTGGGTTATAGATGCTTATGGTAAAATATTTATTTTGCTAAGCAATACTAGCAATATAGGAAAGTGAACTAAACAGGAAAAACTAAAAATCCCCCCTCCCTTTGTCAAGAGTACACACAGGAATGATGGTAAAAGATTCTTTATTCTGTAATGTTGGTTTGGATTTCAGTGATGCCTACCTCTGAAGATAATCTTGAGTGGCACACATGACACTATATGAATCTAAAGTAAGTTTGATGCCACATTTTGAAATCCAGTGAGGTATTGCATTTTACTGTCAATCTGTGTTTCTAGAGAATTTCAGAATCATTCAAGAGTTCTAAAGAATCAATCCTATCTTCTTATTTGTGAATATGAATTATTTAAAAATAAAAAGAACAGGGAGAGGACAAGAAAACTTAAGAAAAATGATAGTATTACCTGATCAAAGAAATCTAAATAGCTTTTAGTTAGAAACCCCAGTAATTAACATCATGAGTTTAATAATGAAGAGTCAAGAAGGTTTCAGTCTTGATGTATCAGACCTCTTGGGCTACCATAACAAAGTACCACACACTGGTGGCTTAAACAATTCATTTTCTCACAGAAGTCCAGGAGCAAGGCACTGGCAATTCTTGCTTTCTGGTGAGACCTCTTTGTTTGACTTGCTGAGCGTCACCTTCTCCATGTATCCTCACATGGCCTCTCCTCTGGGCATGTGTCTGCAGGGAGCATGAACGAGCTGTGGCGTCTCTTCCTGTAAAGACACAGCCCTGCTGGACTAGGGTCTCACCCTTGTGACCTCACTTACCCATAATTACTCTTTAAAGGCATATCTCTAAGTATAGTCACATGGAGGGTTAGGCTTTTTTCTTTTTCTTTTGGGCCACGTGTGGTTTGTGGGATCTTGTGTCCCTGAACCTGTGCCCTCTGCAGTGGAAGCTCGGAGTCTTAACCACTGGACCGCCAGAAAAGGCCTCGAGGGTTAAGTTTGTAACCTAAGAATTTTGTAAGAACATGATTTAGTTTTTAATATCTGGTATCCATTGGAAATCCCTCAAAATATTGATCTCTCTACTTAAGGTCAAGCTAGCAATAACTGGCACGAGACATCTATTAATTGTGACAATCACAGGAAGTTTATTCTCAGTTAGAAGAAGCATCTCAGTATTCTCATATTATGACTTTTATCCTTTACCCCCAGAAGAATAATACAGAGGCATTACAACACAATCTAGAGGAAATACATTTTAATACATTTTTCCTATTGCTTAGTAGTATTCCATTGTATAAACAGATCATAATTAGTTTATTAAACTCTTGTTGGCCATTTGAATTGTTTCTGCTATTAATATATGTGTTTGTAAGTATTTGTATGGACATGTTTCCATTCACTTGGTTAACTATGTTTCCATTCTCTTGATTAATTAATTAGAAATAGAAATACTAAGTCACAGGATGTATATATTTTACTTTATAAGAAACTGCCAAAACTTTTCAAAGTGGCTCTATCATTTAAGACTCCCACCAGTAATATCCCAAAAGGATGGTCAATATCCTTGTTGACATTTGGTTGTCATCTTCTAAATGTTGGCAATTTGGGGATATGAATGTTATTTCATTGTGTTTTTAATTTGCATTTTCCTGATGACTAATGAAATTGATCACTTCATATGCTTCTTGTAATTTTTAGTTATAGAATTTCCATTTGGTTCTTTTATATCATTTCACTTCTCTGCTGAGATTTGCTTATCTATTCACTCATTTTAATCACCTGTTTCCTAAACCATGAATATCTTCATAATTATTTCTTTAAAGTATTTAAAAGCTAATTTTAACATCCAGATCAACTTAGGATCTCTTTCTATTGATTCTTTTTTCATTTGACTAGGGATTATACCCTTTGTTTCTTGGTATGTCTATTCTTTTTTGATTGCACACTGGATATTGTGGGTGACACATTGTAAAGACTCTAGATTTCACTATATTTCTCTGAGAACTGTTAATTTTTGTGTGACTAAGCAATTAAGTAACTGGTTTATATGCATGAATTTGTAGAGGCTTGATTTGAAAGAAGCCAGACACAAAGGTACATTTATAGCATGATTCCTTTTATAAGAAGCTGAAGGACAGGAGAAATATTCATATAATGACACAGCAAAGGAATGTGAGCACATTCAGACATCAGTTGTATATGGGAAGTGAAGACTGACTGGAAGGGGCACAATGTAATTTTCTTAGAATGATGAAAACATTCCGTGCTTTATTTGAATTGATGTTTACATGGCTGCATCCATCTATTATAACTCACCAAAGTGTATGTATATTTTTCTTAATAAAAATGGGTGTCAGAAAGTATCTGGAGACTACATGTTCACTTGCAAAATTTAAAGTCCTCAACAGCATTAGAGAACATGGACCTGTTGCATCTAATTATCGTCTATGAATAATTATCACTGAATATAGTTTTCCATGCAATAAATAGAAATAGTAAATATAGAAAGCAATGAGGAAAAAAAAGGAACAAGAAATTTTCCAGTCTTACAAAACAATGCTTACTTGGGAAAGGGAAACTCCAGATATTTTCTGTTCCTTGTTCAGATTCTTTTTGCTTTCATGATTCAAATTTACATTCTAAGTGGGAGAGATTCAAATTACTCCACTCCTCTGGAGTGGATTCTGTGTCTAGCTAAGGAGAATAATTCATTAAAATATGGTGCTCTATCTTGCATATTTGTTTTATCCTAAAATATTTTAAGTTAAAAAGCAAGTAGTAAAAAAAAAAAAAGGCAAATATTGACACATTGAAAGTAAACTCACACTCTGATAGAAAAAAATGCCACTAGAGGTATATGGTCAGGAAAAAAAAAAGCAATAAGGAATATTCATCCTAAAGCAATGGTTCTTAACTCCTGCTGTACATTAGAATACTAATTTAAAAATTCTAAATACCAAGACTTAAGACTCACTAATTGAAGCAGAATCCTTGAGTTATTATTCTCACTGAAATAAAAACTTCATGAGGGAAAAGTCTTTTTTTATTGTTTTCTTTATTTTTTTCATTCTTATATCCCAGAGCTTAGAACAGTGCCTGGCACTGTTATGCTCTCAATATTTGATGTACGGATGAAGGATACACTAGTTATTATAAGTCAAGGACAATCTTGGTATTGTTCATAATGGCAGGATTCTTCTAGATGATATAGAGCACAGAAATGTAAAGCAGTTATTTTATTAAAAAATATCTGGTGATTTGCACTCATTTTAGCTAAAAGTTACTAAGCATTTACTGAGCATTCCCTATGTGTCGGGAATTATGCTCAGGGTAAGGTATACAAATGTGAATAAGGCATAGTCCTACATTTGAGAAACTCCCAGTCTTTTGGGATTAGTGGTTAAGAGAAAGTCTAGGACAATAATGTCCATCCATTTATTCATTAATTCAGTATACTGGTTAAGCACTTACTATGTGCCATGCACATATGTGCCAGGATATGCTGTGGCAAACAAAGCAAATATGATAATTCTCTTCCCATTTACTGAAAGAGAAAGATAATAAACAGGGATAAATATATACTTGGTGATAAATCTCATGAAGAAAATTGTAATAATGCTGCGATAGAGAATTTGGTCAGGTAAAAGGCACTGTTTTGTACTTGATGGTCAGGAAATACTTTTCTAGGGAGAAGCTTTAATGATGAGAAGAAGCCAAAACTTCAAAATGCATAGAGAATTTCTAGCAGAGAAGATATGTTCAAAATATTTGAGGTTGGAAAGAGTTTGACATGTTCGAGGGCCTGAAAGAACCCAATGGCTAGAGCATAAATGGAAAGTGGAACAAGTTAAAGGTGAAATAATAGATGTTACTAAATTCACAGCCTGGTAGGTCATGGTAGAAAGTTTGAATTTTATTCCAAGGGCAATATGAATCTATAAAATGGTTTTAAACAATAAATGGCATGATACAACTTATATGTTTAAAAGATGAGAAGAATTTCTTTTTCCAAATGTAAAATAGATTGGAAGGTGGACAAAAAGAGAGGCTTCTTGAAGGTTAGCTAGGAAGTTTTTACAGAAGTCCAGGTGAGAAATTATAAAGGCAGTGAATTAGAGAGGTTCCAGGGCAGATGGATAAAAGTGAGCTGCTCTGAATATATCTGAAGAGAGGTTTGACAGGAATTGGTGAGAAATTAAAATGTGAGCAAGCAAAAGGGAAGAATCAGTAATGACCAAAGGTTTCAGATTTACAAGAATGGGAGGATTGAGGAAATAACTATGTAGATGGGGGAAGAATAGATCAACTCCAACATTTAAAGCTTAGGTAGAAAAGGAACCGAGGGGGAATAAGGAATAATTAGAGAGGGAACAGAGAGTTCTACAGTATGAGGTATCTCAGAATCTAAAAATCTCCCTAAAAGAGGAGAGTATTTAAAGAAGGAAGAAGTGATTAAATATGTTCAATGGGGCTAAGGGCAGAGAAGTATCCACTGGATATTATAAAACAAAAGTTGTTGGTGATCTTGACTAAAGCAATTTCAGTAGAATTGTTGAAAAAAAATTCAGATGAAAGAGGTGTTGTGCTCAGTCGTGTGCGACCACATGGACTGTTGCCTACTAGGCTCCTCTCTGTCCATTGAATTTCCCAGGCAAGAATACTGGAGTGGGTTGCCATTTCCTACTCCCGGGGAACTTCCCAACCCAGGGATCAAACCTGCATCTCTGTGTCTCCTGCCTTGGCAGGTGGATTCCTTATCACTGTGCCACCAGGGAAGCCCTGAAGAGTAAATAGGAAGTAAGGAAATGAAGGGGCTTCCCTGGTAGCCAGGAGTAGCCCGGCCTTTCTGGTAGCCCAGCTACCATGGGCTTCCCTGGTCACCCAAGGGGCTTCCCCTGGCTCAGATGGTAAAGAAGCTGCCTGCAGTGCAGGAGACCCGGGTTCAATATCTGGGTTGGAAAGATCCCCTGGAGAAGGGAATGGTTGCCCACTCCAGTATTCTTGCCTGGGAAATCCCATGGAGAAAGAAGCCCAGTGGACTACAGTCCACAGAGTCCCAAGGAGTTAGACATGACTGAGTGACTAACACTAACTAGCTAAGGCAATAAAAGAAGCAGGAGTAGATTACAATTTTCAAGAAGTTTAGTTTTGAAGGAAAGCAGAAAAATGGAATGAAAGTTGGAGGAATATATTGAATCAAGAGATCAGTTCTGTTCAGTTCAGTCACTCAGTCATGTCTGATTCTCTGCACAGCATGCCAGGCCTCCCTGTCCATCAACAACTCCCAGAGTCCACCCAAACCCATGTCCATCGAGTCGGTGATGCCATCCAACCATCTCATCCTCTGTCGTCCTCTTCTCCTCCTGCCCTCAATCTTTCCCAGCATCAGGGTCTTTTCAAAGGAGTCAGCTCTTCGCATCAGGTGGCCAAAGTATTGGAGTTTCATCTACAGCATCAGTCCTTCCAATGAACACCCAGGACTGATCTCCTTTAGGATGGACTGGTTGGATCTCCTTGCAGTCCAAGGGACTCTCAAGAGTCTTCTCCAACACCACAGTTCAAAAGCATCAATTTTTCAGTGCTCAGCTTTCTTCACAGTCCAACTCTCACATCCAAACGTGACCACTGGAAAAACCATAACCTTGACCAGATGGACCTTTGTTGGCAAATTAATGTCTCTGCTTTTTAATATGCTGTCTAGGTTGGTCATAACTTTCCTTCCAAGGAGTAAGATATGAGAGCATATTTGTACAGTGATGGGGATGTCCTAGTTCAGACAAAGAGATTGATGGTTCTGAGAAAGTGGAAGTATTAAAGGGGAAGTCTGAGAAGGGAGCATAGTAATTGAGGAAGCCCTTGAGAGAATGATGGCCTGTGGAATCTAAGTTAGACAAGGAAGGTAGTGAGGAGAGTAGGAGATTGCAGTATGGTAAAGCTAAACAAACCAATAACAAAAAAGAAAACTAGAAAGAGCAATAAACATCTGTCCTTCTGAGAAGGAAGAATACTTGGAAAAGGAAGAGGACAATCCCATGGAGACATAAAATTGAGCCAATGCTGTATTGTCTTCTGAGGCTATAATGGAAAGTGGAGGCATTAAAAAGAGATGAAACTTGAAAGCTAGTTTTTGGAGGGTACTACATGCCTGCCAAAGAATTAGAACTTAATTTGTTGACAACTGTAATTATTAAGACTCTTTGAGTTGCAAATAACAGATATCTACTTGGGTGATATCTATAATGAAAGGGGATGTAAAAATAAGGATACAAATATCTTACAGAATTCAAGAGTGGAAAAGCAGTAACAGCCCGGGAAGGGCTGGAATTTAGCATGTATATCATCACTCATTTCTCCTTTTCTTTCCTAGTTTATGTCTTCTCCATTTCACATACTAGAACATGGTGACTCCATTGCTCATAAGTATAACCTTTCTATAGGAGGGAGATTGAGCCAGTTCAGGTATCTACTCCTCCTGTTTCAGTCAACTATGACTAGAGAGTGGGGTGTCATTGCATAAATATAGTTTCTCATGGCCCATTCTTGTGGATCAATAGCTGAGCTCATAGAAGATAATGTTTTTAGAAGTTAAGTAGGCAGCCTTCAAGTCATCAAGATATGTGAAGATTTTTTTAATATGGAAGTAATATGATCAAACCCATCATTTAAAAAGATAACTCTGGCAGCAATATAAAGAATATATAGAAACAGGGATAAGTTAGATTAAGAGGTAAGTCCAGTTAGGAAAACACCAAGAAAAATGCCAAGCAAAAAAATAAAATGAATCTGACTTGGGATAGCAATAGTAGCAATGGAAAGGCATGTTTGGAACCTTAAGAGGTGGAATGGATCAAACTTTAATATAAGTAGTAAGGAAAGGTAAAAAAGAAAAGATTACTCCAAGATTTCTAGCTTGGGCAATAGGGTAAATATGATTGCTGATAACTGAGACAAAAAAACAAAAACAAAAGTCAAACAATAACAACAACAAAAAACAGGTTTTGAAAGGGCAGTATGAAACCTGAAGAGTTATAGTTAATCCAATGATACATCCAAAATTCAAAAAAGGGTTGAAAAATCAGTATTTGAGAGACACAGAGATGATATTTGAAACATGAGAACTGCATGATATCACTCAGGAAGATCACGTAAAGTGAGAAAAGATAGCAGTTCCTTTGGAAAACTCCAGCAGAAGAGATGAAACTAGGAGAAAAATAAAGAGGAGGCAGAAACATAATGGAAAAATAAGACATAACTGTGTCTGAGAAGTTAAGAAAGAGCTTTACAGGAAAGAAAAATGATCAACAACATCAAATTCTGCTGGAAGGAGAAATAGGCTCAGAGCTGAAAAGAGGCTAAAGTCTTTGGTGATCACATGATTGCTAACCTTTCTCAGAGCAATTTCAGTAGACTGGTGGGGGTGGAATCCAGATTGCAGTGGGTTGAGAAGTGACTGAGAGAAGAGGAAATGGAAGCAGTGCTTATGACCTGCTCTTTCCAAAAGTCATCTATAAACTAGAATATATATCAGTATAGAATGATTTATTCTATTAATACTTATTTTATCACTATACTCGGTTGAATTAAAACTAAATAATTGACAAAGGTACAATTGAACCATGAACTCCTTTCTCCCAAATATCTAGAGATCACTTTATCTTTAAATAAATTAATTCTGTGGCCTTTTAGAGAGGTAGATCCAATGATATTATATCTCATCTTTATTTTTACTGGTTTTCATGCCATCCTCTTTAATGATTTCTCCCATCATCATTCCTTTTTACTCCATCTCAGCTCTCAGACACATGACCTTTTTGTCGATCTCATTAAAGCTTGTGCTCATTTTCTCAAGTTTCCTATCAATCGGGGTAATTGCTTCCTACACAAAACCCAGTCTCCTATTAACTGGCTCATTACCTTGAGTTAAAGGTTCAGAAACTTCTTCAAACTGAAATCACTGCAGTGTCCTGAAAAGAAACTACTTTTGAAGATGCTGACACATCTATAAGCCAAGACATTTTTTGGATTGAATTCATTGTTTTATAGAGCCAACTTATTCTTTGTCAAGTTCTAATATTCACTGGTTTTCCTTCCTCATTGTAATTGTACATTTTTTATTCTCCAAGTCATAACAGTTACAAACATATAGAGTAGTAGAGGACAGACAGTAAAGTGTCTGCCTACAATGTGGGAGACTCAGGTTCGATCCCTGGGTTGGGAAGATCTCCTGGAGAAGGAAATGGCAACCCACTCCAGTATTCTTGCCTGGAAAATCCCATGGACAGAGGAGCCTGATTACAGTCTACAGGCTACAGTCCATGGGATTGCAAAGAATTGGACACGACTGAGCAACTTCACTACTTCTACTAGAGGACAAAATCAGTTCAGCTCTGCCTGATTGTACCTTTGCCTATGGTTCAGAAAAGGTATCCTATTAAAATTCCTCTGTCCAGTTGAAGAAAATTGGGTTAATAAACATTCCTCCTCATTATTTGCAGGCTAACTAGTTTTATATTTGCATTTTCTAGGCTTACCTCACTGATGCTGAACATCCTAATAATCATTGCTTCTTTGGATCAGTGAGAAAGACCAAGAGACATGAAGCGAAAAAAGAAAGATTGAAAAAAAATAATAAAATAAATGATCCAAACTCATTATATCTAATAAGTAATTAAAAATATTCTTTAGTAGTACAAGTAAACATCTCATCAAATAGAATTTTTTACACAGCATCTATGTAAGTTCAAGACTATATCACTTTGAGCAGAATAATATATCTTAGAAAGAACTAAGAACTAAGATGCCCCAGTATTCAGCTGCCCTTGCTATCAAATCTTTGCTTAGTATATATCATACGGTGGGCACTGTGATATAGAGATATGGATCTTGGTTTGTGTTTTCAAGAACTATCCAGTGTGTTGAGGAGGAAGAATATGTTATCCACAGGAAAGTAAATAATAATATAAGACAGTATATTTTCAATGACAAATGAATATTACAGATTATAAGAGCTATCAGGTTTCAAAAGGAAAGGTTTACCATACCAATATGAAATAATTAGAAAAGGTTTCACAAAGGAGAGTGCTTCCTGTGTAAGATATGAGAGGAAATATAAGACCCAAGTTAGCAAAAAGGCATGGGGAAGGCCTTACAGGTGGAGAAGATAGCTTAAACAATGATCCAAAGGAGATGGAGAACTACTCAAGATTATATGAGACCAATCAACCCTGAAGAAGGCCTGGAACTGTCTTTTATGCTCTAGAGGAAGTAGCAACCAAGAATAAATTCCAACTACCCTGAGCCTGGGGCTTCCCAGTGGGGCTAGTGGTAAAGAACCCGCCTGGCAATGCAGGAGACATAAGAGATGCGGGTCTATCCCCAGGTTAGAAAGATGCCCTGGAGGAGGGAATGGCAACCCACTCCAGTATTCTTGCCTGGAAAATCCCATAGACAGAGGAGCCGGCAAGCTATAGTCCATAGGGTCACAAACATGACTGAAGCGACTTAGCACACACATTCGCACCCTGAACCTATGATGCGGTGAGAAGCCCCAGGTGAAGACACCAATTTGCCAGGAACATGTGTGAGGTCATCTTGGAAGTGGGTTTTCTCCCAGTAGTTTAGCTACCTGCTTGATACCATCCCTCAGCCCTGCCTAATTTTTGGAATTTTGAGCAAAAATTTACTAATACTATTTTAAATCATTAAATTTTGGAATGAACCACTGCCTCTTTCCTTGTTATGGGTTAAAATTATAACAAGCAAAATGGCTTCACTATTATTCACATTCCCACCTTTGTCTTCTCCATCACATAGCATTTAGTCTTCATCCTCAAAATCCATATCATATGATGACTGGTTAAATTATTTTTTTAAAAGGTCAAAATGTTCCTTCTAATGGTATTTATCTTTTAACAAAGGAAGATAGGAATGTCTTTAAGATGCAAAGGCTGGAAAGGATGTAGAGTGGGAATGTAATAAAAAAGAAAGAAAAGGAAAAGTATAAAATCATCATATAAAAGCCTTAAACGTCCAATTTAAACTATATTGCTTTAGATTATCTAGTTCACAATTTTTCTTTGCTTAGTTTCTCTACTTCAAAGTGCTATGTCACTGACTATAGCTTTTTTTTCAATTGAGCAAAGTTAATTACTAAGTATGACTGTTTTTAAACCTCAAATGCCAATTTTTATAGACTAAAATCAACTTAGATAAATATTTTAAAATAATTAACAAACAAAAGATTTCCCCCATCTAATGCTTTTCCTAAAACATGTAAAGTGAACAAAAGGGTAAAACAAAAATACTTCTCTTCATACTTCTCTTCAACTAGTCCATCACTAGTTATCTTTAACTAGACTGATACTTTGATGGGAATTTTCTTTTTCCATTTAGGAAAACATATTCTCCTAAAATTAACTAGCACATCTTTTAATTCAACACAAAAATCCAATCTCTATCACTATTGACTTCTAGGAATTAATCCAAATTATGAATTTAAAATGCTGCCTGTCATTTTCTCTCTTAAAGTCATGGGCACTGTTAAGAGACATATTCAAGAATTATTTGATATCTCTTTCAATTTTATATATCTTCTCATTTAATGAATATGCTAAGCCCTTTTTATTTTTACACTAAATTTATCTAGGTAGCAACATAAATAACTAGTTTGTATCAAATTTCCACTTGCTTTATTTTATAAATAGTACATAAATAAGAATTCCACTGGTTTGCATCCTCTAACTAATAACTGCCAACTTTATGAAAATACAATCTCTCTCTTTTTTTTGCAGCTGAAGACACAATATCTAGCAGAATGTCTGGGATATAATAGGTACCAAACATATTATTTTTAACAGAATATACAATAGAGAACATGCATTTAAAGTGTATAGTGTGATAAATGTTTACATCTGTATAGACTCATAAAACTATCACCAAAATCAGAATAATAAACATATCCATTGCCCTCAAAAGTTTCTTTATGCTCCCTTTTGATCCCTCCTATCATGACTACTGATCCACTTTCTGTCACTATGGATTACTTTGCATTTTCTAGATTCCTATGTAAGTGAAACCATAAAGTGCTTTGTTTTCTCTCTAGCTTCTTTCACTCAGCTTAATTATTTCGAGATTAATTTGTGCTGTGTGAATCAATAGTTATTTCTTTTTACTGCTGACTAGTATTCTATTGTGTAGCTAAATCACAGCTTGTTTATCCTTTCATCTGTTGAGAGACATTTAATTTGTTTCATTTGCCCCAATCAAAAAATGGGCCAAAGATCTAAACAGACATTTCTCCAAATAAGACATACAGATGGCTAACAAACATATGAAAAGATGCTCAACATCACTCATTATCAGAGAAATGCAAATCAAAACCACAACGAGGTACCATTACTCGCCAGTCGGGATGGCTGCTATCCAAAAGTCTACAAGCAATAAATGCTGGAGAGGGTGTGGAGAAAAGGGAACCCTCTTACACTGTTGGTGGGAATGAAAACTAGTACAGCCGCTATGGAAAACAGTGTGGAGATTCCTTAAAAAACTGGAAATAGAACTGCCATATGACCCAGCAATCCCACTTCTGGGCATACACACCAAGGAAACCAGATCTGAAAGAGACACATGCACCCCAATGTTCATCACAGCACTGTTTATAATAGCCAGGACATGGAAGCAACCTAGATGCCCATCAGCAGATGAATGGATAAGGAAGCTGTGGTGCATACACACCATGGAATATTACGCAGCCATTAAAAAGAATTCATTTGAATCAGTTCTAATGAAATGGATGAAACTGGAGCCCATTATACAGAGTGAAGTAAGCCAGAAAGATAAACACCAATACAGTATACTAATGCATATATATGGAACTTAGAAAGATGGTAACGATAACCCTATATGCAAGACAGAAAAAGAGACACAGATGTACAGAACAGACTTTTGGACTCTGGGAGAAGGCGAGGGTGGGATGATCTGAGAGAACAGCATCGAAACATGTGTGTTTACACAAGTAAAACACTTGTGTATTACCAAGTGTGAAACAGATCGCCAGTCCAGGTTGGATGCATGAGACAAGTGCTCGGGGCTGGTGCACTGGGATGACCTGGAGGAATGGGATAGGGAGGGAGGTGGGAGGGGGGTTCCGGATGGGGAACACATGTAAATCCATGGCTGATTCATGTCAATGTATGGCAAAAACCACTACAATATTGTAAAGTAATTAGCCTCCAACTAATAAAAATAAATGGAAAAAAAAATAAAAACACACAGCACTAAAAAAAAAATAATTTGTTTCATTTGGGACTCTTGCACATAAAGCTTCTGTGAACATTCATGTATGTCTTTATAAAGATACATGCTTTCATTTCTCTTGGATAAATACTTAGGAGTGGCATGGCTGGATCATATGGTAGGTGTATGTATAGTTCTTTAGGAGAGTGTCAAACCATTTCCCAAAGTAATCACATCATTTAACATTTCCACCTGCATTGTGTGAGAATTCTCCAACCTCTATGTTCAAGCCAATACTTGGTATGGGCAAACTTTTAAAATTTAGTCATTAGCATTGATGTATAGTGGTAGCTCTGTGATTTTAACTTGCTTTCCCCTAATGACCAATCAAGATTGCTGGGAGAAATATCAATAACTTCAGATATGCAGATAACACCACCCTTATGGCAGAAAGTGAAGAACTAAAGAGCCTCTTGATGAAAGTGAATGAGGAGAATGAAAAAGTTGGCTTAAAGCTCAACATTCAGAAAACTAAGATCATGGCATCTCGTCCCATCACTTCATGGCAAATAGATGTGGAAATAGTGGAAACAGGGGCTGATTTTATTATTTTGGGCTCCAAAATCATTGCAGATGGTGATTGCAGCCATGAAATTAAAAGATGCTTACTCTTTGGAAGGAAAATTATGACCAACCTAGATAGCATATTAAAAAGCAGAGACATTACTTTGCCAACAAAGGTCTGTGTAGTCAAAGCTATGGTTTTTCCAGTGGTCATGTATGGAAGTGAGAGTTGGACTGTGAAGAAAGCTGAGCACTGAAAAATTGATGCTTTTGAACTGTGGTGTTGGAGAAGACTCTTGAGAGTCCCTTGGACTGCAAGGAGATCCAACCAGTCCATCCTAAAGGAGATCAGTCCTGGGTGTTCATTGGAAGGACTGATGTTGAAGCTGAAACTCCAATACTTTGGCCACCTGATGTGAAGAGTTGACTCATTTGAAAGGACCCTGATACTGAGAAAGATTGAGGGCAGGAGGAGAAGGGGATGACAGAGGATGAGATAGTTGGATGGCATCATTGACTTCAATGGACATGAGTATGGGTGGACTCCGGGAGTTGGTGATGGACAGGGAGGCCTGGCGTGCTGCAGTCCACCGTGTCGCAAAGAGTCAGACACGACTGAGCAGCTAAATTGAACTGAATGACCAATGATATTGAGCACTTTGCCATGAACTTTTTGCCAATTATTAGATCAATTCAAGGTCATAAAGATTTTTATCTAAATGTTTTGGTGTTAGGTTTTATATTTAGGTCTGTGTTCTATTTTCAGTTAATTTTTATAAATGGTATGAGGTAGGGATTGAAAGACATTGTTTTGCATATGGATGTCCAATTTTTCCAGTAACATTTGTCAAAAACACTAGCCTTTCTCCACCAAGTGAGCTTTGCAACTTTGTGGAAAAATCAGTTATTTGTACATGTATGTGTCTATTTCTGAATGTTCTTTCCTGTTTAATTGATCTGTTTGTTTCTCTTTAAGCCAATACACACTCTTGATTATTTTGGCCATATACTAAGTCATAAGATCTCCAGCTTTGTTCTCCATTTTCAAAGTTGTTTTGAATCTTTTGGTTTTTGTTGTGTTTCCCCTCCCCGCCCCCCACCATATGGACTTTAGAATCACTTGTCAGTTTCTACTAAAGAATGGCTTGGATTTTGATTGGTGTTACCTTTAATCTTTACATCAATTTAGGGAAAACTGACATCCTAGCAATACTGAGACTTTTGACCTATGGCTGAATACATCTTTACTGAATAAAAGAAGAATTGTTGAAGTTCAATTTTAGAATAAAGAGTTTTCAGAACTCTAGGTAAATTAGAAATATCATTTTTATTAAAATGTTATGGCTGGAACTTTGGCTTTCCAAAAAAAATTCTAATTGTATTTTTAAAATTATGGGGAAACACAGTTGACTTTGGGAAATGTATTGTGGTTGCTTCCTTCTTTGACATATAACATCTTGTAATTTCAGATCTAGTATGAGATCTGTGTACTGGATCTATGGATGAGATCTGTGTTTTCTAAAGATCTTTCCTTTAGAAAAAGAAAAACAAAAGATGATTCAGTGACAAGCTATTAAAATCTAAAGGGAGACTGATGCACATTCACTAAAAGAAAGTCTAAATCTAGCTTCCAGCATCCAGGAAAATTTTATCAAATCCCTTAAAACCAAATGACACCTATCAAATTTCTTTGCTTTTTTGATTTTTAACTATTCAAAACATTCTCAGTTTATGATTTTCTTTTATTCAGACAACTGTGAAGTAAGAACATGTCACCATCACTGCAGCAGAGGAAGGTGAGGGACCCAACAGAGAACAGATCACCAAACGTCAGAGTGAAGGCTAGTGAAGACTGCCTTCAGGTCAGCTCATTCTCTTCTGAGATGTTTCTTCACTAGAAATTTCTATGCAAAAAACAGGGCTCACTCCAGCTGTTCAAATAGACAAGGCACTTCTTAAAGGATGTCAGTTGTCCCCTCAACCTCCAGAAGGACCAGTGAGGAAGACTTACAGACCACCCAGCTTGGATCTATGCCTAAGTCAGACCCAGCAACTAATGTGCTAGGTCAGATCTCACTGTCAGCTACTCATGTGTTAGCTCTCACCTCGCTGTTTTTTGGCTTAAAGGGCAAATGTTGGACAGTAGAAGATAGGACTTTGGTTGCTAAGTCCTAAAAGACCCACACCAGCACAGTCTCCCTTAAGAAAACAAAAGTTTCCCTGTAGCTTCTGCTTCATTGTTCTGCTCTTTTCTGAACAGACAGTTCATTCCAGAGAATATGATTAGCAGAGTCTAGTCATTTATTTGGGCCTGCATTCATAATAGTGGAAATTCCCCAGACATAAAAATGATATTTAAAAGGCACGGAGAAGCCTCAACATGGCAAGGTACATCTCACAAAGCATTCTTAAAATCAATGTGAGTCATAGAATTATGGTGGTTTGGGGTTGAAAGGGATCTTTTAAATCGCCAGTGTTTTCCAAATTTTAAGCCATGATTCATTAAAACACCATAAAAATCAATGTAGTGTGCTCCAAACTTTTAAAAATTAAAATAGAATTGTAAATATCACCATGGATTGTACTTAGGGAAGGTAAGTATTGTCTGGTGATAAAACATTCATCCTAATTATATATGTGTGTTTTATATATGTATATGTACAATATATATATACTTATACATATGTATAATATATATTTATATTTGTATATACAGTGTATATTTATATATACACATTTTACATCAGGACTTGGGATATGTGTATATACATATATCCCAAGCCCTGATGTAAGATGAGTTTTTTTACTATGAGTCACGGTGAACATAAAAACTTGAAAAATATTAGTCTAACCCAACTTTTTCATTTACATTAAAAGGAGAAAAATAAGGCTCAGAAAATCAAGCACCTTGCTCTGGTAGTTAACGTAAAGATGGAATCAAGATTCAGAAAATCTCTCAGTCCTACTCTTATTATAAGGATAACATCCATCACCTGGAAGAATACTTCCCATTTCCTAGGTAAATCTCCTCCTACATTAGCCTTGTTGTGGTAATTAAATGAACTTTATATTTAGTATCTCACAAAAATATTGTAAACTTTATAGTTGCATTTGTGAGGCAATGGTTAATGGTTACCACTTGGTGTAATTAATACTAGTCAACATATTCTACATATTAACTCTGAAAAGAGAGTTAATCTGTGTTATTTTAAAGATTTTTATGTTGGCAGGTATGTTAATTGCAGGGAAGACATTGTATCAGTAACTATAAACAAATATTTAAAGAAAATAATTTTATTTTCAATAAATAGAAAGAAATTTAAAGTTATGATCTGTCATGCTGAAGGAAAATACACCACTGAAATTTCTTTTTTCTTGCCAGTTCTCTGCTATGTTTGTTTCTATCAAAACATTAAATACATTTTCCAACTCCTAGAGGAGAACATAGGCAAAACACTCTCCAACATAAATCACAGCAGGATCCTCTATGACCCACATCCCAGAATATTAGAAACAAAAGCAAAAATAAACAAATGGGACCTAATGAAACTTAAAAGCTTTTGCACAACAAAGGAAACTATAAGCAAGGTGAAAAGACAGCCCTCAGATTGGGAGAAAATAATAGCAAACGAAGCAACAGACAAAGGATTAATCTCAAAAATATACAAGCAACTCCTCCAGCTCAACTCCAGAAAAATAAATGACCCAATCAAAAAACGGGCCAAAGAACTAAACAGACATTTCTCCAAATAAGACATACAGATGGCTAACAAACACATGAAAAGATGCTCAACATCACTCATAATCAGAGAAATGCAAATCAAAACCACAACGAGGTACCATTACACACCAGTTAGGATGGCTGCTATCCAAAAGTCTACAAGCAACAAATGCTGGAGAGGGTGTGGAGAAAAGGGAACCCTCTTACACTGTTGGTGGGAATGAAAACTAGTACAGCCGCTATGGAAAACAGTGTGGAGATTCCTTAAAAAACTGGAAATAGAACTGCCATATGACCCAGCAATCCCACTCCTGGGCATACACACTGAGGAAACCAGATCTGAAAGAGACATGTGCACCCCAATGTTCGTCGCAGCACTGTTTATAATAGCCAGGACATGGAAGCAACCTAGATGCCCATCAGCAGATGAATGGATAAGGAAGCTGTGGTACATATACACCATGGAATATTACTCAGCCATTAAAAAGAATTCATTTGAATCAGTTCTAATGAGATGCATGAAACTGGAGCCCATTATACAGAGTGAAGTAAGCCAGAAAGATAAAGACTATTACAGTATACTAACACATATATATGGAATTTAGAAAGATGCTAATGATAACCCTATATGCAAAACAGAAAAAGAGACACAGATGTACAGAACAGACTTTTGGACTCTGTGGGAGAAGGCGAGGGTGGGATGCTTCAAGAGAACAGCATCAAAACATGTATATTATCTAGGGTGAAACAGATCACCAGCCCAGGTTGGATGCATGAGACAAGTGCTCGGGCCTGGTGCACTGGGAAGACCCAGAGGGATGGGATGGGGAGGGAGGTGGGAGGGGAGATGGGGATGGGAAATACATGTAAATCCATGGCTAATTCATTTCAATGTATGACAAAACCCACTACAATATTGTAAAGTAATTAGCCTCCAACTAATAAAAATAAATGAAAATAAATAAATAAATAAATAAAAGATAAAAAAAAATTAAATACATTTTCCAAAAAAAAGTTTCTATGATTTGAAATGAAATATGAAAAGCAAGAGCTTTTCAACAGTTTCTCTAAATGTGCCAAATTAATGATACATCTACATTTTGAAAGCTTGAATTACTAGAAGAAAAATACTTAACTTCATGGGTATTTTTATATTAATAGGTAAAAGCTATAAAAATAATATATAAATATTTTTAATAATACAGCTTTTTATTTTTCTTGTCTTTATTTTAACTGAATTGCTAAAGATTCTATTTCTAAATAGCCATGAGCTGAATATTTGCCCAGCTTGGAATATCTCTTTCTTCAATAATAACAAGTCTTTTGCACTATTGTACACCATTTTGAATTTTATAAATATAAATTTAATACTAATACTTCTATTATACATTAAAACCTAATTGCTTTTAAGATTTTAATGATAAGGAGGGTCAAAAAGGAGAAAAAAATACCAAGGATTAATGCTTCCGACAAAGAACCCTAATTTCCATTGTGTAACCTTCTCCCTCCTACAGGAAACCTCAATAAATGTAGCAAAGAAAAGTATAACACTTTTGCAAAGTATGCCCAGAATTTTTCCATTTGCTAGCTCAGTGCCACCACCCAGATTTTGATGTGGATTTTACAAGTTCACTTTTCATCATCAATTAATATGTTTTGAATTCATACTGAAAATAGAATGCACTTTATTTTTACATGTTGACTCTTCTCATTGTCTATGGGACTTTAGTTTCCTTACAAAGAAGACATACTGTTCTCAAGGCAAGAGAACCCCCTTTATTTTGGGGGGCTCCAAAATCACTGCAGATGGTGACTGCAGCCACGCAATTAAAAGGTGCTTATTCCTTGAAAGGAAAGTTATGACCAACCTAGATAGCATATTAAAAAGCAGAGACATGACTTTGCCAACAAAGTTCTGTCTAGTCAAAGCTACGGTTTTTCCATTGGTCATGTATGGATGTGAGAGTTGAACTATAAAGAAAGCTGAGTGACAAAGAATTGATGCTTTGGAACTGTGGTGTTGGAGAAGACTCTTGAGAGTCCCTTGGATTCCAAGGAGATCCAACCAGTTCATCCTAAAGGAGATCAGTTCTGGGTGTTCATTGGAAGGACTGATGCTGAAGCTCAAACTCCAATACTTTAGCCACCTGATGTGAAGAACTGACTCATCTGAACAGACCCCGATGCTGGGAAAGATTGAAGGCAGGAGGAGAAGGGGACGATAGAGGATGAGATGGTTGGATACATCACCAACTCAATGGACATGAGTTTGAGTAAACTTCGGGAGTTGGTGATGGAGAGGTAGGCCTGGCGTGCTGTAGTCCATGGGGTCACAAAGAGTCGGACATGGCTGAGCAACTGAACTTAACTGAACAAAGAAGACAAGTTATTTTTCTTGCCAAGGATATTTTCCTATACTCAGTTCAATTCAGTCACTCAGTCGTGTCTGACTCTCTACAGTTCATGAGGTAGCAAAGAGTCAGACACAACTGAGTGCACATACACAGAGACAAATTCATGTGCTAGTAGTAGCATGGAGGGAAAAATTCTTTTAACTACAATTCAGTACAAATGAAATTTAATAGTCTCTTTATGATTGTGTGTGTGTGAGTCGCTCACTCGTGTCCGACTCTTGGCGACCCCATGAATTGTAGCCCGCCAGGCTTCTCTGTCTATGGAATTTTCCAGACAAGAATACTGGAGTGGGTTGTTCAATCCATGGCTCCCTGGATTGAGCCAACCCAGGGATTGAACCTGGGTCTCCTGCATTGCAGGAAGACTCTGTGGTCTGAGCCACCAGGGAAGCCAATTCAGTACAAATGAAATTTAATGCTCTCTTTACTATGATTATAACTTTCAAATATTTGCACCTCTTTCTGCCTTCAATAAATATTAAAATACAGAAAGAGTGAAACGATGTTGTCTTTTCAAGTTCCTCTTTTTCCCAAATGAAATCTCCCCCCGCCCCAAATAAGATCCCATGTTCTCATTTTATTTGGAGAAGGGCATGACAACCCACTTCACTATTCTTGCCTGGAGAATCCCATGGACCGAGAAGCTTGGTGGGCTATGGTCCTCAGGTTCTCAAATCAAAGACTCTGACACGACTGAATCAACTTAGCATGCATGCATTATTTTATTAGGCATGTCTGTGTAATTTCTCCTCATAACTACATGAGGAGTTCTACCAGTTCATAACTAAGTTCATAACTACTTGTGAAGTTTATCTGTGTTTGATCTTCTTCTTCACTGAGGGTAGGGACATATTTTTCATCTTAAATTTCACCCATCTTCTCCCTTCACTTCCACACTCTCGCTCCTCCTCTGTTCTGGAGAGTGTATAAGGCTACCTTTTTCAAGATCTTCATCATTCAAAAGGTGGCATACAAAATGGTTACACAATGCAGGCCTCATTTATATTTGTAAAATTACTGATCAGATTGTTACTGCAACAATTTCCAAACACCATGAAACCAACAACTGCAGTGTGGTGGGTGGGGTGGGAACACTACAGCCTAACACGATTCATTAAGGGCCCTCGGCTGGTTGAATCTCTGAAACTTCAGCAGCCTCTCTACCACTTGAAAGCTAATGCCCTCTCTCTCTCTCTCAAGCAGTGTTTCCACCTTTCTGGGACAGAAGTCAGAAACCATATTCCCCATAAGCTTCCTATGAGAAGAGATAAGAGGAGGGAGGTAGAACAGGTTGCCAAATCCACTTAGGCACTCTGCCTAGATTAACCTAACCATTTAAAAGGCGTCAAGTTACCCATGCCAACATTAAAAGTGCTGAGTTCTGATGCGAATGAGACCAAGGCAGGCTTTCTCTGACACCCGGGCCACCACAGACGTTCTCCAGAGCATCTGTTATGGATTCTCTAGCTTTCCTTTCCCCTCCTCCATCTTATATTGCTTTTTATTGCCCCTCTCCTTTCCCCAGTTCCCATGTTTTTCTGCCCAACCCTAGCACTACAGGCATCATTCACTGTTGGCTCTTGAATTAAACAGTACTTGGGCTTCCCAGGTGACACAGTGGTAAAGAATACACCTGTAACTACCAAAGACTTAGGTTCGATCCCTGGGTCGGGAAGATCCGCTGAGGTTAACAAATGGCAACCCACTCCAGCATTCTTGCCTGGAAAATTCCATGGACAGAGGAGCCTCTCGGGCTACAGTCCATAGGGTTGCAAGGAGCCCGGCACAACTCAGGACGGACGCACTTGGTAGCCAGACCTCTTCTTGTGCCCACCAAAGCATCCATGCCTGGGTTCCTTAAAATGTAAAATTCTCGCGCTCCCAAGTCACCTCCTGAGCGCTTCACAGGGCCACGCAGCTAAAGGGAACCAACAACTGACAAGGTGAAGCTGAGGCTCAGATCGAGGACCCTGATAGCATCACACCAGAATGTAACTCTCAGGAGGGAAATGGCTAGAAGACGTGAGAAAGCTGGGAGGTAGAAAGATGCCCAACCTAAGCAAACTCAGTCGCGCAAGCGCATGGCTTGCAGCGCGTCTCCCGTGGCCTCATCACAGCGCCTGCGCACAGGATCCCTGGAGCGGCGGGGAAGGGAGAGGAGGTGTCGGGCCTAGAGCTCCCACTGCCTCAGCAACCTCAGCTGCAAGCCCCGCCTCCTTCAGCTGCTCGCCTTCCCAAACAAGCGGGTGCGGCCTAGCGCTCTCCGTCTATTGGCCTTTGGCCTTTTCCGTTTCCTCCCAGCCCTCCAGAGCTCACCAATCAGCTTGTGCGTTTGAGTAAGTGGCCACCTCCTAGGCAGCCGCTCTGACTCCTCTGCCTCCTCCCGCTGCTGCCTCCGCTGCTGCCTCCTCCTTCCCCACCTCCTCCGTCAGGCGGGCGTCTGCGGGGGCCCGAGGGGCGGCGGCGGCGGCGGCGGCAGCAGCGATATGGAGCCGGGGCCCGGCGGCCGAAGCGCTGCTCGCGGGCACGGGGCCGGACCCGCGAGCACTCCACCGCCTAGGGAGCAGGAGCGGAAGCTGGAGCAGGAGAAGCTCTCCGGGGTGGTAAAGAGCGTCCACCGGCGGCTCCGCAAGAAGTACCGGGAAGGTAAACAGCGAATGGAGCGGGGGGAAGGGGAGGCCTCGTCGCCCCCGGCCCCTTGTCAACCTCTCCCCTCCCCCAAGGGGCCACCATTACAACCTGGAGGAACTGCACGTCAGCCCCTGCCAGGGCCGCTCTCCCAGGCCAGGACGCCCCCTTCTCGGTCGAGTCCTCGGTTCGGCTTCAGGCGCCCTCCTCCCGCCCCCTTTTCTTCGAGGGCCCTTCAGGAGAGTTCCAGGCCTGTGGAGGAGCCGAGTCCCCACCTCCCCCATCCCCTGTCCCCAGCCTGGGTGCTGAGATTGTTGTCACCTCACACACAAGCACCCAGACCCTCACACAGGAGGTGGAGGTCGATCGTTACGAGAGACCTGCAGCTCAAACACGAAGTCAGGTAGAAATCCATTCGAGAAAGATGGACTGGAAGAAGCGCGAAGTGACCACCCTGCGCTTTGATCAGCCTGTTTGATTTGTTGCCGCGTTTGACCCCCTTCTTACTACCTCATTCCTGCGGGTTTAGCCCGGGCCTGAGCTTCCTCGCATTGGCTTCCAGGGCTGCGAAGTCAGCAGGCCTTTTAGCTGACTGGACTTCACCTTGTTAAAAGGGGGAGGGGCTCCATCCTTGCCACCCCTCGTCTCCCCCTCCCGTTCTTTAAATGCTGAATCTTAGTGTTTATTTAGGCGGGAGAGAGAGAGATCTGGGGCAGATTCTCAAAATATTCTTTAGATATGAATAGTATGCAACTACTAAGCCTCCTAAGGGTACCCCGCGAAACAGGCCATCGCTGGGAACCCCTCTTATGGAAGATCTTGAGCAAAAGAGAAGCCACAGTAGCTTTTGCTTAGGCCTGAGAAGTGTTTATAGTTGGGATCTACAGTTATACTTGGTGTTTTAAAATACAGGCTTTTTTAAACAGAGCTATTTTATAAGAAACTGACAGTGAAAATCCCCAGTTTTTTCCTGTGCTCAGGAGACATTTCTTCTACAGATCAAAACGATCTTTTTGCTTTCTTCTGGCTTTAGCTTAATTGCATATTAAGAAGTTGGCAGTCCTGTAGTGGTTGTCTTATACTTGGTTAAGCTTGGATCAGAAGCAAAATTATGACAGTGGGAAGGAACAGATAGCTAAGATAATGTTACTTTTGAGTTACAAACACTTTTCAGTTACTCTGGAAGAGTAAAACTAAGTGTCTTTTGTTCTTTTGAATGTAGGTGAAGTGTTTCATTTTTCAAACTTTTAAGTTTTTTTCCCCTTGACAACTCAAGGCTCGATTTTTAAATAGCTGCTTAAATAGTAATCCTAAAAAATAGCCTATAGTTATTGTTTAATAGTTAGCAATAGAGACTTATCAGGCATTTTGAGACATTGAAATTTGCTTTTAAAAGAATGCTTTAACCCCAATGCACAATTTATTCAATAAAATGAGTAGTTACCATAGCAACGATTGCATCATTCTTGATATTCAGAGAATGCACTTACATAATGGCATTCAGTAGGTTCTTGTGTTGTTTGGAAAAATGAAGAAATAAATGGACACACTTTATCGTGTATTTTGTACAAACTTAAGCAAGTACCTCTTTTTAAAGAAAAAAATGAATAGCATATAATTCATTTTCCATTTTTACCTTTTTATAATAATTTGATTATCCATTGTTAATTCATTCAAAAATTAGGTTCTACTAAATATACTACTATTGTGTCATCGTGTCTTCAGAAAGTGCTGTTTATTCTTTCTTCGTTCCTGCACGTTGAAGCATGTGTCTAAGCCTGAATATTAACCAAGGGAATGCTTGTTTATAACGAGAATTAGTATTTGGAAGTTACCAGAGCTAGGATAGATACATGTAGTTCGTAAGTGAATGATACAGTTTGCTTTAGGGCAGGTAAAGTCCTGGCAGTCTGTAAGCATATGAATGAGACTGTTCTTTAGGTGTTTAATGCCCTGAATTCCACCAATGATCTAGACTTCTCTGGGTTTTAATGATATACAAAGCCCCATCAGTGAACTAGCAAAGTAAAAGATCCTAAAAAGCATGCCCTTTCTATCTTTATTTCTGACATGTAGGTCAAGACTTGTGATTTGACAAAAATCTGTGAAAAAGCCACCTGAAAAAGTCTGATTTTTCACATAATAATACCAAAGAATTAGTGCTTTACTAATTTAGTGCTTTACTCATTTAGTGCTTTACTTTGAGGTCTTACTGTCATTATAGTGTCATTTGCAGGTCTTCTCTGGTTATAAAATAATAATACAAATGGTGCTGGGTCAGGTTACAAAGGCCTATTTAATCAGTAACATGCCTGTACTGTAATACCAATAATTATGGAAACTGTACTCCTTTTATAACAATATTCTTATCAGAAAATACAATGAAAATTCCAACATAGAATCTTTGAATGTTAAACTAGAAGGAACTTTGGTGATTCCCAAACATGAATAAACAGTAGACTCATATGTGTGCCTTTTAGAAAATAATACTCCATTCCACCTCAGATATACAGTTTCAGAACCCCTGTCAATGGGGCTTGGAAATTTGTCAGCCAGATTTTCAAGTGATAATCTAAATGACTTCCTTCGTTTTTACACATGAGTGAGCTGAGTCCTAAAAATAGTAAAATAACTTGCTTGAAGTTTGGATAGTTCATCATTAGTACCAAACATATTTTGTGAGATTTTAACAGATTTTATGAGATGATTGTTCTTTTTTCTCCCCCCAGTTCAAAGCCTAATGGTGTCTCCAAATGTTCTTGGAGTGGGAGGGAAAATGAGAAGCAGGAAGTAGCCCTAGAATTTGTGTTGGGTAAAAGGATGTAAATTGATGAGAATGGGGCAGTCCATGGGATGATAGGTGTGATTTGCTGAGTTAGAGCTATGTGAAGCGTGGGTTTCCTCTGGAGTGACAGCACAGAAGAAAATAAATTGGGGTAGAATGAAGGAAGAGGCAAAACATTCACTAGATAGTGAAAGACAGGAGTGAGTCCTGCATAATGAGTGTAGTGTTGGATAATCAAGTTCTCCCTTTCCTTCTCTTTGATAGTGGGATTGAAAATGAAGCAAGAATAAGATTGAAAATAAAATTAGTAGAAAAAAGTTTCTCTCCACCTTTCCCAGTGCATTTGTCCAAACTGATGCTTGTTGTGGCAATGAGCAGGCTTGGGGTAGGGGGTAGTGGATAAAATTGTGAAGACTAGCAGTTAAGTTTAATGCACTCTTTTCTTTTAACACTTTTCCCCTTTTTACTCCATTTTACTGCCTGTCCTCTGTCAGCACTTAAAGATCCTTTGCCTCTTTGTAGAAGAGTAAAGTGAGAGTTGGAGATAAAGGTCAGTGTTCCAGGCAGTGCTGATATCTGAAGTAGTTACCAAAAGGAAATGGTCAGGAAATGTTTAGCAGTGGAGATGAGAAGGAGTGTTTCTAGTGTCAGTCATTTATAGATAAAGGATTGAGTTTATATAAATGGAAACCTTTATTTTTTTAACCTATTTTGTGGATGTCTTTAGCAGTTTTCATAAATTTAATTGTCTCTGAATTTACTTTTTCTGCATGCCAAAACAGGTTAGAACAGTTTGTCACATAGACCGGTGCAGGTTATCAATCAGAAAAAAATTAAAATGCATGTTAACCTGTTAACAATGATATTCTCAAAGCATAGGTTAATGGTTGATCTTTATTATACTTTCCTACATTTAAAAAAATCAGTGTTACTAGTAGCAGTGATAATATTTTAAAAGTAGTTAGAATAAATAGGATAGGTTACTGATACTGAAACAGAAGAGAAGAACACAGAATAAGTTGATTTTGTAGACTAAGTCAGGAAAAAAATTGTGTTACAAAGGTTAACAGCTGTGAGCAGCATTTTAAGAGTCAGCTACTAAGTAGCCTAGTTTAGATGTTTAATTCTTATTGATTATTCAAATTATTCTTGTTTAAGACAAAGGGTGCTGCAATAGCAGTTTAGGCTATGCTGCTCATTTGTGATTGATTTTTCCTTAGCATACAGCTAAAACATGAGAATTGTAGGGGGAAGGGAAAAACCTTTGAATTAGAAATAATTTTAAAACTAAAATCAAAAGGTCTAAAAGTGAAAGAATAAATGTATTGTTAGCATTTTTTCATGAAACAAAGTTTTGAAATTACTTTTAAAATTAGAATAATAGACTGTGTTTTTAGTTGAAATTTCCTAATTTTTTTCTCTTTTGGGAGCTTTCAATACTACTTTAAATTACTGACCAACTCTTTGACCCCAAGACACTTTAACAGATTCCCTTTTACTTTTTTTTTTTTTTAATCAAGTGACGTTTAACTTTTTTTCTTTACATGTTCTTTTCTGATTCTGATACAAAATATGAAAGCATTGTTTTTTTGTGATGGAATCTTTGCTCAATCACCAAATGAGTAAGTTGAAAACTGTCCACAGAAAGGAGAGTCTCCTAGTTGCGCTAGGAGAGTTTGAACTGCATTTCTAGCAGGGAAAGAAAAATGAAAAAAATGTAATAATCAGTAACACTGGAAGATAAAGGGAACATGAATAAACTCAGTGAGGGACACATAGTAACTATTTGATTTTGTTATTTTTAGTCACCTTGTAGTAGGTATCTTTTTAGGAAATTTTTGCATTTTAAAAGATACAGTAAAAATCAAGAGTATTTGTATAGATCCTTTGATTTTGGGGGGAAAAAATATAACAACAAATGCAGTGGATATCAACCTTGATTCCACATTAGTTTCGTCTGTGGAACTTCGTGGAGCACAGGCATCTGTATTATTTTAAAACTGTAGATTATACAGTGGGCAAAGGAGTTGAAGAACACCTAGCTAAAGTACAATAGATTGAAGTGGGAATGAGTCTAGATGAAAGTAAATCAGCTAGGAGATTCTTACACCAGTCTATTTTTTAAAGGTTAATAATAGTAGAAGTAAAAGTAGTGTTCATGAAAATAGAGAAAGATAAGTCAAATACTTTTTGAAAGTCAGAGTGAACAGTTTTAGTGAAAGTAAAGGGAAGAGTCAATGATGATGCCAAGATTTCTTGCCTGGAAAAATGTAAATAGCCATTTCCAGCCAGTTTAGAAATGTGTGTGTTGAGATGGGGGCATGGAGAAAAGAGTAGATAGGCACGTTGGCTTGTCATAGGGTAATGGTAATGATTTAATTCGGATGTATACCTTGGTAGTAAAGGATTGGAAGCCCTCTGTTAAAGTTTTGAGGGCAGATGAACAGCCCAATGGAGTGATAAAAATGTATAAAAGAGGATAGACTCTTGGAAGATACCAGTAGTGTCTTACTGGTTTTACATAAGTAAATAAGTATGCTCCTTTATGCTCCCAAGATGCCATTACCGTTCCTTGATTGTAGTTACCACTTGCGTACGTGCTCAGTCGTGTCTAGCTCTTTTGCGGCCTCTTGGACTGTAGCCCACCAGGCTCCTCTGTCCGTGGGATTTCATGGACAAGAATACCAGAGCAGGTTGCCATCTCCTCCTCCAGGGGAACCTTCCCGACCCAGGGATCAAACCACAACTCCTGCATCTCCTTGCATTGGCAGGTGGATTCTTTACCACTGAACCACTTGGGAAGCCAATAGTTATGACTTACCAGTTCAGTTATCTGTCTTTCCCACTAAATTTAGTTCCTTGAGTAGGACTCTGCCTTTTTATCTTTGTGTCCCTAGTACCTAGCACCTTGCCTTGTAGATTTAAGGGCACACACACAAAAGAAGGAAGCTGATGTAGAGTATGTCCTTGTGATTTGAATCTAATCTTTTCATATTCATAATTTTTAAATTTTAATTTTCAGTACAAATTTTTTGTAATGAATTTATGGTCATAGCTTAAATGAGTATATTAGATTAATTTAGCCTTTTGAAATGGTTCATATATCATTAACATCAGTCCACTTTTTAAATTAAAACTGTCAGGAGTAAGTATAGATAAAAATTTTTTTTTCTCAAAAAATGTGAACTAATAAGGTTGTTGTGTGTGGTGTAAGTGTCTCTGTGTGTGTTGGTATGATAATAATTTTGTATATGTCTTTGTATTTATTTAATATACTCTAACTTCACTCACAAAATTTTTCAACCCCCATATTCATTTCCTATATTTTTGAGGTGAAGTTTGTGCTGGTTTTAAAATCTAAACATCTGAGAACCACTGATGTAAACTGTGCTAATTAATTGTGCTTTACATGTAGAATCATTGATGCTCATTGCACAGGTTATTTTAGAACCCCATGCCTTTAGAGGGACATTACTGAGTATTACCTATTCTCATTTATACAGAAACTCCTCTATTTATATGGAAATTCCTATTCCCAGTTACATAAAAATTAAGTCCCAGAAGATTCTCCATAAATCCTTTGTTTACACTAAACAAGAGATCTGTGTGGTGATATGCATTTAGGTAAAGTTGTTTCACAGGGGAATAACAGATACTGATTCTAACTTTTCTTGATTCTTTCCATCTCTTGTATAGGGTGTATTCAGAGTTTTACAGTTTGAATTAACTTTTCATCATAAATATGTTTGTAATAAGAGAGTGCTCCACAAACAAAAAATGCACCGTGGGTCAAATTATATTTATAAATGTGAACTTTTATCCATGCAGGGTTTTGTTTTTGAATTAAATTTGGCTCTTCGGTTTGCCCCAAGCCTCAGTTGCTCTGTATATTATTTCACCAGACTTTTGAGTTTACAGTCTTGCCATAAACCCATGGTTTTAAGCCATGACTGCACAGTGGATTCATCTGGGGAGCAGTAAAAATAAATGACCAGTTCCCACTTCAGACCAATTAAATTAAACGTCTAGGTGAAATCGTGCAGCCGGAGTTGAAATTGCTGCCAGGAATCTAACAAATAATGCAGTTGCAGAGGCTAAATCACCACCACCTAGAGGCTAAATAATTGCATTTGACTGACAAAAGACCATTTGTTTGTGGCTAGTAGAGTCAGTGTACTTTGCTTTAGTGCAAAGCTTTGTTCATATCCATGAAAGTTCATAAATTAGAAACTCATTATGAGAAGCAAGGTGGTACAGTGGTGAGGAGCATGGACTTTGGCACTTGACTGCCAGGTTTGATGTGTACCTTTGAGAGGGTTACTTAATCTTTCTGTACTTCAGTTTCCTTATCTGTAAAGTAAAATATCTGTCAAAATGGGTTGGTGTTAGAGTTAAATGAGTTAATATTTGTAAGGTACTTAAACAGTATCTGGCATATAGAAAGCATTATTTGTGTTAAATACATACCTTTAAAAATAAAAGGTGTCATTGTAACTACCACCTGGATGCATTTAAGGGTATTGAAGATTGGTTCCTGCAATTTCTATCTAGACTGTTCTATAGTATCTTCTTCAGTATTAGGATTTCTGAAGCTTTTGTTATCTGGTTTTTTTTTTTTTTTTTTGCCCCCTTTGCTTCTTAGGTTTCTGTTAATAACATTGTATATGAAAGATTCAACCTTTTTAGCACATTAGAATATTGGATTTTTCCCCTTATCAAAGAAATGACTAGTAGCAGCATGTTAGGTGTCACATGCAAGTTTTTCAGGTTGTTCCTTTGTTTGATTCTCAGGAACGCTTCAACATCAAACATCTTAGATGTTTTTGTGCCATCTTTAGGTTTGCTACTGTATCAAAAGCTCAAGAATACTGAGAAAGCTGGTCTGTGTGTGGTTTAACTATGTTTATAGATAATCTGTTCCTGATCACTTTGTTTTAATGTCTTGTAACGGTTGCTGAACTTGTTTCCATCTGGTTGTGACTTTTTTGGCTTACTTCGTTTATTCTGTTAATGGTCAGTTGTGACCTACTCTTTGCAACCCCGTGATTTAATGGTCAGTTGTGACCTACTCTTTGCAACCCCGTGAACTGTAGCCTGGCTCCTCTGTCCTTGAAATTCTCCAGGCAAGAACACCGGAGTGGGTAGCCATTCCCTTCTCCAGGGGATCTTCCCAACCTGGGGAGTGAACCCAGGTCTCCCACATTGCAGTCAGATTCTTTACTATCTGCGCCACCAGGGAAGATCCAGTGGGAGGGAGGTAAACCCTCTTGAAGAGTATGAGAATTCTTTTATGTTTTGAAAGAAAGCAGTTTTCTATTCTAGATGGCATGAGAGAAGTTAATTCAGAAAGAAGGAATAGTATCCATATTAAAGAGACAGTATAGAGATTCCATTGGTTCACTCGAGTTTGGACCTGTAATCTAGCTGTTCTTGAGGTTATTGAGTAAGAGCAAAAAGAAATAACTTCTTAGCTTCTTATACTTGGTTCTTAAAAAGACTATTGCAATCAAAGTAATAATATCTTAAACTAATCTCAAAATTACTAAAAATTGAATTCTTTTTAAAAAAATATCCCTATGACATATTTATTTAATAACTGAAAGTTTGCATCTTTAGACCTTCGTCACCTATTTTGCCCACTCCCCAACTCCCTGTCCTTGGGAAGTACCAGTCAGTTCTCTGCATCTATGCGCTTGATTTTTTTTTTCTTCTTATATTCCATGGAACTCTTTTAATCAATTAATGAATGTACTATTTTTTCCTAGTTAGTCTTTTCATTGGCAGTAACTTTTATATTGAATATTCTTTAGTTGTGGCATAGGTTTATGAAGGTGAGTTTAGTCAATAATTACAGTTTAATCCTGAGGTAGGACCAAGTTTTAGAATAATTTGATTCATTGATTTTCATGCTGAATTTGGTTTCACAACTTTAAGTTGGCATCACTTGTGTTTTGAATTATTAGTTTTTTAATTAGTGTTTTTAAAAGGTTCAGTTCAGTTGCTCAGTCGTGTCCAACTCTTTGCGAACCCATGAATCGCAGCACGCCAGGCCTCCCTGTCCATCACCAACTCCCGGAGTTGACTGAAACTCAAGTTCATCGAGTCGGTGATGCCATCCAGTCATCTTATCCTCTGTTGTCCCCTTTTCCTCCTGCCCCCAATCCCTCCTAGCATCAGGGTCTTTTCCAATGAGTCAACTCTTCACATGAGGTGGCCAAAGTATTAAAGTTTCAACTTCAGCATCAGTCCTTCCAATGAACACCCAGGACTGATCTCCTTTAGGATGGACCAATTGGATCTCCTTGCAGTCCAAGGGACTCTCAAGAGTCTTCTCCAACACCACAGTTCAAAAGCATCAATTCTTCGGTGCTCAGCTTTCTTCACAGTCCAACTCTAACATCCATACATGACCACTGGAAAAACCATATCCTTGACCAGACGGACCTTTGCTGGCAAAGTAATGTCTCTGCTTTTTAATATGCTGTCTAGATTGGTCATAACTTGCCTTCCAGGGAGTAAGCGCCTTCTAATTTCATGGTTGCCGTCACCATCTGCAGTGATTTTGGAGCCCCCAAAAATAAAGACAGCCACTCTTTCCCCATCTATTTGCCATGAAGTGATGGGACCAGATGCCATGATCTTAGTTTTCTGAATGTTGAGCTTTAAGCCACATTTTTCACTCTCCTCTTTCACTTTCATCAAGAGGCTTTTTCTTTTCTCTTCACTTTCTGCCATAAGGGTGGTGTCATCTGCATATCTGAGGTTATTGATATTTCTCCCGGCAATCTTGATTCCAGCTTGTGCTTCTTCCAGCCCAACATTTCTCATGATGTACTCTGCATAGAAGTTAAATAAGCACGGTGACAATATACAGCCTTGATGTACTCCTTTTCCTATTTGGACCAGTCTGTTGTTCCATGTCCAGTTCTAACTGTTGCTTCCTGACCAGCATGCATATAGGTTTCTCAAGAGGCAGGTCAGGTGGTCTGGTATTCTTATCTCTTTCAGAATTTTCCACAGTTTATTGTGATCCACACAGTCAAAGGCTTTGGCATAGTCAGTAAAGCAGAAATAGATGTTTTTCTGGAACTCTTTTGCTTTTTCAATGATCCAGCGATGTTGGCAATTTGATCTCTGATTCCTCTGCCTTTTCTAAAACCAGCTTAATATCCTTTCTTTACATTTAAACTTTTAAAGTTAAATATAAATAAATTATATATTATATATAAATATAGTTAACTTTAAAAATAAAGTTAAATATAAATAAATTATATATTATATTTAAAGTTAAATATAAATAAAATATAGTCCTGTTAATGCAAACTTTATTTTAGAATTTTATGTGACAATCAGGGGACTTTAAAGATTTGGCAGAGCTTTAACTTGATCTTAAAATGATGTATTTGAACAAATGAATACTGATGTCTTCTCTACATTTATTATTTTAGTCTGACTAGAAAATGTTTTGGAGAAGGAAATGGCAACCCACTCCAGGGTTCTTGCCTGGAGAATCCCAGGGACGGGGGATCCTGGTGGGCTGCTGTCTATGGGGTCGCACAGAGTCGGACACGACTGAAGCGACTTAGCAACAGCAGCAGAAAATGTTTATTAACGATTAATTTCAGGTTAGGCTGCAGAACATCTATTTTTAATAAATTATTTATTTTAAAAATAAGTTTTCTTGGGTATTCTGGAAAGTGGAATTTTCTAGTAACTGAAGGCTAACTATGTTTTTTGTTCAACTTTGTAACCACCAGACATGCAACATAGTGTTATACCTAGTAGCTGGGGTTTGGTAACTTGAATAAATTCATGATTTAAAACTTCTGGGTCTGGAATGGCTTACGTGAACCATAGAGAATATGTCAGGTTTATATCTCTATGAGAACAAATACCACATATTACATGTCTTCTCCCTTTTGTTTGATGCCAGTGCTTGCTCATTAACTTTATTATTCTCTGTAGTATTTAACATAGAGTATTTTTTCAGCAAATTTGTTAAAGAAAATGAAAAGTATGTACAATTGCATTTAGTCTCGGTTATATATTAAATATACTATTAATCATATTAGTCTCAGTATCAGCATACTTGGAGGATCTGGAGACTCTTAAATGTTAGTGAAAACATTAAATTGAAGTTTGCAAACAGTTTGAATTTATAGGCTTACAGACAAATTTGAATCCTTCCTTAAAATTTTAGTGGAGCAAATGTTAATTGTAAGCCTTAAAACTTCATAAAAAGTTGGCAGTATTTAAAGAGAATTTTGAATATAATTTCATAGTATGCAATGACATAGTAAGGACTCAGAGAATTTATAGTAGATGTCTTTGGTGGCTCATGTGTGTAACATAACATTGGTCCTCGGGTGTGATGGTCAGATACTGTGAGCTCAGAGGGACTAGCCCTGACAGAATCCCCATTTAAATGCTGCCTTCTTTTCTGCTTTTCAGCTTTTTCCAAAACTGCTGGAGCCCACTAAGAGCATCCCCCTTTTCAGTGCCTTAGTGTAGAGTAGAAGCACAGATTGTTCTGACTCTTAATTATTGGGGGATAATAACTGTAAAATAAATGCTCTAGCCTCCCATCCTTTGGGTGCACAATTCCTGAGGCACAGTATGCTTCTGTGTTGTCCACAGCCGCAGGCTCAACAATGCACCCTTGTATTAGCATTTTCTCCTCCCTTAACTTGTTCTCCCCAACTCCCTGACTCCTGTTTCCTAGGGCTCCCTTAGTTGTACCTTTTGTAGAATCTAAACTAGGTCTTGAAAAAAGGAAATCTTTTTAAGTTAAACATAGATTTTCCCAAACATATGGGATCATAAAACCTTTGTTTGAGTGACTTCTATTACCAGAAAATGTAGTAAGTTTATGTATTTACTTGTAATATGTACATTACTTAGAACAGTGAAACTTACATGTTCAAACAAAGGGTCTGGAATTGATAATTGTTTTTTAGTTGATAAGTCAAGTCTGACTCTTTGGAACCTATGGCAGCATGCCAGGCTTCCCTATTCTCCACCATCTCTCGAGTTTGCTCAAACTTATGTCCATTGAGTCAATGATGCTATCTAACCATCTCATCCTCTGCTGCTCCCTTCTCCTTTTGCCTTCAATCTTTCCCAGCATCGGAGGCTTTTCCAGTGAATTGGCTCATCGCATCAGGTGGCCAAAGTATTGGAGCTTCAGCTTCAGCATAGGTCTTTTCAATGAGTATTCAGGGTTGATTTCCTTTAGAATTGACTGGTTTGATCTCCTTGCTGTCCAAGGAACTCTCAAGAGTCTTTTCCAGCACCAGGGTTCAAAAGCATCAATTCTTCAGTGCTCAGCCTTCTTTATGGTCCAGCTCTCACATCCATACATGACTACTGGAAAAAATCATAGCTTTGACTATATGGACCTTTGTCAGCAAAGTGATGTCTTTACTTTTAAATATGCTACCTGGCATTGTCATAGCTTTCCTTCCAAGAAGCAAACATCTTCTAACTTCATGGCTATAGTCACTATTTGCAGTGATTTTGGAGCCCAAGAAGAGAAAATTTGTCACTGCTTCCACTGTTTCCCCTTCTATTTGCCGTGAAGTGATGGGACCAGATGCCGTGATCTTAGTTTTTTGAATGTTGGATTTTAAGCCAGCTTTTTCACTCTCTCACCCTCATCAAGAGGCTCTTTAGTTCCTCTTCATTTTCTGCCATTAGAGTGGTATCATCTGCATATCTGAGGTGGCTGACATTTCTCCTGGGAGTCTTGATTCCAGCTTGTAACTTGTCCAGCCCGACATTTCGCGTGATGTACTCTGCATGTAAGTTAAATAAACAGGGTGAGAATATACAGCCTTGCTGTACTCCTTTCCCAGTTTTGAACCAGTCAGTTGTTCCATATCCTAAGTGTTCTAAGTGTTAGAACTAAGTTCTAAGTGTTGCTTCTTGACCGACATACAGATTTCTCAGGAGACAGGTTAAATGGTCTGGTATTCCCATCTCTTGAAGAATTTTCCACAGTTTGTTGTGATCCACACAGTCAAAGTCTTTTGTGCAGTCCATGAAGCAGAAGTAGATGTTTTTCTGGAATTCCCTTGCTTTCTCTATGATCCAGTGACTGTTGGCAATTTGACCTCTGGTACCTCTGCCTTTTCTAAATCCAGCTTTTACATCTGAAAGTTCTCGGTTTAAGTACTGCTGAAGCCCAACTTGAAGGATTTGGAACATAACCTTACTAGCATGGGAAGTGAACACAATTGTCTAGTGGTTTGTACATTCTTTAGCACTACCCTTCTTTGGGATTGGGGTGAAAGCTGACGTTTTCCAGCCTGTGGCCACTGCTGGGTTTTCCAAATTTGCTGACATATTGAGTGCAGTACTCTAACAGCATCATCTTTTAGGATTTGAAATAGCTCAGCTGGAATTTCATCACCTCTACTAGCTTTGTTCATAGTAATGTTTCCTAAGGCCTACCTGACTTTACACTCCAGAATGTCTGGCTCTAGGTGAGTTGACCACACCATCGTGGTTATCCGGGTCACTAAGACCTTTTTTTGTACAGTTCTTCTCTGTATTCTTGCCACCTCTTCTTAATCTCTCCTGCATCTGTTAAGTCCTTACTGTTTCTGTCCTTTATCGTGCCCATCCTTGCATGAACTGTTCCTTTGATACCTCCAGCTTTCTTGAAAAGATCTCTATAGTCTTTCCCATTCTGTTGTTTTCCTCTATTTCTTTGCATTTTTTTTATTGAAGAAGGCTTTATTATCTCTTCTTGCTGTTCTGTGGAACTCTGCATTCAGTTGGATATATCTTTCCCTTTCTCCCTTGCTTTTTGCTTCTCTTTCTCTTCAGCTATTTGTAAGGCTGCCTCAGACAACCACTTTGCCCTCTAGCATTTCTTTTTCTTTGGGATGGTTTTGGTCACTGTCTCCCATACAGTGTTATGAACCTCTGTCCATAGTTCTTCAGGCACTCTGTCTACCAGATCTAGTCCCTTGAATCTATTTGTCACCTCCACTGTATAATCAAAAGGGATTTGATTGAGGCCATATCTGAATGGCCTAATGGTTTTCCCCACTTTCTTTAGTTTAAGCCTGAATTCTGCTATAAGGAGCTAATTATCTGAGCCACAGTCAGCTCCATGTCTTTTTTTGCTAACTGTACAGAGCTTCTCCATCTTCAGCTGCAAAGAATGTAATCAGTCTGGTTTCAGTGTTGTCCATTTGGTGATGTCCACATGTAGAGTCATCTCTTGTGTTATTGTGAAAGAATTGACAATATCCATTTCAAATAAAGATAAAGCACCTTGAAAATGAATATGTACCTTAATGGAACATTTGACATTAAATCTGATGAGTAAAGTCAGGAATAGTTTTATGAACATAATAGATATATTGAAGAATCATTAATCAGTATATTTGTTTCAAAGACTTTACTTCCTGTAGTCCTACTTAGAGACTTAATAAATAAGTACATCTGAAAGATAGTACTAAAACTGGAGAGTGTTTCTTTGAGAATTTAGAAAAATTTGTTTGCTTGTTTGTTTCTAATGGCTAGTTTTTGCCAGTTTGCTATATAACAAATTGAGGACCCTGTTACTACACAAGTATTGTTTCTAATGGCCAGTTATTGCCAGTCTGCTATATAACAAATGAGAGCCCTATTACTACAAAGTATTAGTGATTAATGAAAATATTACTGTATAAGAACATAATCACACACAGAAAAGAGACAGCTTTTCATCCTTTGTGGGTTTAAAATGAGTATACAGACCAAGTTTGAGACTGATATACATTCATCTTAACTGAGTAGTGTGTGTGTGAGGGCATGTTTGTACCCTTAATTGCTTTTTCCTGTATTGGTCAAACTAGAAGGCTAATAGTTTGGTTTTCAACTCTGTACCTGCTAAACTGGGTGCTTAAAATAACCAGTAAAGGTTTGCAAATTATGAATAGATAAGTACTGTTAAATTTGAGCTGTTATAATTCCTTTTCTGTTTTAAAAAACCCAAGTCTTACTGAGACTAATTGTCTCACCTGGGGAAAGAGCTTAATATAATTATCATCCCCCAGATTTGGTTGTCATATTTATGTTTCTAAGTTTATTGTGTCACTAAACAATTGCCTGTACTTGAACACGTAGCAAGAGAACCTAAATTATATCTAAGAGCATTGATTCAAGCCACATTGATGATTTTTGTTTACTTTTTTAACTTTGTAATTGTTTTAATGTTATTTATTTGACTGTGTCATTTTCATACCTTTGTTAGAACTGACATTGATTTTTCAAATTTTGTGTTAAATATGATCACTGATTTAATTAAAAAGGAAGAAGGTAGTAGATGGAAGTAATGCTGTGGCCAGATAATGTAGTCACCTTACAATTTTTATTCATCTTATATAGACTCAAAACCTTGGAGAGGTTTCCAGGGTAATTTCTCTAGCAAAATTTTGCCCTAGGATTATAATTTTTTAAAGTGTAGTATTCCTAGAGCAAATCCAAGTATATCAATGCAAACATTTAACTTGAATGCTAATGTATGTTGCCATCTCACCTATCAACCCTTTTTAATATAGGACACTGATAAATATGTAGAGATCTAGTGTCACAAATCTGTTTAAAATGGTAAATTTTGTTTGCTTATCAAATCATCATGGTTAAAATGGTGAATCTATTTGCATAAAAAAGCTTCAAAATTTATAAAGTTTAAATTTCATGAAATTTTGCTTCATAACTTTGTTTACATTCATCTTTAAATAATAATTTTAGATTATGCTGAAATGTAAAGAGTTTGACATATTTTAAGTAAACTTTTTTTTTCCCTTGTTTTTAGTGGGAGATTTTGATAAGATCTGGAGAGAACATTGTGAGGATGAGGAAACTCTTTGTGAATATGCTGTTGCAATGAAAAATTTGGCAGATAATCATTGGGCAAAAACTTGTGAGGGCGAAGGTCGTATTGAATGGTGTTGTAGGTGAGTGTTTTTATGAACTAACATTTTTGGTTTCTGATGTCTTATTTAAATTCTTAAGTCTAAGTAATGCTGTATATGATTCATTGTACCAAAATAGAAATTTTTAGAACAGATGATGTCTTTTAAATAGTTTCTCCCCCTTGCCTTACTTTCTCTAGGTTTATTTCATTCATCTTTTTAAATCAAATTGTTTTTCTTTGATATAACTTAAAATTTTTTGTTTCAACTTTTTAGAAGTATACCTTTAAGTTCATTTAATATATTTAAGCATTGGTACATTTAAAATATGAGATTTAATTAGCAGTTGAGTCATCATTCATAAGTTATAGCATAGAAATTTCTTTAGATAATTATATTTGAATTCAAGTAAAAATTAATATTTTCCATTCTTTAAAGCTGAAAACATCTGTAAAAGTTTCCAATTTCTGAATTTTTATATATGATTCAGGGTATTCCAACTTTTATATTGACTTTGGATAATGTTTATATTTTCTCATAGCAAAGCTTTTAATGTTAAAAACGTCAAAAAATGGAATACTGCTGATCATTTCTCTCAAAGGGTAAAATTATGAGAACAGATTTGTATGTTGACTGAATTATGAATTCTTGAAAGCAAAACATTATCTTTCTGCTTGGACAGTAAGTTTATGGTAACTTTAGGTTTATATTTCAATCCAGTTATTCTTTATTCAAACTTTTTGTTTTAATATCATTTAAAAATTATATAATAATTCCTATTTCATCCATTCAACAGATAGCCCAGATAAAAATATGTATTTTACTTAGTTCTTTTATTAATTCATTTAATAAATAATTTAAATGTTTGTCCACTGTGTATCAGTCACATCAGAGGCACTGTAAGTACAACAATCAACCAAACAGATAAAACGCTTGCTCTCATGGAACTTAAATGCTAGTGGGAGTTAGAAGCAAGAAACAATTCATAAACTAAATATATACAGGTCAGAAAGTGGTAAGTGCTATGAGAAAAGTAAAGCAAAAAAAATAATAAGTAAATAAAGTAAATAGCAAAGAAGGCCTCACTGAAGTGATGTGTAAAAGACATGAAGGAAGTGAGAGAGCAAGCCTGAACAAGTCCAGAGGCCTTGAGACAGGAGCTCGCTGGCATGTTTCAGAAATAGCAAGGAGACCAGGGTGAAAAGGGGAGAGTGGTAGAACATAAGATAACAAATAGCTAGATTTTGTAGGATCTTGTGGACCATTATAAAGTCAGTGACCTTTATGCTGCATGAGATCAAAAGTCATTAAATGTTTTAAGAAGAAGTAACAGGCTCTTATTAACATTTAGAAATGTGTCAAGAATCTTTTAAGAATTAATTGTAGTGTTAAGATAGACTATAGAAAAGGCAAGGATGTTAGTAAGGAAACCAGTTAGGAAGCTACTACAGTAATTAAGGCACAGAGTTACAGTGAAACAGTTTTCTTGGAGAGGGAGAGAGTGAGGACAGATGGTGTAGTATGATTAAAGTTCACAGGAGTGTAGTGACTTAAGAGAGGAGCAGGGGCGATGCTGATGTATACATTGTGGTGATCATGATGATGTGTAAGAAAGGAGCTGGAAATACGAGGTAGGTGAGGAATAGTGAAAAGATTGGTATTGTGAATGGATTGTGGAGCCAAAGAATTACAGAATTGGGGAACTAAAGGAAGGAGCCAGAATCATAAGAAATGAGATGCTTGGAATTAAAATGTTTGGGGTTTTTTTTGTTTTTTTTTTTTTGCCTCTTCTAGAGGAGAAACTGGTTATAAATCTGACTGTTCTACAGACTGTACATTTTCTCCTTCAAGCTAAGAAACGCGATTTGAGACATGTCATTTCCCTTGTGACACAAAGTAATCATGTAATCTGATCAGGAAATCAGTACTACACTACTGAAGACCATCGTTCTTTGCTTTAGCAGCACTGTTTTTAAATTAGTATTCCAGTACTTCAGGCAAGCTTTTAGTCTTTATTTCAAATACCACTTTGATGTGTGGTATTCTCACAGGAGCATTTACTTGTACCTTCCACTTGAATAATGAATCTGCCTCACACTTCACTCTTCCTTTTTCTTCCTCAAATTTGTGTTTTTATCAATAGTTACTGTATCTCCATGTGTTCTGAAAGAGGTCATTTTTAGGTCAAACTGCTAAAAACAAACATTAATAAGAATTTAGATCAGACTGCCAAAAAAGAACAGTGGCAAAATATACTAAAAATATTTTACTATGGGAAGTAAACACAAGAGAGGTTATAGTGACTTTACCGTAAACTTAAAACTTGGGAGTGAAAAAAGACTTAAAACAGTATAGAATTTTGAAATGAGTTATCTGTCATTCTAACTGGGGTTATATGTATTTCCTTTCCCTATTGACGATTCTGAGGGCAGTGTCAGTCCGAAAGCTAAGATGAACTTTAAGAGGTTTGATAAAAGTTTGCTTTTAAGTATTTATACTTAAAACTTAAGAGAAATTTGATATGTGAAGTAAGACTTACTGACATTACCCTGCTGAGATTTTTTGATGACTGTTTAGCTTGAAGAAATTTATACTTAAGATTTCCTTCTAAAAATGAGTAAAATTTTATTTGTAATATGAAGTATTTAAGTTGGAAACAAAGCATGATATAAAGCTATAATTGTATGTTTAATAAAAGAATTTCCCTTTTCTAACTCTCCACACAGAGGAAACTATAAACACACTATTTCCTGAACCATTTGAAAGTAAATTGCAGATAACATGCTATTTCATCTCCATTTTCTACATAACCATAATACTGTAAATACATTAAGACAATCAACAGTGATTTCCTAATTTCCTAAAGTATCTAGTTCATAAATTCAGATTTTTGGTATTATCCCCAAAACATTCTTTATAATATTTTCCCTAAATCAAGGCTCATGTATTGGTGGTTAGATTTTTTTAGGTTCTTGTTTTTATTTTCCCTAACATTGAATTTTTAAAGAAATGTCAGTTGATTTGTAAAATATACCACATTCTGTATTTTTTGATTGTTGGTTCAAAGTGATTACTGGCATTTTCCAAATATTCTACATATCCTTACCAATTTTTCTTTTTGGCTTTTTATTCTATTTTATTATTACCAAGAGAGATGTTTTCAAGACTTCTCTTGATTCTTCTATAATAATTTGGCTATTCTTTAAAGATTTCATTTTTCTATTAAAGTTCTCCATGTTTTCATCTCATCAGTTAATATTTTCCTCCATATAATTTAATTTATAATAGTTATTTTAAGTCCTTGTCTGCTTATTCCAACGTAAAGTTAATCTATGGATCTGTTTCTTTTGGCCGTTTTCTCCTTTGGTCAGGGATCATTTTTTCCTGCCTCATTGTATGTCTGGTAATCATAAAAATATATATACTAACCTAGTATTTAGAAGAGACTGGGGTAAATATTTAAATATTATTTACCCAAAGAGGGCATGCTTTTTTCTGATAGGCAACTGAGATGAAGATTGAACACTTTGAACTCATTAGGAGTTAAGCTGGGTTGAAACTGGATTACCTCTTTAGATAGTTTCAGTTCACTTCTGGCTTTAAATGCCGTGAGAGTGAGTGAGTCCTGTTGTGTGTATATTCCAGTTGCCATCCTCTAGCAGGACTCTGGGACGTACATCCATGGAAGTGAAGTGAAGTGAAAGTCGCTCAGTCATGTCTGACTCTTTGCAACCCCACAGACTATATAGTCCATGGAATTCTCCAGGCCAGAATACTGGAGTGGGTAGCCTTTCCCTTCTCCAGGGGATCTTCCCAACCCAGGGATTGAACCCAGGTCTCCCTCATTACAGGCGGATTCTTTACCAGCTGAGCCACAAGGGAAGCCCAAGAATACTGGAGTGGGTAGCCTATCCCTTCTCCAGGGGATCTTCCTGACCCAGGAATCAAACCGGGGTCTCCTGCATTCTTTACCAACTGAGGTAGATTCTTTACCAACTGAGCTATCAGGGAAGATGCCCATGGAAGAGTGAAGAGAATTTTGCCTTTTTAGTCCCACTCCAAGTCTGCAGTGAGTTCCCTCTCTCCCCCACCTTTTTCTTACTTGCAAAAAGACCTAAGGGGGAAAGCAGGAGAATGGGGAGAACAATCTCTGCATTTGAGTTTCTTTAAGTTTCCAGTCTGTCACATCATTCTAAGCTGCCATTGAAAGCTCAGCTGCTTTCCCTTTAAGCAAACAAAATTCCTCTGCTTTGTAAGGCTTGATCCTTTACCACTGCCCACCCTTTCTGCAAATCCACAAAGTGCCTCGGATCACTTCACCTAGGAGGGCTTGTCACCTTTTGAAATTTAGTTCCATTAGATCTCTTTGCATCCTCAGTTCTCTTGGTTTCTTTTTAATACATTGTTTTTTAGATTGTATAGGGATTTTTTTTCCCCCTAGTTATAGTACAACCAGGGGCCTCTTGTGATTGTCTGTATCCTAATCCAAAACTAGCTTTGTGTCTTTGTTATGAATTTATTTGATTATTTTCTCATGGTGCCATTTAACTATTTGCTCAATCTCCTTTATTTCTTTTAAACTGAAAGTTGAGTCTAAAATGTTGATTCAGGTCTCAGATTTTTGCCAAAATATTTATTAGGTGGACTGCATACTTCATATTGCATCACAATAGCAAGTTCTTATTCAGGTTATTCCACTGTTAGAGATGCTAAATTTTGCCATTTGGTTAAGGTGGTAACTACTAGATCTTTCCATTGTAAACTTATGTTTTCCTTTTGTAATTAGCAGGTAATGTGTAGATTGGCATTTTTGGCCTGTGGATCAATGCTGTCTCTCAACAGTCTTTCAAGTAACAGGTTTATTTTCTTTATTAAATAGATTATTGCATTTGGGGTTGCAAAATGATTTTCATCATATCATTCCTTGCACTTATTAGTAGTCATTTTCTGTTAATAAAAAAACCTTCCTTTATGAACAGGGAATGATTATAGAAAGACTAGGTCAAAATAAACATATACTTGTAATTCTTTCTGTTTAATTACCAATTTTCAATAGTAGTTGATTGCAATTGTAACAAGTGAGTTTTTTGTGACTTTTTTTGTTTGGTTTGATGAATTTTGTTTGTTTTTGGAATAATCCTGCAGCCTCCTGGATTGTAATTTATTTGCTTTTTCCATCAGTCTTTGATTTGTCTGTGAATGTGTATGTTTAAATTATTCCATATTTAGCCAGTGGGAGACTCTTCAAAGCTGGCTTCTGTGTTCTGACATTACCTTTGAGCACTATCTTGGTAGCTATGACGATATAAATCTTTACTTTCCCAGTCAAGACCTAGAATCAAGGAGCCTTAATTTCTTGAAGTGGAAAATAGTAATTTTAAATTAAGATCTGGGCAGGAGATGTACTACTGAGATGTCCTTTCTTCTAGAATTTTTCAGTGAACATAGTTAAAAAATACGTATAGTCTTAAATTCATAACTGATATTTTCTATTCAAATGTAACATTATAGGTTTTTTGCCTAACTTCTTTATGTTTTATCTTATCTCTTCTGTTACCCTGAAGGACTTAGTTCTGAATAACATTAACAGGTTTGCTTTGTTCTATAGTTCACTTAAAATGGTATCAAAATTACAGTACCAGTTTTACTTCTAACAATAAGCTGAGTGAAGTTTAAGATTTCTTTGCAGTTAGTTCTTTTGTCTTTAGAAAATAGCTCACTAAAAGTCAGAATACTGCGTATACTCTGTTTGAAAGTTACTTTAAACAGTTCCTTTGTTTATGGTTATGTTACCAATTTACTATGCAGTTAGTTTCGCTTTATTTTATGGGGTTTTTTCTTATTTTCTTTTAACTTGGCGAAATATAAGGCATTTACATGGTTCAAAAGTCAAAACTTTACCAAAAAAACGTATACTCAGAAGAGGCTCCCTTCTGTTTTCTTTGTTTCTTTTTTCTCCTTTTTGCAGAAATTAGCAAATTCATACAATGTGTATACATGGATCCACCCTCTGCAAATGGTACATGTCATGTACTCTCTTTTGTACCTTTCATTTTTACTTAATAGTATGTCACGGAGATCACTCTTATTTGATATTGTATTGAGGATTCTCCAGAGAATCGGCTCGTGTTTGTGAAGGCTGACAAGTCTCAAGATCTGCAGGATGAGTTGACATGCCAGAGACCCAGGAGAACCAAACCAATGATATAATTCCAATTCTAAGGCCAGCAGGCTCGAGACCCAGGAAGAGCTGCTGTTTCAGTTTGAGTCTGAAGGCAGGAAAAATTCAGTGTTCCAGCCCAAAGGCAGTTTGGCAAGAAGCAGCTCATGCTCTGGGGAGGGTCAGTGTTTTTCCTTTATGCAGACCTTTACGTGATTGGATGCAGCTAACCTCATGAAAAAGAAATCTGTACTCAGTCTGCACACTTAGTGTTCGTCTTGTCTAGAAGCATCCTTGCAGAAACACCCAGAATGTTTGACAGATATATAGGCACCTCGTCAAGTTGACACATAAATTGACTGTCACCAGTATATATATATATATATATAGTGTATAGATATCTTACTCATGTTACTTACAAGTTTTTTCTGTTACAAATAGTGCTATAATGAATAGCCTTGTGCATGTTCATTTTGTATTTTTGACATTGTATATTTGTAGATGTGGAATTGCAGAGTAAGAGAGTGAATGCATATGTGATTTTGTTGGATATTGCCACATCACCCTCCATAGAAGTTATCATTTAATTCCACCAGCAAAAATGAGAATACCTCAGTGGTGTGTTTAAAGTTCCTGTTCTAGTTGTATCTGTTTCTCCATGCATTTCATGGAGTTTCTGCTTTGTAAAGATGGCTGCTATGATACATAGCACATTGCTTCGTTGGGAATTGTGGCCTTCAGCATTATAAACTATCTTTTTAAATTCATTTAATGCTTTTTTTTTTACTTCCAGCCTTTTCACCAACATCTCTGAAGTCATAGATGAAGTTCATCCTTTCAAAACATCTTATAATTATGATATTATATGAGTTATTACATACCAAAAGCTATTTTTTTTTATAGTTTTGTTACAAGATGCATAGCTTGGCTAGATATAAAACCTTTGACTCACTTTGTTCCCTTCTGTTTTGAAAAAAATGTTGGGCTATTTTAGTCTCATTTTGTATCTTTTTTCTCTTTTTTTCCCCACCTCCACTATTCTGTCTCCTTTCCCCTTCATTACTGAACCATTTGCAAGTCAAATGTAGAAATCACAATACTCTTGTTCCTGAATACTTCAGGATGTATTATTGCACTTAGTTGTTACCCATGTGCTCTTCTTTAATCTAGGAAAAATTCTCTAGTGTTTTGGGTTGTTTGGGATTTTTTCTTTTTTGGTGTTTTATGACATGGACATTTTGTAAAGTCAAATTATAGACTGTCCCACAGTTTGGATTTCTGTGATTGTTTCTTTGTAATTAGGTTCAAAGTAAGCTTATTACTAGTAAGAATATCACATAGGTGGCATTGTATCCTTCTCAAGGTACTATCAGGAGGCAAATGATATCTGTTCTGTGTTCATCTTTTTTCCCTTTCAAATAGTCTTGAATTTGTTTCCAAGCAGTTTTAGGTTCACAGCAAAATTGAACAGAAAATTCAAGTAGTTCCCATATACACCCTGTCCCCCACATATGGGCAGTCACACCGCTATCAACAATCCACATACAGTGCTACCTTTGTTACAATTGATGAACCCACACACACATCATTATAATCCAAAGTTCATAGTTTATATTACGGTTCACTTTTGGTGTTATATATTTCATGGGTTTTGACAAAAATGTGATGATAAGTATCTACCATTATAGTATCATACAGAATAATTCATTGCCCTAAAAATCCTCTGTGCTCCAGCTCTTAATTCATTCTACTCCCATTCTCCCCCTCCCCGAACAACCACTTAGTTTTTTTTTACTGTCTCCATAGTTCTGCCTTCTCTATAATGTATATATTTGGAATTACAGTATTTAACCTTTTCATATTGACATCTTTCCTTTAATAATATGCATTTACGGTTCTACCAAGTCTTTGTTGGCTTGACAGCTTATTTCTTTTTAGTGGTGAATAGTATTTCCATTGTCTAGGTGAACCACAGCTTGTTTATCCACTCAGCTACGGAAGGATATTGAAGAGACAGAGGAACCAGAGATCAGTTGCCAACATTCGGTGATCATGAAGAAAGCAAGGGAGTTCCAGAAAAACATCTACTTCTACTTCATTGACTACACTAAAGCCCTTGTATGGATCACAGCAAACTATGGAAAATTCTTAAAGAGATGGGAATACCAGACCACCTTACCTGTCTCCTGAGAAACCTGTATGCAGGTCAAGAAGCAATAGTTAGAACCAAACATGAAACGACGACTGGTTTAAAATTGGAAAAGGAGTACCACAAGGCTGTAGTTGTCATTCTGCTTATCTAACTCCTGTGCAGAGCACATCATGTGATATACTGATGTATGGGCTGAAAGAATCAACAAGCTGGAATCAAGATTGCTAGGAGAAGTATCAGTAACCTCAGACATACAGATGGTGCCACTCTAATGGCAGAAAGTGAAGAGGAACCAGTCTCTTAGTGAGGGTCAAAGAAGGAGATGAAGAAGCTGGCTTCAAACTCAGCATTCAAAAACTAAGATCACCACAGACAGTGACTGCAGCCATGAAATTAAAAGACGCTTATTGCTTGGAGGAAAAGCTATGACAAACCTAGACAGTGTATTAAAAAGCAGAGACATCACTTTGCTGACAAAGGTTGGGATAGAGAAAGCTATGGTTTTTCCAGTAGTCATACATGGATACGAGAGTTGGTCCATAAAGAAGGCTGAGCACTAAAGAATTGCTGCTTTCAAATTATGGTGTTGGAGAAGATTCTTGAGTCGCTTGTATTGCAGGGCAATAAAACCAGGGAATCCTAAAGAAAATCAACCCTGAATATTCATTGGAAGGACTGTTGCTGAAACTCCAATACTTTGACCACCTGATGCAAAGAGCCAACTCATTGAAAAAGACCCTGATGCTGGGAAAGATTGAAGGCAAAAGGAGAAGGGGGTGATAGAATATGAGATGATTAGATAGCATCACTGAATAATGGACATTAATTTGAACAAACTCTGTGAGCTAGTGGACAGCAGAGGAGCCTGGCATGCTATAGTCCATGGGGTTGCAATCATACATGACTTAGGAACTGAACCTCAACAACTGAAGGAGATCTTGTTTGCTTGCATATTTTGGCAGTTATGAATAAATGCTATAAACACTCATGTGCAGGGTGTTGTGTGGAAATAAGTGTTCCTTTTTTGGTAAATACCACAAAACCTGATTGCTGGATTATATGGGAAGAATATATTTAGTTTTGTAAGAAGCTACCGACTATCTTCCAAAGTGACTGTACTGTTTTGCGTTCCCACTAGCAGTGAATGAGAGTTTTGTTCCACATCTTCACCAGCATTCGGTGTTGTTAAGTGTTCTGGATTTTGGTCATTCTAATAAGGTATTGTATCTCATTGCTATTTTAATTTACATTTATTTCTCCAATGATATATGACATGGAGCATCTTTTCTTAAGCTTATTTGAAATTTATATTTCAAATTTGAAAATTTGAATATTTCAAATTTGAAATTTACACCTTCTTTACTGTGGTGTCCATTTAGGTCTTTTGCCCATTTTTTAATCAGGTTGTTTATGTTCTTAATGTTGAGTTTCAAGAATTCTTTGTATATTTTGGATAACAGTCCTTTATTAGATATATCTTTTGAAGACATTTTCTTCTAGTCTATGACTTGTCTTCTCATTCTCTTGGCATTGTCTTTTGCAGTGCAGAAGTTTTTTTATTTTAGTGAAGTCTAGCTTTTTCAGTTTTTTTCTTTTATCGATTGTGACTTGCATTTGACCATGGCTTTTTAGATACAACATCCAAAGTCATCTAGATTTTCTCCTGGAAGTTTATGAAACTCTCTGAAGAGTTTTATAGTTTTGTGTTTTACATTTAGGTCTGTAATCCATTTGGAGTTAATCTTGTGAAGGTTGTATTGTCTGTGTCTAGGTTCATTTTTGGTATTCAGTATCCAGTTTCATGCTTTTGAACTGTGGTGTTGGAGGAAACTCTTGAGAGTCCCTTGGACTGCAAGGAGATCCAACCAGTCCATCCTAAAGGAAATCAGTCCTGAATATTCACTGGAAGAACTGATGCTGAAGCTGAAACTCCAATACTTTGACCACCTGATGCGAAGAACTGACATTGGAAAAGACCCTCATGCTGGGAAAGATTGAGGGCAGGAGGAGAAGGGGATGACAGGATGAGATGGTTGGATGGCATCATCGACTCGATGGACATGGGTTTGGGTGGACTCCGGGAGTTGATGATGGACAGGAAGGCCTGGCATGCTGTGGTTCATGGGGTTGCAAAGAGTCGGACACGACTGAGCGACTGAACTGAACTGAACTGATCCAGTTTCAGCATTATTGGTTTAAAAGACTATCTTTACTGCACTGTGTTGCCTTTGCTCCTTTGTCAGAGATTGGTTAAATGTATTTATGTGTACCTATATCTGGGCTCTCTATTCTGTTCCCATTGATCTATTTGTCTGTTGTTTTGCCAACAATATACTGTCCCTGATTACTACTAATAATAGTATAGTATTAGCTTTATATTATGTCTTGAAATCAGAATGCGTCAGTCCTCCAACTTTGTACTTCTCCGTCAATACTATGTTGGCTATCCTGGATCTTCTGCCAATCGGTGTAAACTTCAGAAACCATTTGTTTTGTCGATATGGTATTTTGCTCTGCTTCTGATTGGGATTGTGTTGTATGTATAAATTTGAGAAGAACTAACATAGTGACAGTATTGAGTCTTCCTATTCATATTCATGGAATATCTGGCTATTTATTTAGTTCTTCTTTATCCTCAGCTTTTTATTTAATCTCCGATTTGAAATGTTTTTTCATATCTGCAATTGTTTGATTATATATAATTAATATTGAAGTATTATGTTACAATTTTCTTCTCTTTTATAGTTTTTATTTTTTATGTTTTTAAGAATTTTCATCTACTGAAAAGTTTCGATTTGTCTTTCCTTCTAATAGAAACTTGTATGGTTGCTGGGTTTATTGGACCTTTTTTTTAATGTGTTTTGGCTATATGTCTCTAGATGTATAGTTAGGGGTTTGGGTGACTTACTTGGTTTCTTAATTCCATAGAGCCTTGTTTGATTGCTATAAATATATAAGTGGAGTTCCTTTAATAAATATCATCCTCTTTTGGCTGATGTATGGATTTTTTAATAGGTATAACTTACGTCAGTATACTCTTTATTCTTCATTGCTTCATTCCTTCCCTTTATCAGCATCCTTTATCAACACCTCCAGAGATACCCCCTTTTTTCATGGTGCTTCCTTTCTCCCTCAGAAATAACACCTTCTCAAGGCTTTCACCTTTGGCGACAGCCCTTCTCATACACCTTTCAAAATTTTTCTTTTTGGCCTTCCTGTGGCTAATGCTTTATTTCACTGCATTCTGCATTCTTAAGGTTTCTCCACTCAGAATTGGACTGTCTTGGTAGTAAACCTTAGCTGGTATTATCTGGGTTTTTTTTTTTTTTTTTTTTGCCACCTCAGGGACCTCACCATACCTTCCTCTTTTACATAGTCCTCATCTGATTCTGTACTTGGATAATTCCAAAGCCAACTCAGGTGGCCTCAGATTTCTATCTCCAAATTACATATATAATTAGGTACTATTCCTGTTTCCTAGTTATGCCATAGGTATGAGCTGTGTGTGCTCTTATCCTAATGATTTGTATATTTTTTGGAACTTGTGTATGGAGATTGGTATTTAGATAGTGGTTATTATCCTGTGAGTATCTGGAATCCTAGCCCTTTTAAGTATTTTGCAGTCCAGCTTCTAGGTAATTATGAGACTGAGCCATATAAATTTGGTTCAGTTTTGCAGTGTTTGTGGATCAAGAACTATTGAATATCAGCAGTTCTGTATGGTTCCACCTGATAGAAAAGTAAGCAATCTTTTTACCCTTGTGTATATGATAAAGGTATTATTTTTAGTATTAATTCCAAGGTTTTAAGGCTGTATTTAATTAACCCTACAGAGGTTTAATTAACATACAATAAAATACACCCATTTTAGTGTACAGTTTAGTGAGTACTGATAGTTGTTTACACTTATGTACCACCACCATGTCAAGATATAAAACTTTTCCATTACTCTAAAAAGCTCTAATATATACCTTTGTAGTCAGCCTTACCCCCCACTTCAAGAAACCAGTAAATCACTTCTGTCATTAGGTTAGATTTCTAAAGGCCACATTCCTACATTGGCCCGTCAGTCTTTCATGATCTGAAGTTTGCTTATCTCTTCAAGTGTCACCTGGCTATCATTCCTCTCTTTGGCCTTTTCATTTATGAGTCCATCAGTGCATTTTCTGCCTGGCACTTTAAATTTCACATGCCTTGAAGTGATGTCTGTCTCTGCAGAATCCATGATGCTTTTCTCTTCCTTGACTTTGCTCATGCTGTTCTCTACCAGGAAAGGACTTTCCTCCTTAACTAACATTCTTCCTAGCCTGATTTATTCCTACTCATCTTCCTAAAATCAGCTTTTATACTACTGATTTTAGACTGAATGATAGGTATTTATAAATTATATTTTCTTTATTATATAACTGTCTCCTTGACTAGTTTGAGCTCCTTGAAAGCAGCAATGTCTTCTTCAATTTGCTTTCCCATCACCTGTGTGCCTGGCACATGATAGGTAGTTAATAAATGTTTGACTAATGATAAATGAGTTTCAACTCTTGTGTATAATTTGAGTTAAAATTAAATCTCCATAGGATCAGTTAAAGACATCTTTAGTAGATATTTAGGCAAACCGAAGTTGAGCTAATAGTATTTTTTTAGGTGTGAGGAGAAATGGGCACTGTTTCCTTAGACACCATAGTTGTACTTGCAAAAATTAGTTTTAAAGTACTTTTTCAGTTCTTCTCTAGCCATGTGTTTATGGAACTGTACCAGGCAGTGTCTGTGGAGAAAAATAGTCCATATTTGTTCAGAGAATGAGCTATATGGAGTAATAATGGTTTGAAGTGAAGTGAAGTGAAGTTGCTCAGTCGTATCTGACTCTTTGCAACCCCATGGGCTGTAGCCTGTCAGGCTCCTCCGTCCCTGGGATTTTCCAGGCAAGAATACTGGAGTGAGTTGCCATTTCCTTCTCCAGGAGATCTTCCTGACCCAGGGATTGAACCCTGGTCTCCAGCATTGTAGGCAGATGCTTTACCATCTGAGCCACCTTTAAGACTCTGTAAAGAAAGATTTGTTTAGCTTCCATTCACATTCACTTTAAACTTTGATAAGTATATCAGTTAATTGTTTAATTGTGTGTCTCCTGTCATGTAATAAGCTCAAGGGCCAGAGGCAGATCACAGCAGTCTTTTTTTCCTTTTAAGTTTCTTGTCTTTAATAGCTAGTGAATATCTTGAGTTGATTCTGTGGTTCATATTTATTGCCCTGTTATATACCCAGGCATGGTACCCTACTATATTCCTACTAAAATTATATTGTGTATTAGTCACTCAGTCGTGTCTAACTCTTTACGACCCCGTGGACAGTAGCCCACCACGCTCCTCTGTCCACGGGATTCTCCAAGCAAGAATACTGGAGTGGGTTGCCATTTCCTTCTCCAAAATTGTATTTGGTATGAAGAAAATCGTTTAATATTTAATGTTAATACCAGTCATTAGTGTCTGATTCTAGATAACAACCTGATAATGGGCTTATATTTTCCAATATATCTTGAAAAATCTGCATTTTAGTATTCATTTATATTATAAGAATTGGGACAAACAGTAATGGTCTCTTGATGGGTAGGAATAATTTCCAGGTATTATAAAAATCACTATTATATTCAAACCTTTGTTCTTTCTGAATGCATACCTTTATAATATGATACTATTTTTACCTGAACTAGATTTTTATGCTCTTCTTTCTATGTTGGCAACCTGATTTTGTGACTTTGTTTTTATAAACTAGGAGGGATCTGAAAAACAGCTGTGCTACCAGCAGAGCTGGATCAGAATTAACTGTGACTACTGTTCTTTTTGAATGTGCCCCTGTATAGCAGAGTTATCTAAGCTTTTCTGGAGGAACTTATGTTTTAGCTAAGAATAAAGTTCAGCAAAACATATAGGTATTATGCTTCTGGGTAAACACTTCTAATTTATTAAACATAATCTATGATCATGCTTTGTTGTATGGTAATTTAAAAAATTTGAAAGTGCTGCAGGTACTCAAACTTAACCTCTGTGTGACATTCTAAAAATATGAAACTATAATTGAAAAATTCCCCATTTTTATTAATAAAGGGTAATATTTGTCCATTTTAATTTTACATCCATACCTATTGTTTAAAATATAACTTTATTTTGTAGTGTGTGCAGAGAATATTTCCAAAATGGTGGGAAGAGAAAAGCACTTGAAAAAGATGAAAAAAGAGCTGTACTCGGCACTAAGACCACTCCAGCCTTAAACACGCACGAATCTTCTAAACTTGAAGGTCCTTTAACCAACCTCAGCTTTACAAACCCTGAGTTTATAACTGAGTAAGTACCTCTGTGCTAATAATGTAAGATAATGGTTTACAACAAGGAGTGGGCAGTTTGCTTCTCTGGTAGTGTTAGCTTGAGAAATGTAAATTTGTAATACTGTTACACAGGAAAGTAGCATAAACTTTGAAGGGACATCTGGGAAACTAATAGTTCCATAGCATAGACTGATCTTACTAAAAATGAGAGAATCATTCATTAAATGTTATAATAATTATTTTTACGGTGATAGAAAATATCAAAACAGCAAAATCCAGTTAAATTTAAAGTGACAGTCCAGTACAAAGAAATCACAAATAAAGAATTGATAGATGATGATGATTGGGCTTCTGTGCTGGTTCAGCTAGTAAAGAATCTGCCTACGATGCAGGAGACCCAGGTTCGATTCCTAGGTTGGGAAGATGCCCTGGAGAAGAGAATGTCTCCCCACTCCATTATTCTTGCCTGGAGAAGTCCATGGACAGGAGAGCCTGGCAGGCCACAGTCCATGGGGTTGCAAAGAGTTGGACATGATTGAGTGACTAACAGATAGATTATTAATAGACTTAATTGCCATTATTTTATTGTTAATATAAAAACCTGCCTGCTGGTAATATATATGCATATAGGCACAAATTTTACTTAATAAATACATGAGTATTTTCCCAGTTTTATTGAGATATAATCAACATATAGGTTCTTCCGTGGTGGCTCAATGGTAAAGAATCCACCTGCAATGCAGGAGAAATGTGGGTTCAACCCCTGGGTCTGGGAGACCCCCTGGAGAAAGATAGACAAACCAACTCCAGTATCTTTGCCTGGGAAACCCCACGGACAGAGGAGCCTGACAGGCTACAGTCCATGAGGTCGCAAGAGTTAAGACATGACTTAGCGACTAAACCACCACCACCAGTCAACATATAACACTGTTTAAGACATACAGCAAAATGATTTAATATGTATATAATGTAAAAGGATTACCACAGTGAGTTTAGTTAACCATACCTTACCTCACCTAATTACCCTTTTTTCCTTATGAGAACTTTTATTAATTCAGTTATCAAATATTCAATATAGTAATGTTAAGTATAGTCACCATGGTGGACGTTATATCTCCAGAACTTAATTGGAAATACCTTTCACCCAATCTCCTACCTTCAAATCCTTAGCTCTGACAATCACAAATCTGATTTCTATTCCTATGAGCTTGATTTTCTTTGATTCTCCATAGATCATATAGTATTTATCTTTTCATGTCTGACTTCACTTAGTGTAATGACCAAGGTCCATCTGTATTCTTGAAAATGGCAAGATCCCCCCCCCTTTTTTTATGGCTAAATAGTATTTCACTGTGTATTCAATACAATTAATTACTAATAATATTAAAATTATTTATATATTGTAGTATCAGAATAAGTTTGTGGAATCAAGTAATATTTTATTACTCCCTTAAAATAATTCTAGAAACATTCCTGACAGACACTGGAGGCTAACCATGGAAATTAAATTAGCCTCTTAAAACAGTTACACACCTGTGATTATCAACATAACATTTCCTTTGGATATTTTGATTTTATACCATGTTGAAATATTCTCTAGTTGGGTACTTTTTTTTTTTTTTTTTTTGGCTCAGTCACTCAGTCGTGTGATTCTTTGCAGTCCCCTGGACTATAGCCCACCAGGCTCGTCTGTCCATGGGGATTCTCCAGACAAGAATACTGGAGTGAGTTGCTGTGCCCTTCTCCAGGGGATCTTCTCAACTCAGGGATTGGACCCAGGTCTCCCACACTGCAGGTGGATTCTTTACCATCTGAGCCACCAGGAAAGCCCAGTTAGGTATAAACAGTTTTGCCAAAAAATTAACATATGTTTGATTAATTCTGTAGGAAAAGATCTTTACCTTTATTCAGAGGTTACTACAAAGCTTACAAAGCATAATGAGTTGCTAAACAGCTTATACCTCAGGTATTCATTTGTAAGTATTTTAAAAAATATTGACCAGTGTAAGAAATTATAGAGACTACCCTCATGGTCCAGTGGTTAAGTCTTTGCGCTTCCTACACAAGGGACATGGGTTCAATCCCTGGTTGGGAAACTTAAGATCCCGTATTCCACATGATGTGGCAGAAAAAAGAGAGAGAGAGAAATTATATAGTTAAATGACTACCAAAAAACAGGTACATATGGAAAATATGAATCTTAGCATTTTTATATGATTCTTTATTACAAGCTCTGTTTCATTGTTGAGATAACCCTGTTTGTTACATTGTTGTCATATTTTCCTTTAATTCTTTAAACATGGTTTCTTTGAATTTTTTGAGCATTTCTGTAATAGCTGATTTGAGGTCTTGGCTAAATACAGCATTTGGGCTCACTCAGAATCTTTCTGTTTACTGCCATTATTCTAGAATTTGGATTACACTTTCCTGTTTTTCCTGCATGTCTCATCACGTTTTGTTGAAAACTGTCCAATATATCTTTGATAATTTGTTATAGGAACTCTTGTTTGGATTTTCCCCTCAAGGAAGATGGGTGGTGATGGTTTTTTTGGTAGTCTGCCTGCACTTAGTTTGTGGGATCTGTTTCCCTGGTAGTTTGTACATTACTATTTTTAATTTTTTAGGCTGGTTTGCTAGGGTTGCAACTATGTCTAGACAGATTAGGGGTCAATGGTAAGTCAGTAGTTGTGCTCAAACACCTCTCTAAACCTGTGAGGCCTCCAGCCTTTGCCAGTGAATGTATGTTGATTTGGGAGTACATTTAAAATTAAGGCAGTTTTCAAGTCTTTCCGTCAGGCCCTTATGGGTCTTTCGCTTTCCGTCAGGCCCTTATGGGTCTCCCGTATATGTTCATCTAGCCTCCCAACCAGCCAAGACTATGTGAAGAGTTTCTGTAGCCCTTCTGTGTCTCTCTCATTTCCGGAATCTTTGTGGAATTTCTAAATTTCTGACCAGCCTTCCAGGCTACAGTTCAGGCCAACCAAAACTGCAACCTGAAGCTAGCATACCTGCTTACATTCCCTGTTTGTTCCTTACCAAGTCTGATACTTAATTCTGTGTGTGTGTTTCACTCTTCACTCAAAACTCCTTTAGCCCCTTCCAGAAGTGAAGTCACTCTTTTTCACAGCCAGCCCTATCCTCAAAGAATTTCCATACCAACTGAGCAAAGGGTGAAGGTAATGAGAGTGGCTTCAGGCAAAGGCACCACAAATCCCCACTGTGGTTAACCAAGATTCAGCTAGTTTTCATGAATTAACACTTAGCAACACATTTGTGTATATTTGAGCCCTCAAGTGGTTGTTTAAAGGAAAAAAGTAGTTTTAAGTATTCAAAAGAAATATGATTGTTTATATGTCATTGTTTAACTATTAATGTCATTGTTTAACTATTGATTGTTTTAACTATTGAAGTTAAGCATTGAAACATCTTAGCCTAAGATGGCTAGGTTTAGATTTCCTTCATTCTAGAAACTATTTCATACAGCATCTGGCCCCAGTGTGTTCAACTATACTTATTCTTCCTATTCCTCTTACTCTTATTGCAGCCTGTATTCTAGTATTATGGAACTATTTAAATTTCCGTAGTGGTATATGCTTGGTCTTGCTGGCAGTTGCAAGTGCAGTATATCCTTTTTCTGATCAACTATTGCTATATTACATTAGGGTATATTTGAAATATCTTCCATTTCAGAATTTAACTTGAACTTCTCAAAAGAATTGATACTCTGGCCAATAGCAAACCTTTTTATAGCTCTATTGCAGTACTTATCAGGTTGAATTAAAGTAATTATTGTATATTTTTCTGACTACAAATGAAATAAGATCACAGTATGAAAATGTGGAAAAATTATTGCTCAATTCTGGTTACATTTAGGTTATATTTCTTTCCAGTCCTTTTAATAGGCCTCATTTCTTACACAATAGAGACCATATAGTATAAAAATTTTTATGTAAACTGCTCTTCCTATGCTATTGAAACAATCATTCTGCATTATATTTTATCATAATCTACCACTGTATGCATCTAAATATAAAGTGATAGTACAAAATAATACTCAGTTTTCTCAAAGAGAATCTCTGCTGTCTTATACATAACACTTTCAGAGAGGTAGATGAAATAGTCAAAGGTCAGATGTTTACTCTATTTATAGATATTATTGTAGGATGATATGCATTTATTGCTATCTGAATCTCTTTGACTTGTGATTTTGCATAGCAAGCGTAGATGTGCTCAGTCGTGTCTGATTCTTTGTGACCCCATGGATTATAGCCAGGCTCCTCTGTCCATGGAATTTTCCAGGCAAGAATACTGGAATGGGTTGGGATTTTCTCCTGCTAGGGATTCTCCCCACCCAGGGCTTGAACCCGCATCCCTTGTGTCTCCTGCATTAGTAGGTGGACTCTTTATCACTGTGCTACCTGCAAATGTAGATAGCAAAGATTATCTTTTTCCTGGTCTTATCCCAGAATAAAGTCATTTTGATTTCTGGGTTCAGATAAGTTCTCACATAGCAAAAATACCTTTGATCTTTTTTCACTTACATTTTATGAAGACCAAAAATTTATTATTGCTAGAGTCACTTTTAAAATAGCATCTATAGCTCAGAATTGAGATGTTACTTTTTGAATTTTATCCCAAGCCCCAATTACTGCTGTTCCTTCTAATAGTAAGATAGCTGTGTCCCAACCCTCCTTCATCTTGTACATATACACTTGTAAATGATATGAAATAAGTACTTTGCTGCCTTTTAAAAAGTTTGGTTGTTTTTTTCAAAACATTTACCAAATAAACCATATTCTGGGCTATAAAACACACCTTAACAAATTTAGAAAGATTTGAGTTATAAAAGGTATTCTCTCAGACCACAATAGAATTAAACTATAAATCAATAACAATGAGAGCTAGAAGGGCCCAAAATGTTTGTAGACTATCTAATTAGCATATGTGTCAAATAAAAAATCACAGTAGAAATTTTTAAATATTGATACTTTGGATTAAATGAAAATGCTTCTTATCACAATTGAAGAGCTGTAGTGAAAGCAGGCTTAGAGGGAAATTTTTAACATTGAATGCATATATTAGAAAAGAAGAAAGATGTATAATCAGTAGTGTAAGCTTCTATCTTAGGAAACTAGGAAAACAAGACCAAATTAGATCTAAAGTAAGAGGAAAAGAAATAATGAAAATTAAAACTGAAATTAATGAAATCTGAAAACAGGGAAACCACAGAGAAAATCAGTGGAACTGAAAGCTGGTTCTTTGAAGGGCAGTAAAACTGATAAACCTCTGGTCAAACTAACCAAGAAACAAAAGACAAATTACTAATATTAAAAATGAAAGAAAGCTATCACTACTGATACCATGGACAGTTAAAGGATAATATAGAAATATTATAAATAACTATGCCCACAAATTTGATAACTTAGATGAAATGGATATGACTGTATGAATAAAAATGATGACCAAAAATTCTTTTTGGAGGACTTCTTCAACTAAATGTGCTGTTGGTAAGATATAAAGCATTCCCCCCCAAATTCTGTTAAACTCAGTTTATAAGATTTTTATTATAGTTCTGTATATGATGCCCTCAATAGATAGTAAATTAAAGATTTACTATGTAAAACAATTTCTTTATTATCTTAGTAATTGAATCTAATTTGATCTAATAAAAATATAACACTAGTTAGGCATGTAGAATTACAGAAAAGTAATTTAGAAAATAGGGTCTTTGGTGTTTTAACTGACAATTTACCATTTTCTAGTGAGTTACCTAAAAACCTAGTAAAACTCATCTCATCCTAAAATATCCGTGAATGTTATTCATTTTATGGGGGTGGCAGAGGCATGTCCCATTACCTGTTTTATAATTCTTAATGATAATTCAGTGGTTATTAACAATCAACTGTGGTGTTGGAGAAGACTCTTGAGAGTCCCTTAGATTGCAAGAAGATCCAACCAGTCCATCCTAAAGGAGATCAGTCCTGAGTGTTCATTGGAAGGACTGATGCTGAAGCTGAAACCTCAATACTTTGGCCACCTCATGCGAAGAGTTGACTCATTGGAAAAGACCCTGATGCTGGGAGGGATTAGGGGCAGGAGGAGAAGGGGACGACAGAGGATGACATGGCTGGATGGCATCACCGACTCGATGGGCATGAGTTTGAGTAATCTCCGGGAGTTGGTGGTAGACAGGGAGGCCTGGTGTGCTGTGATTCATAGGGTCGCAAAGAGTCGGACACGACTGAGTGACTGAACTAAGTTGAACTGAGCAATCAGCTTCTTCCATTTCTTCTCTTTATCTTTTAAAAAAAAAGTCTTCATCTTAATACATGTACTATATAAGGACATGTCCTTTTATCAGTCCATTTCTTGTCCATTCTTAATATTAGATTGGTGCAAAAGTAATTGTGGTTTTGCATTGTTGAACTTTGCTATGTGCTATTGGAATATATTCTTAAATAAATGTGATTATGTTATACGTCATTTTAATGCACATTTCTCACTTTATGTTTTTTTGCTAATGACTTATTACTTGCTGTTTATTTTATATTTATTTTAGACTAGGGAAATGATGTTAGACAAAAAGCAAATTCCAGTGATTTTCTTATTAGAGTTCAAAATGGGTTGTAAAGCAGTGGAGACAACTCCTAACATCAACAGCACATTTGGCCCAGGAACTGCTAATGAATAAACATACAGTGCAGTGGTGGTTCAAGAAGTTTTGCAAAGGAGGTCACAGCCTTGAAGATGAGAAGCATAGTGGTCATCTACTGGAAATTGACAACAACCTATTGAGAGGATCATCGAAGCTGATCTGACAACTACATGAGAAGTTGCCCAGGAACTCGGCGTCAACCTTTCTAGCGTCATTCCTCATTTGAAGCAAATTGGAAATGTGAAAAAGCTTGATAAGTGGGTGCCTCATGAGCTGACTGCAAATCAAAAAAGTTGTCATTTTGAAGTGTCATCTTCTCTTATTCTGTGCAGCAACAAAGATCGGATTGTGACGTGCAATGAAAAGTGGATTTTATACAACCAGCAACAACCAGCTCAGTCATCAGACCAAGAAGAAGCTCCAAATCCCTTCCCAAAGCTAAACTTGCACCAAAAAACGATCAGCGTCATTGTGTAGTGGTCTCCTGCCCATGTGACTCACTGCAGCTTTCTGAATCCCGACGAAACAATTACATCTGAGAAGTTGTTCAGCAAATCAATGAGATGCACCGAAAACTGCAAAACTTGCAGCCAGCTTTGGTCAACAAAAAGGGCCTCATTCTCCATGACCATGCCCAACCGCCTGACAACAACCAGTGCTTCAAAAGTTGAACAAATGGGGCTGTGAAGTTTTGCCTCATCCTCCATATTCACCTGATCTCTCATCAGCTGACTACCACTTCTTCAGTCACCTCGACAACTTTTTTCAGGGAACATGCTTCCAGAACCAGCAGGAGCCCAAAAATGCTTTCCAAGAGTTCATTGAATCCCAGAGGACAGATTTTTATGCTGTAGGAATAAACTTATTTTTCACTGGCAAAAATTAGTTGACTGTAATTGTTCCTATTTTGATTAATAAAGATGTGTTTGAGCCTAGTTATAATGATTTAAAATTCAAAGTCCAAAAGCACAATTACTTTTTCATCCAAAAGCACAATTACTTTTTCACCAACCTAATAGTGCATCCCCGTTTTTCCCTCTTAAATGTGGTTCCTGTATTCTCTACTCTTCATTTTCATATCATCCCCTGGCAGCTTAATTTATTTCCATGATTTTGGTTACCATGTATATGCTGATGATACCAAATCTGTATTTCCAGTTCAGAGTTCTGATCTGATCTTCACATATCTAGGTGCCTGGTAAACTCTGATGTTTTTGCCTGTGATATACCTTTACATCATGAGCAAGCTAATATTCTCCCCTTTTCTGCTGAATCACCCAAATTTGTTCCTCTTCCAGTATTCCCTGGTTTATTAAATGTGTTTGTATGCCTAAGCGAGAAACGTAAAGATTTTTTTCTTGACTCCTTCACTATCTCAAGGCATCCCTGGTAGCTCAGCTGGTAAAGATTCTGCCTGCAATGCAGGAGACCCTGGTTCGATTCCTGGGTGGGGAAAATCCCCTGGAGGAGGACAGGGCAAACCACTCTGGTATTCTTGCCTGGAGAATCTGCATGGACAGAGGAGCCTGGTGGGCTGCAGTCCATGGGGTCACAAAGAGTTGTACATGACTGAGCGACTAAGCACAGCACAGTGCAAGTTTAACAACAGTTCTCTGTATCAATGAGTTACTTCAATGGAGTTATTTACCTATTGTTGTAACAAAGCCTGTGAGATACCTTTGTATCATGAGCAAGCTAATATTTTCCCCTTTACTACTGAATCACCAAAATTTGTTCCTCTTCCAGTGTTCCCGTTTTCATTAAAAGCTTCTGTATGCCAAAGGTCGAAACTTAAAGGTTCATTCTTGACTCCTTCCCTGTCTCACTTCCCACATCTAGTTTATCACCAAGTCCTATTATCGTTTCCAAGTTATCAATATCATTTCAGTCTGCCTACCCCTCTGTGTCTTCTTCTCCCACCAGGGCAATTACAGTAGACTCCCATTTCCAGTTTTACTGCAATTCATTCTCTGCAGTTCAACCTGAGAATTTTATCTGAAACAAACCTGATGCTCACTTGGCAAACTCTCCTAACCATTCAGCGATTTTCTTTTGCTCTAAGATAAAATGCAGGTTCCTTAGCATAGCATTAAAAAATCCTTCATTATTGACCTTTGCATCCCTCATTTGCTTAGTACCTTTTATTTACTATACGACTCAATAATACTGATCTTCCTTTTATTCATATAAAATTCTCGCTTCTGCCTGGTGTCTTTCCTCCTGCCTAGAACATCCCTCTCACAAGCCAGCATTCAACCCCTTCACCCGCATAATTTCCTTTTAATCTTTACATAGTCTTAAACATTCAACACTCTGAGGAAGAACTTCCTTTACTCCTAGGTTCGGTATCATCTACAAAGCCACATACTTCTCTAACAGCAGATCTCAAAGTATGACCCATAGATCTCTGGGAGTCTCTGAGGTCCTTTTGGGGAGGTCTGTGAGTTCAAAGTATTTCATATTAATATTAAAATATTATTTGCCTTTTTTACTATGTTGCTTTTGTACTGATGGTTCAGAAGCAGTGGTAGATAAAGTTTCTGGCATGATCAAGGAAGTGAAACCAAGTTATATTAATAGTCATTGTATTCCTCATCATGGACCCACAGGTTTTTGTAAAAAAAGGCCAGTTTCAATTTAAGATTGTTGGTGATGAGACAATAAAAATTATAAATTGTATTTAACATAACTCTTGAGTAATTATCTTTCTATTATGTCATATGATGAAATGAAATGGGAAGTGTACAAAAGGCAAACTAAAACATCATGGCATGATTAAGCTATTATCTGTTTAGCCAGATTTGCAACAACAACAATAAAAAATATTAAACAATGTCACTTATTAACATTTTTATTTTGGAAAGTAGAATTTTTTTCAAAAATACTATGTATGTTAGCCTATAATGATTTTTATTTTTGCTGTTTTTTAAATAAAAATTTTTTTTCTCAGCTTGTTTTTATACAGTAAATATCAATTGATATAACCTGTATGAACAAAAGTTCTTTGAGATCTTTAGTAACTCTTAAGAGTGGAAAGGGATTTTGAGACCAAAAAGTTTGAAAACCCCTGCTCCAACGCATTGTATTTTTCTTATTCTATTTATGGTTTATCTTTCCTCTTAGGCCACTTTGTAAACCCTGTGAAGGTAAGGTCCACATCTGCCTTGCAACTCAGCTCCTAGCATAGTGCCAACACATACAAGGTCCTTAATAGATACTTGTTAAGTTAAATAAATGAATTCAACCGCATATTTTTATTATTATTATCTTGCATATTATTGAAAATGAGTCTCAGCCTAATAAAAAATTTTTAAAATCAGAAAATAGATATAGAAATATAATCTGCATCTGGGATTATTTTGACTGTTGGAAGTACGTGATATCATCTGGATATACAGAATATCACCTGAATCAGTTGGAGAAAAACCGTAAAGTAGAAGGAGAGAAAGAAAGAGAAACCTTAGTTATGGAACTTTAGGTAGTGCTTATGTATAATAGGAATGAAAAGAAAACTATTATGAACATAATAGTTCAGTATGGATTATCCCATTAAAGATAATCATTAATTGGACACAGATTGAGATGTTTTTCTCTTAAGAGAACCATGGTAGCAAGTGAAAAGGTTAAGATAGGATAATGTCTTTCAGGAAATTCAGGAGTTTCCCCAAATGACTACAACACATGTATTATTTTGTATTTGTTAAGTCTATAAATTTTTTTTATTATCTTGAATCACCTAAATAGAATTTAACTGAAATTTATTTTTAATGCTAATACAACAGCATTAACTAAATTAGAGAATGGAGAGATGCTGGCAATTGGCTAAAGTTACGGAACAGAAGGCATATGTATATATATAGAATTGAGTGGGTTGAAGAGTAAATTGTGTTGTTTCTGCTGCAATTTTAAATCATCACCCCTTATCTCCAGGAGAATCACTTTCTTAATAAAAATCCCCTCTATAGTACTTCTCCAGAAGAAATGCTTTACTTGAAAGCTTTGTTCTTATCCCCACTCCTTTTGTAGATACGTTTTTCTGGTCCAAAATTTTTAAAATCACTGATTACACTCAGAGAATGGATTTTTCGTTGGTTAATGCTGTCTTTTCTAGTTAATTAGATTAACTTGCTCTTTTGGCATCGAACCTTAGAAAACATTTACTAATTTTTTTTTAATTTAATAATTTTATATGGAGTGTTGGAGGGTGATGGTACTTATGTTTCTTTGCCATTTTTAAATCACTTGCATTTTGATAAGTGTAACTCATTCTTTGTCATAGCATTTTGATATGAAAATGTCAAAATATTTCTGTGGTAAGTCATGGAGAGTACTCTGCAGATTTTAACGTTAAACATATAATAGTGATTTTCAGAGATTTCAGATAAAGTAAAGTACAGTTCATGATAAGGTATATTGAGCATAGTTGGATTCTTCATTGTCTTATTTAGAAGCATCATAGCCAGTTATCAAGAGGGAAAATCAGTTAAGACAAATTTTAACTGGTGGAATGTTTGACCTTCAATTTGCACTGTAATTTTTACTTTGTTACACACAGTCCGAAGTCTGTATTTGAAAGGCAAAACTAGTGACCAGTAGGGTGAAATATAAAGTAGCCCCAGCAACCAGAACACTTAAGCAGGTATATTTTCAGTCATTCAAAAAAGTAATATTTACTAAATGCTACTGTATTTCTAACTCAGTGCTAGATAACATGGAAAAGTAAGGTTTTAAAAAACATAGCATAATACCAAGGGAGGTAAATGTATGTAAAAGTAGTAGGTGGCTTAGTTTACTTCTTCAGCTTCATATTTCTGTATTTATTACTCTTGGTTGTTTACTTGGTAGTTAGAAAGTATAGGGTGTTCCCAGAGCAAAGCCATTGTTTTTCATGTCTTATTTTTAAATATTAACAGTATGAAGTCATCACAGTAGTTGGCTTATTAGCATTTTAATTTAAATTCAGTTCTTTTTTGCTGAGTATAAGAAAAACAGATACTGTGCTTTTCAGAATCAGTATATCCTGTTTTATGATTTATCCAAGGAGGAGTGTTAATTTTTTTTTCAGAGTTTTGGTACATCAAAATAATACACAGGAGCAAGGGAAAGAGGCGGGACGGATTTAATTTCACTTAGACTCTCAGTGTGCTCAATGGCATTGGACCTGCAGACACTTATAAACTCTTTGTGGGAAGGTAATTCCTTTTCAAGAGTCAAGTGGATTCATATCAGAAAGTTGGAAAGTTGTAAGACATCTTTCATTTCCATTCCCTTAAAAGATAAGATAATTGTACCTCATGTTTTAATCAGAATTGGTGATAATATATTTCCAGTATGTTTTACATGTTTTTTAATAATTATAAAATTGAGTACACAGTTTAATTTTAGCTTTTCTGTTGCATGCCCAGTAAGTATGAAACTGGGAGGTTGAAAATCCACAGCTTTAAGCAGGTTTAATGAATTTTATCTTTGTCTCCATTTTGTACTAAGACTGATAAATAAGCTCCTCATCACAGTATTATTTTAATTTTTCAGTTATTTTCATGAAGACAATAGACAGTGCAGTAAGTGGTATAACTGATAATGGCATGTGCAGGGGAAAACATGAATCCCAGTTTTTAAATACCTTCATCTTGTGTTATTTAACAGTTTCCCTACTTTGCTTACACTCTCATTCTTTGGAGAAAGTACAGCTGTAATATTGTTTGAAAGCATATTTAAGAGGGGGAAACAATATGGGTAAATTGGAAGACTGCTGTTAATTAAGTAAAGCAAAGGAAATATAAAATTCTTCTGAGATCTAGTACTTAGGCCTAGACAGGATTTATGGTGAAGAAGAGGGTTAGTGTCTTTGATTTTCTAAACCTTCTACCATGAAGCTTATGGGGAAGCTGCTGCTTAAAAGAGAGAAAATAGGAGCTGAAACCCTGTAATCAATAAACAACTGCCTTCTTGAGTTTCAGCCCACTCCTACCGGACCACTTCTGTTTCACCAGGCAGTAGCTATTGTAGCCACAGGCTGCTGGTCACCGGAGGGCATGGCTTTTCCCTGATTCTCACCCATTTCCTTGCTTCACTCGGCCCATGGAAACTGCCTACCCATGGACCTGCCATAGACAGAGCTGGAATCTTTAGATTAGTCCCAGTGTTGCACAGAGTTCTGAATGTTTCCCTGCACCAAATTTAATAACACATTGTTACTATGCTTATTCTTACTGTACTGATAATAGCCATATTAGTCATATTAAGAACAGTATATGGAGGAGTGAACAGATACCTCAGTTTCCAAATCATATATTAATTATGATGTTTTTTGAACTGGTAGTCCTCATGTAGTACTATATATTTATTATATTGTGTGTATTTCCCATTCTCAATTCAGCTTTACTTATAGAAAGGCATGTGAAAATAATTTGTGATATTTTATTAATAAGCAGTTACCTAAATTATATTCCTGCTGTGTAAATTTAAGGTCAGGAACTTTGCCTTATAACTATATCATCAGTACCTATGGAATACCTGGCATACAGTAATTACTCAGTATATATTTGAGTAAGTGAAAGAAAAATATGGAAACAATTGAGTAGTATGATATAGAAAGTATGAAAGTGATTACTTTACTTCTGGAGAATATTTTAAAATTAAGAGTGTGGCCTTAAGAACATGACCATAGATATAATATGAACCTCCGATGGAAGCCTTCTTTGAAATATGTAAGTTGTTGAAGAACCTTAGCCAGCTGGATTCTTTTCTACCTCAGTTTGCCAATGCAGTGGTTTTTAGCCTTCAAAGAAACATTGTTACCTATGTTAACTTTAATCTAAACCAATAGCAGTAGAGGTCACAGCATAGAGCTTTTAAACTATAAATATGAGTGTAGAGTAGTAAGGTATTTCAGAATGACATTGTCTACCTCACACAATTTCTAAGCCTTTCAGTTCAGTTCAGTTTAGTTCAGTCGCTCAGTCATGTCTGACTCTTTGTGACCCCATGAATCGCAGCACGCCAGGCCTCCCTGTCCATCACCAACTCCCGGAGTCTACTCAAACTCATGTCCATCGAATTGGTGATGCCCTCCAGCCATCTCATCCTCTGTTGACCCCTTCTCCTCCTGCCCTCAATCCCTCCCAGCGTCAGGGTCTTTTCCAGTGAGTCAACTCTTCGCATGAGGTGGCCAAAGTATTGGAGTTTCAGCTGCAGCATCAGTCCCTCCAGTGGACACCCAGGATTATCTCCTTTAGGATGGACTGGTTGGATCTCCTTGCAGTCCAAGGGACTCTCAAGAGTCTTCTCCAACACCATAGTTCAAAAGCATCAGTTTTTCGGCGCTCAGCTTTCTTCACAGTCCAACTCTCTACATCCATATAGACCACTGGAAAAACCGTAGCCTTGACCAGACGGACCTTTGTTGGCAAAGTAATGTCTCTGCTTTTTAATATGCTATCTAGGTTGGTCATAACTTTCCTTCCAAGGAGTTAAGCATCTTTTAATTTCATGGCTGCATTCACCATCTGCAGTGATTTTGGAGCCCCAAAAAATAAAGTCTGACACAGTTTCCACTGTCTCCCCATCTATTTCCCATGAGGTAATGGAACCAGATGGCATGATCTTAGTTTTCTGAATGTTAAGATTTAAGCCATCTTTTTCACTCTCCTCTTTCACTTTCATCAAGAGGCTTTTGGTTCCTCTTCACTTTCTGCCACAAGGGTGGTGTCATCTGCATATCTGAGGTTATTGATATTTCTCCCGGCAATCTTGATTCCAGCTTATGCTTCTTCCAGCCTAGCGTTTCTCATGATGTACTCTGCATATAAGTTAAATAAGCAGGGTGACAGTATACAGGCTTGACATACTCCTTTTCCTATTTGGAACCAGTCTGTTGGTCCATGTCCAGTTCTAACTGTTGCTTCCTGACCTGCATACAGGTTTCTCAAGAGGCAGGTCAGGTGGTCTGGTATTTCCATCTCTTTCAGAATTTTCCACAGTTTATTGTGATCCACACAGTCAAAGGCTTTGACGTAGTCATTAAACAGAAATAGATGTTTCTCTAGAACTCTCTTGCTTTTTTGATGATCCAGTGGATATTGGCAATTTGATCTCTGGTTCCTCTGGCTTTTCTGAAACCAGCTTGAACATCTGGAAGTTCTCAGTTCATGTATTGCTGAAGCCTGGCGTGGAGAATTTTGAGCATTACTTTACTAGCGTGTGAGATGAGTGCAATTATGCGGTAGTTTGAGCATTCTTTGGGATTGCCTTTCTTAGGGATTGGAATGAAAACGGACCTTTTCCAGTCCTTTGGCCACTGCTGAGTTTTCCAAATTTGCTGGCATATTGAGTGCAGCACTTTCACAGCATCATCTTTCAGGATTTGAAATAGCTTAACTGGAATTCCATCACCTCCACTAGCTAGCTTTGTTCCTAGTGATGCTTTCTAAGGCCCACTTGACTTCACATTCCAAGATGTCTGGTTCTAGGTGGGTGATCACACCATTGTGATTATCTGGGTCATGAAGATCTTTTTTGTACAGTTCTTCTGTGTATTCTCGCCACCTCTTCTTAATATTTTCTGCTTCAGTTAGGTCCATACCATTTCTGTCCTTTATCGAACCCATCTTTGCATGAAATGTTCCCTTGGTGTCTCTAATTTTCTTGAAGACAACTCTATTCTTTCCCATTCTATTGTTTTCCTCTATTTCTTTGCACTGATCCCTGAGGAAGGCTTTCTTATCTCTCCTGGCTATTCTTTGGAACACTGCATTCAAATGGGAATATCTTTCCTTTTCTCCTTTGCTTTTCGCTTCTCTTCGTTTCACAGCTATTTGTAAGGCCTCCTCAGACAACCATTTTGCCTTTTTTGCATTTCTTTTCCATGGGGATGGTCTTGATCCCTGTCAATATCACAAACCTCCGTCCACAGTTCATCAGGCACTCTGTCTATCAGATCTAGTCCCTTAAATCTATTTCTCACTTCCATTGTATATTCATAAGGGATTTGATTTAGGTCATACCTGAATGGTCTAGTGGTTATCCCTACTTTCTTCAGTTTAAGTCTGAATTTGGCAATAAGGGGTTCATGATCTGAACCACAGTCAGCTCCCGGTCTTGTTTTTGCTGACTGTATAGAGCTTCTCCATCTTTCGCTGCAAAGAAGATAATCAGTCTGATTTTGGTGTTGACCACCTGGTGATGTCCATGTGTAGAGTCTTCTCTTGTGTTGTTGGAAGAGGGTGTTTGCTATGACCAGTGTGTTCTCTTGGCAAAACTCTGTTAGCCTTTGTCCTGCTTCATTCCGTACTCCAAGGCCAAATTTGCCTGTTACTCCAGGTGTTTCTTGACTTCCTACTTTTGCATTCCAGTCCCCTATAATGAAAAGGACATCTTTTTTGGGTGTTAGTTCTAAAAGGTCTTGTAGGTCTTCATAGAACTGTTCAACTGCAGCTTCTTCAGCATTACTGGTTGGGGCATAGGCTTGGATTACCGTGATATGAATGGTTTGCCTTGGAAACAAACAGAGATCATTCTGTCGTTTTTGAGATTGCATCCAAGTACTGCATTTTGGACTCTTTTGTTGACCATGGTGGCTACTCCATTTCTTCTAAGGGATTCCTGCCCACGGTAGTAGATTTAATGGTCATCTGAGTTAAATTCACCCATTTCAGTCCATTTTAGTTCGCTGTTTCCTAGAATGTCGACATTCACTCTTGCCATCTCCTGTTTGACCAGTTCCAATTTGCCTTGATTCATTTACCTAACATTCCTATGCAATATTGCTCTTTACAGCATCAGACCTTGCTTCTATCACCAGTCCCATCCACAACTAGGTATTGTTTTTGCTTTGGCTCCATCCCTTCATTCTTTCTGTAGTTATTTCTCCAGTGATCTCCAGTAGCATATTGGGCATCTACCGACCTGGGGAGTTCCTCTTTCAGTATCCTATCATTTTGCCTTCTCCTACTGTTCATGGGGTTCTCAAGGGAAGAATATTGAAGTGGTTTGCCATTCCCTTCCCCAGTGGACCGCATTCTGTCAGACCTCTCCACCATGACCCGTCCGTCTTGGGTGGCCCCACACGGCATGGCTTAGTTTCATTGAGTTAGACACGGCTGTGGTCCTGTGATCAGATTGGCTAGTTTTCTGTGATTGTGGTTTTAGTGTGTCTGCCCTCTGATGCCCTCTCGCAGCACGTACCATCTTACTTGGGTTTCTCTTACCTTGGACGTGGGGTATCTCTTTGCAGCTGCTCCAGCAAAGTGCAGCTGCTGCTCCTTACCTTGGACGAGGGGTATCTTCTCATTGCCGCCCCTCCTGACCTTGAACATGGAGTAGCTCCTCTGGCCCTCTTGTGCCAGCGCAGCAGCGGCTCCTTGGAGGTGGGGTAGTTCCTCTCGGCCACCGCCTCTGACCTCGGGCATGTGTTAGCTCTTCCTGGCCGCCGCCCCTGACCTCAGGCGTGTAGAAACTCCTCTCGGCTGCCGCCCCTTACCTCGGATGTAGGGAAGCTCCTCTCGCCGGCTGCTCCTGCGCTATCACAGCCGAGAGTTCTCGGTCGCTACCCCCGACCTTGGGCGAGGGGTAGGTCCTCAGGGCCACACTTCTGCGCAGTCCATTGCAGCCTTTAAGGCAGTGTTTATTTGCATTAAGGACTGCTAAGAGGAAAAACCTATTCTTTCCAGGATCTGGGTACTTTTATGCATTAGCTCTAGATTTGAGTACATATTCCCAACGGTAGAAATAGTTTTGAAAACCTGAGAAAGTCTGTATATTTGACAGAATTCACAGTAAATTAATCTACTCTATCATAAAATCAGAAGAGAGCTTGTGTCTGTCTAAAAGCCAGGTTTTTCTTTAGGCTTTAATAATAGTTGAGAACTTTAAGAAAGGATTAGAGAATTGTAAAAGAATTAAGTTAATCACTTTAGTAACTTGCCCAAGGGTCATTATAATAATCTTCCTAACCATTATAATTTTCCAAACCATGTAGTAGTGAGTACTTCAGCAGGACAGATGTTCAAGTTCTGTTATTCTCTGCTTTAATTTGGGGGCTTAACACAGTAACCTTGCACATAAAGTGAAAAGAAAGTGCTAGTCTCTCTGTCGTATCTGACTATTTGCAACCCCAGGGACTGTAGTCTGCCAGGCTGCTTTGTCCATCAGATTTCCCAGGCAAGAATACTGGAGTGGGTTGCCATTTCTTTCTCCAGGGCATCTTCCCAACTCACATAAGTGAAAGTGAAAAGTGAAGTCGCTCAGTCGTGTCCAACTTTTTGCAACCCTATGGACTGCAGCCTATAGCAGGCTGCTCTGTCCGTGGGATTTTCCAGGCAAGAGTACTGGAGTGAGTTGTGAACACAGTAAATCAATGAATGAACGAATTCTCTTAAAAGAGACTATAATATGAATTCTAACCAAAACCCAAGATAGTGCCAATCTCATGATTAAGTTAACTGTGACTTTAGAACAAAGAAAACTTAATTGAGGTTAAAAACAGGAGAAATTAGTAGTACTTTGTTTCCTTTATTTTCTTTTTATCCCTACAATGTCTTTTCAGTTCTGTGTACCACTGAGTACTTTGATGTTGGCCCAAAGTATCTAGAGTGAGATTAATACAACATTATGAGTCATCCCAAGGAGAAAAACAAAAGATTAAAATGTTAGAAGCAGACTAAGAAAAGGCTTTAAAAGGGGGGGTTCACGCGGTGGAGGGGTTGTGTGTGACACTTTATATCTTGAGAAAACAGTGGGAATCTAATATCTCTATCTACTCTTTGGCTTCCTACCCTGATTAATAAAAGACAATGTATCTAGTTTTAACCCTCTTGAGTTTAACCACTCTGAACAGAGATGACATCAGTTCAAGTAATTGCCATGGAAGGAGGCCTTCATACACAAAAATGAAAAAGAGGAAATAAAGGAGAGATTTTTTCAAGCATAATATATTAGAAACCTTAAGAAAACAGAAAAGTCTGTTACATAATAACAAAATGTGACACTGAGAGAAAAGACAGCTATCTTAGAGGAAAACAAATAATTCTAGAAACAGGCAGTTTTTTTGTAGGAATAGAGTCCTGTATATCTATAAAAATGATGAACAGTCATGATGAATATCTCTCATGTCAAGAAAAGATATTAAGTCATTTTTAAGAAGACAGGTAAGAGTATAGTAACTCGTAAAATATTCCCATTACATATAAAATGTATTCTCACTCAAGCACTAGACCCTTGCCTTGAAAGAATCATGCCCTGTCAAAATTTTGAGTTGTTAAAAAACACTGAAATGTAGGTTAATCACTTAGGACAAGGTCATGAGTGAATATAAGTCTGCATTTCAATTAACTTTATTTATAATTTTGAGTTTTTCTAATTTCATGCCAGATCTGATTTAGTCATTTTTTTTTTTTGCTTCAATCTAGCTGAAAATGTTTTTACTAGAAATAGAAGTGTCAGATCTGTTGTGTTGTGTTGTTTCTAACTCCCTTGCATTCACATTTTTTTAGTATCTTAAACCTTTAACTTTCTTTGCTAGGAATCTTGATAAGCTACTCTTTCATGAGGTTTAGTTTGATTAAGACCAATGATTCAGTCTGTGTACTGACTTACGTGGGAGCAAGGAAACTCAGTATGTTGTGGTTTGCTGCTAGGGAACAGTTAATAGGGATATGCCACTGGTATTCCTCTGTGTTCTGAAACTTCCTCTCATCTCTCAGGTAGCCCTACACAAAAATAGGAATCTTGACCACCAGATACATGGGATTCTGTTGGGAAGTGTGTATTAGTGTTTTCCAGAGGAATAGAACTAATATAGTGTGTGGGTGTGTACATAGAGAGACAGATGTACTTTAAGGAATTGGCTTACATGATCATAGGGGTTGGCAGGCCTAAAATCTGCAAGATGTTGCATCTTGAGTCTAAAAGTAGTCTGAAGGAGGCAAAAATGCCTCTTCCTCCAGTGATCTCAGTCTTTTTCTGGTAATGTTACTGATCAGTTGACCAAGACAGGAAGATTATCTGGGTGGGTCTAATCTAATTGCATGAGCCCTTAAAAACAAATAACTTTTTCCAAATGCAACAGAAGAGAAGGGGTACAGAGGGTCTCAGGAACATTGGAAGCATAAGAAGAATAAATGTGCTATTGTTGGCATTGAAAATGGGGTGGCCCATGAGCCATGGTATACAGGTAGCCTCTAGAAGCTGAGCAGTCAGCAAAAAAACAATCCTGCATCCACATGGAACTGGTTTCTGCCAACAACCTGAAAAAGACTAGAAGTGGATTCTCCCCTCACAAAACTCTTAAATGAAAGCCTAGTTCTGCTGAAACCTTTTTTTTTTCCCATTCTTTTAATTTATTTATTTATTTTACTTTACAATATTGTATTGGTTTTGCCATACATTGACTTGAATCAGCCATGGATTTACATGTGTTCCCCATCCTGAACCCCCCTCCCACCTCCCTCCCCATCCCATCCCTCTGGGTCATCCCAGTGCACCAGCCCTGAGCACCCTGTCTCATGCATTGAACCTGGACTGGCAATTCATTTCACGTATGATAATTTACATGTTTCAATGCCATTCTCCCATATCATCCCACCCTCGCCCTCTCCCACAGAGTCCAAAAGTCTGTTCAATACATCTGTGTCTCTTTTGCTGTCTCACATATAGGGTTATCATTACCATCTTTCTAAATTCCATATATATGCGTTAGTATATTGTATTGGTGTTTTTCTTTCTGGCTTACTTCACTCTGTATAACAGGCTCCAGTTTCATCCACCTCATTAGAACTGATTCAGATGTATTCTTTTTAATGGCTGGGTAATATTCCATTGTGTATATGTACCACAGCTTTCTTGATTTCAGCTTTATCACACCCAGAGCAGAGTACCAGCCAAGCATGCCTGAACTTCTACAAAATTAGGTTGTATTTTTAAATTAACTTTGTGGTAGTCTATGACATAATAATAAAAACTAATACATATGATTAGCTTGTTTTTAGAATGCAGACCTACATTTATAGTAAATATTTCCATAGTATGTTTATTTTATGCATGGACAACTGTTACGTTGTATCCAAACTGGTACTTCCTTCTGTGGGAGACACAGTGAGCATAATTGTTAAAAACTCAGACTACAGGTCAGATTTTAATTCCATCTGAAATCACTTAACTAGCAAATGACCTTCAATATGTATTTAACCTCTCTCCCTCATTCCCTCATCTGTAAAATAAGAGTAATAGTACCTACTCATAAGAATTTTACATTGCTGATATACTGGCCATTGTTATGACAGTGATCCCCATGATGCAACACAAAAAATGTTGTCAATAAAAGCAGTAATCTGGGCATTCATGTGAAGCCATGGCTAAGATCTTTTCACTTACTTCTTCATAAGCCTGCTGTGATCTCTATATATGGATTTTCTGGGTTATCCTTTCAGTTTTTTTCATATGTTTTGCTTAAAAACTAGATATCCACGCCTTTCTTATGAATTCCTTATCACCAGTCTCAAAATTTTGTTTTCCTGACAAATTCTGTAAAATGAGTAAGACAATTTAAAAATGGGTTTATCAACAAAATAAATTTGGACATTAAAGTTGAGTTTTTTAATTAGAGAGTTATTATATGGTTACATGCCTGTAGCTCTTCAAAAAAAGAGACTATATTTTCATTTGACCTATCAACAAAGAAGCATCTTCTAAGATTATTTTGTGAAATGCACTTTGGGAAAAACTGTCCCTTCAGATATAAATCATTAACTCCCTGAGCTAACACTTATCTTTATTAAAGCCTGGCTTCATCTGCATAATGCAGATTGTTTAGCCTATAAAAAACCTTTACTCACACACTTAATCTCCTTCTAGTACATTTTTTTTGTTCTTTAATACCAAAATGTGAAGCAGAAGCTATTGTCTGGCTTTACATATTGCCATCAAAATCAGTAATGTTTAAGAATCATTTCAAGGATTTATGATACATATAGGAATGAAATAAACTATATCAAATGCTGACAGAATGTGGTCCACTGGAGAAGGGAATGGCAAACCACTTCAGTATTCTTGCCTTGAGACCCCATGAACAGTATGAGAAGGCAAAATGATAGGCTACTGAAAGAGGAACTCCCCGGGTCGGTAGGTGCCCAATATGCTACTGGAGATCACTGGAGAAATAACTACAGAAAGAATGAAGGGATGGAGCCAAAGCAAAAACAACACCCAGTTGTGGATGGGACTGGTGATAGAAGCAAGGTCTGATGCTGTAAAGAGCAATATTGCATAGGAATCTGGAATGTTAGGTAAATGAATCAAGGCAAATTGGAACTGGTCAAACAGGAGATGGCAAGAGTGAATGTCGACATTCTAGGAATCAGCGAACTAAAATGGACTGAAATGGGTGAATTTAACTCAGATGACCATTAAATCTACTACCGTGGGCAGGAATCCCTTAGAAGAAATGGAGTAGCCATCATGGTCAACAAAAGAGTCCAAAATGCAGTACTTGGATGCAATCTCAAAAATGACAGAATGATCTCTGTTTGTTTCCAAGGCAAACCATTCATATCATGGTAATCCAAGCCTATGCCCCAACCAGTAATGCTGAAGAAGCTGCAGTTGAACAGTTCTATGAAGACCTACAAGACCTTTTAGAACTAACACCCAAAAAAGATGTCCTTTTCATTATAGGGGGCTGGAATGCAAAAGTAGGAAGTCAAGAAACACCTGGAGTAACAGGCAAATTTGGCCTTGGAGTACGGAATGAAGCAGGACAAAGGCTAACAGAGTTTTGCCAAGTGAACACACTGGTCATAGCAAACACCCTCTTCCAACAACACAAGAGAAGACTCTACACATGGACATCACCAGGTGGTCAACACCAAAATCAGACTGATTATCTTTGCAGCGAAAGATGGAGAAGCTCTATACAGTCAGCAAAAACAAGACCGGGAGCTGACTGTGGTTCAGATCATGAACCCCTTATTGCCAAATTCAGACTTAAACTGAAGAAAGTAGGGATAACCACTAGACCATTCAGGTATGACCTAAATCAAATCCCTTATGAATATACAATGGAAGTGAGAAATAGATTTAAGGGACTAGATCTGATAGACAGAGTGCCTGATGAACTGTGGACGGAGGTTTGTGACATTGACAGGGATCAAGACCATCCCCATGGAAAAGAAATGCAAAAAAGGCAAAATGGTTGTCTGAGGAGGCCTTACAAATAGCTGTGAAAAGAAGAGAAGTGAAAAGGAAAGATATTCCCATTTGAATGCAGAGTTCCAAAGAATAGCCAGGAGAGATAAGAAAGCCTTCTTCAGCGATCAATGCAAATAAATAGAGGAAAACAACAAAATGGGAAAGACTAGAGTTGTCTTCAAGAAAATTAGAGATACCAAGGGAACATTTCATGCAAAGATGGGTTCGATAAAGGACAGAAATGGTATGGACCTAACAGAAGCAGACGATGTTAAGAAGAGGTGGCAAGAATACAGAGAAGAACTGTACAAAAAAGATCTTCATGACCCAGATAATCACGATAGTGTGATCACTCACCTAGAGCCAGACATCCTGGAATGTGAAGTCAGGTGGGCCTTAGAAAGCATCACTACGAACAAAGCTAGTGGAGGTGATGGAATTCCAGTTGAGCTATTTCAAGTCCTGAAAGATGATGCTGTGAAAGTGCTGCACTCAATATGCCAGCAAATTTGGAAAACTCAGCAGTGGCCAAAGGACTGGAAAAGGTCCGTTTTCATTCCAATCCCAAAGAAAGACAATGCCAAAGAATGCTCAAACTACCACACAATTGCACTCATCTTACACACTAGTTAAGTAATGCTCAAAATCCAAGCCAGGCTTCAGCAATTTGTGAACTGTGAACTTACAGATGTTCAAGCTGGTTTTAGAAAAGGCAGAGGAACAAGAGATCGAATTGCCAACATCCGCTGGATCATCGAAAAAGCAAGAGAGTTCCAGAAAAACATCTATTTCTGCTTTATTGACTATGCCAAAGCCTTTGTGTGGATCACAATAAACTGTGGAAAATTCTGAAAGAGATGGGAATACCAGACCACCTGACCCGCTGTGCAGGTCAGGAAGCAACAGTTAGAACTGGACATGGAACAACAGACTGGTTCCAAATAGGAAAAGGAGTATGTCAAGGCTGTATATTGTCACCCTGCTTATTTAACTTACATGCAGAGTACATCATGAGAAACTCTGGGCTGGAAGAAGCACTAGCTGGAATCAAGATTGCCGGGAGAAATATCAATAAGCTCAGTTATGCAGATGACACCACCCTTGTGGCATAAAGTGAAGAGGAACCAAAAGCCTCTTGATGAAAGTGAAAGAGGAGAGTGAAAAAGTTGGCTTAAAGCTCATCATTCAGAAAACTAAGATCATGTCATCTGGTCCCAATACTTCATGGAAAATAGATGGGGAAACAGTGGAAGCAGTGTCAGACTTTATTTTGGGGGGCTCCAAAATCATTGCAGATGGTGATTGCAGCCATGAAATTAAACAATGCTTACACCTTGGAAGGAAAGTTATGACCAACCTAGACAGCATATTAAAAGGCAGAGACATTATTTTTGCCAACAAAGGTCTGTGTAGTCAAGGCTATGGTTTTTCCAGTGGTCATGTATGGATGTGAGAGTTGGACTGTGAAGAAAGCTGAGCACCGAAAAATTGATGCTTTTGAACTGTGGTGTTGGAGAAGACTCTTGAGAGTCCCTTGGACTGCAAGGAGATCCAGCCAGTCCATTCTAAAGGAGATCAGTCCTGGGTGTTCATTGGAAGGACTGATGCTGCAGCTGAAACTCCAATACTTTGGCCACCTCATGCGAAGACTTGACTCATTGGAAAAGACCCTGATGCTGGGAGGTATTGAGGGCAGGAGGAGAAGGGGACAACAGAGGATGAGATGGCTGGATGGCATCACGGGCTCGATGAACATGAGTTTGAGTAGACTCCATGAATTGGTGATATACAGGGAGGCCTGGTGTGCTCTGATTCATGGGGTCACAGAGTCGGACATGACTGAACGACTGAACTGAACTGATATGAAATGCTAAGAGCAAGTTGCTAAATGCTGGACTTCCCTGATAGCTTAGATTGTAAAGAATCTGCCCACAATGTGGAAGACCCAGGTTCAGTCCTTGGTTTGGGTATTCTCTAAATATGAATAAATGATAATAAACCACACCATCAATCAGAATCAGAAGTTTTCTGTTTAACTGTTTTTTCTGCTATTCCTTGAAGAAATGATTATGACAGGAAGATGGGTGGAACTAAATTATTATTAATGTGATCCAGGGTATCTAGTAATAAATTTTACCCACTTATTTGTTATATATCACCCCTAAAAGTTGGATTGTAAAAAAATTTCTCATATATATGACTGTCATGAATTCAGAGTGACAGTGCTATTTTACGTACTGACTCTCAATAGTGCGTTTTCTTCTTTTGTTTCTCCTGAAGAAGATACTATATGGAAATCTAATTTCCCATTCCTCTATATCAAACCAGTAGGGTAATAAGTAAGGCCTGGATTATTGATTTCAACATTTTAGCCACAGAATATTTTCTTCAGAGGAAACATTTTGTGGTACAGGCCAAGGGTATAGAAGTTGTCACCACCCAATATCTCCCATGTCTGCCTTTGTTGACCCTTGAATGGACTCTGGAAAATACCTAAGGCTTGGAAGAGAGCACTCTGAAAACCTGCTTTAAACTGTGTACTTGGGTAAATATTGCCAGGTTTTCTTATGTAACAAGGAAAACATTTTACTTAGAGTTTTTAGCTCCCTCTTAAAATGTCTTGAGGCATTCAAGATTCTGTTGTTGACACTGGCAGCATGCCAGATAGAAAATTTTGTAGGAAATAAAATCCTGTATTTCCTTATTAAGCTCCTTAACCAACAAGATGGGAGTTGAGGGGGAGGGAATAAAAAGAAATATGATCTTTTACTATAACTGTTTTGAAAAAGAGAACAAAGGCAATATTGAGTAAAACCCAACATAGGAAATTTAAATAGAAAGTTATCATTTGAACAGCCTAGGCAGACAGGAGTAAAGAAATACAGTCTTTTACTATAACTGGTTTAGAAAAGAGAACAAAGGCAGTATGGAGTAAAAGTCAACATAGGAAAGAAATTTAAATAGAAAGTTATCATATGAATAGCCTATACATTTTTACATGCAAGATTTTTACTTAACACTTTTGAGAAACTGTAAGTGAAGTTGAAAACTGAATTCTTAAATTTTAAAAATGTTTCCAAATAATACAGTTTTAAGGTTCTCTGCATAAATCTATCTAAAGCAAAGTGAAAATTTACTGAGGAATGTAAATGAACATTTGAAAGAGGCGATAAAATGTAGAGGAACCATAACAAACTTTGTAACCAAACTTTGTCTTTTAATCAGTATGTTTTATCACTTCACAGAATGTAAATGAAGAGGGTTCCTATATATTGAAATTAGGAACCAGTCTAACTGTATTTCAATTAGCTGTCCTGTAGAAAACCAGTTGTTTCCTGACTCATCAGACTGTTTATCTGTTCTATAGATTTTCCTGGTCAGATAAAACTAATATCTTCTAAATATTTACCTTACCAACATTAGTAAATTCAGCCATTTCTTTCTGTTTTGTTTCTCATAAGGTATAATGACTTTGTTTTTCCTCAGTCTCTTTGGAATCACATTTGGCGTGTCTAAAAAAGGCTTTCTTCCTACAGCCTAGTGTACATTTAGAAAAATGTGTTCAAATGCCTCAGAGTAGTCTCCAGAGAACACTAACACATTCCAGCAGTGCTGCCATAGACCACAGAATTGGTTACAACTGTTTAATGAAGTTACAGAGCCTACATCACATTTCTTTTCAACATTCTTAATGGTGGCAAATTGTATATTGTGGTTGAGTTTGATGTATATTTTCAGAGAGATGTTTCAGTAGAAAGTGATATAGCTGTAATAAGTCCTAGGTTGCAATGGAAAGAGAGAGAAAGCATGAAAAGTATAACCTGAGAAAGGCTATCTGAGAGTCATAGGTGTCTTGGAAGGAAATTTAAAGAGCACATCCTAACAAAGAATGCTAAATATTAACTCAGAGAGTAGTTCACAGATGCTATTTATTAATCTAGCCCATATCCTGACTGTGTATATAAATACTAAGTACTCTAAACTGAAATGAAGGATAGTTATACTTTAATAGTATAGTTCAGGGGTATAGAACTGTCACGTGAGTGTATTCTCCTCGGTTCTGTCTCGTCTCAACAAAAATTTGAAGCCACGGACGTTAGAGCCCTCCGTGTGTCATAGCTCTCAGGCCTCAGACAGACCGTGTTATAGCTCTTAAAACAGATCAGTGTTACAGTTCCATGTTACAGCTCAATTTTATTTAGAAAATAGCAGGAAAATCAGAGAAGGCAATGGCACCCCACTCCAGTACTCTTGCCTGGAAAATCCCATGGACGGAGGAGCCTGGTAGGCTGCAGACCATGGGGTCGCAAAGAGTCAGACACGACTGAGTGACTTCACTTTCACTTTTCACTTTCATGCATTGGAGAAGGAAATGGAAACCCACTCCAGTGTTCTTGCCTGGAGAATCCCAGGGACGGTGGAGCCTGGTGGGCTGCCATCTATGGGTTTGCACAGAGAGCAGAGTTGGACACGACTGAAGCGACCTAACAGCAGCAGGAAAATACATCCTTGAGGCGCAAGGGCATGCCGACCCAAAAACAAGAAGAGAAGAAAGGAGGGCGCCCCGGCCCTTTGGCTTCTCTTTTTATATGTTTTTTCCTCCCCCTAGGCCTGCCCTATGTAAATTGGGCTAGCCAGAAGTGCTATTTGTTCTACCTGAGGTCCTCACTCTGGTCCTCAGACCTTCCTTTGTTCTATTTTCTCGGGCTTTTCCCTTTGTTGTCTTTTAGCGACCGCCACTCTGGACTCCTGTTTCCTATTCTGACTACCTAACAGAACCATGTCTATTTTAATCATCAATGTCCAGAAATGTTTTGTAGACAACTAAGGCAGTTTTCTGGAAAGAAAGAGGAGACAGAAAAGTATCTCCTTGATACCCTTTCTGTTCCCATGAAGACCAACTGTGCTTCTTGAAGTTGAATTCCATGAGGTATCTTTTCATATTTAAGATAAATTTGCCTTTTACTTAAGCTAGTTTAAGTGGTTTCTGTTCCTTGCCACTAAACTGTACCAGACCAAGACAGTGATTCTATATAACCTTGTCTTCATCATCACTGCCTATACGTGGAAACTCAAATAATCTAGGCAGAGTCTGTGAACCACCCTAAATAATAGCAAAGTGTGACTTGTGTATCATATATGTATTGTTTTCTAGGGGGAAATGGCCATAAATTTCATCAGATACTGAAAGAAGTATATTACCCAAAAAATTAAGAACTACTGGTAGAGAGTCTCAAGCAGAGGTATCCCAAGTGACACGAGTCCCTTTCCATTCTACCTCCAGTGAAAGACTTTGGTTCATTAGAATTGTATCTGACAGAGTGCCATAACTAAGCCAGTTTTTATTCTATGTATGACATATCGAAAAAAGTGCCCCTTAGAGCTTTGCTGCTGTTAGATGTCCATTAACAATGACAGAATAGATTTTCATGAAATTTGGACCTCAGGAAAATTCACTAGGTAGTAATTTTTTTAAGTCTTATGTTTATTTGATTATTTTCAGCAAGATATTAATATAGATGTTTCAAATAAGTAAGAGCGTAGTATTTTATTCTATCAAGAACTGATCTAGGATATTAGAATGACCTTTCATTTTACAGATGAGGAAACAGACACAAAATGGGTAAGTAAAATTTCTAAGGTCACTTGGTAGTAAAGTACCAGTAAAGATAGAGTTCTATTGATTATCTCTCTCCATAGCCTTTTTTTTCTTTTTTTACTGTACCAAACTTTTGGTAATTATTCCTTCTTTACTCCTTGTCCTCATGTATAGTATGTAGTTAACTCATTTAATCTTTATACACTATGAAGGTGGTGCTGTTTTATCAATTTATAGAGATTTTTTTCTGCTTCTTTAAAAAATTCTGAGATTTTTAACACACCTTCTCAATAACAGAGAGCAAGCATTCACAGTAGAATATTTGAACATAGTTAACAACTTAACAGCTATATGTAGAATAATGTACCCCAAAACTACAAAATAATTCATTTCAACTATGCTATACAGTTAACATATACCAAAAATGTTATTTAAAAATTATAGTAAATATTTAGAATGTTGTTAATTTATAAAAATTTATAAGGCAAATGTCAGTAAGACTCAAAGGGTTGAATTATACAGACAATGCTATTAAGCAAGAAACTGGTACCAAATGGGAATTAGAAAGTACCCAAAGGTTTAGAAATTAGTAAATAACCTTCTCCAAAAAACTCATGAGCTGAAAAATTATAATAAAAATGAGAAAATATTTTCAACTAAATAATATTTTTTGTGAAGAATTTTTTGTCAAAAAATGTCACAAAAATGCTTTTTATTAAAACTTTTGGGTATAGCTATAGCATTACTGAAAGGAAAATTTATAGCTTAAATGCATATAGTGTAAAGAAAAACTGAAAACTAATGAATTAAGAGTTTATCTCAAGAAGTTAAAGATGGGCTTCCCTGGTGGCTCAGTGGTAGAGAATCCTCCTGCCAGTGCAGGAAACACGGGTCTGATCCCTGGTCTGGGAAGATCCCATATGCCACAGAGTAACTAAGCTCATGAGCCACAGGAGCCGCAACTACTGAAGCCCACACAAGCTCGAGTCCATGCGCTGCAGCAGGAGAAGCCACCACAGTGAGAATCCTGCACACTGCAACTAGAGGAGCCTGCAAAGCAGTGAAGACCCAGCACAGCCAAAAGTGAATAAGTGAAATTATTTTTAAAGAGTTAAAAAAAAAGTCAAAGATAACTCAGAAAATAAGCTCCTTCCCCACCAAAAAAGTGAAAAAAGTAAACAGCAGGAAGGTAGAAAAAGTCAACAAATATAAAAACTGGAATTTTATAATGACCATTAAAACTGGAAATCTCAGGGTGAGGTACATCCCAAAAAACAAAAATCACAAATAACCGGTTTCAATATTCAGTTCAGTTTAGTCACTCAGTCGTGTCTGACTCTTTGCGACCCCATGAATCATAGCACGCCAGGCCTCCCTGTTCATCACCAACTCCCGGAGTTAACTCAAACTCAAGTTCATCGAGTTAGTGATGCCATCCAGCCATCTCATCCTCTGTCGTCCCCTTCTCTTCCTGCCCCCAATCCCTCCCAGCATCAGGGTCTTTTCCAGTGAGTGAACTCTTTGCATGAGGTGGCCAAAGTATTGGAGTTTCAGCTTCAGCATCAGTTCTTCCAATGGACACCCAGGACTGATCTCCTTTAGGATAGACTGGTTGGATCTCCTTGCAGTCCAAGGGACTCTCAAGAGTTTTCTCCAACACCACAGTTCAAAAGCATCAATTCTTCGGCGCTCAATGACCCAGAGGGATCGGGTGAAGAGGGAGGTGGGAGGGGGGACCGGGATGGGGAATACATGTAAATCCATGGCTAATTCATTTCAATGTATGACAAAAACCACTGCAATGATGTAAAGTAATTAGCCTCCAACTAAAAAAAAAAAAAAAAAAAAAAGAGTGAATATAGCAATACATACTGAAGACTTTTAAAAGATAGTAGAAGGATACTGAATAACTTTGTGGATGTTAATAATATTAACAAAATTAAATTAGTGGTTAAAAATCTTTTCATAAATAAGACTAGGCCTAAATGGCTTTACCAGCAAGTTCTAATAAGCATTAAAGGGAAAATGAATTCTATTCTTACACATACTCTTAAAAATAGAATGAAAAGAATTCTCCTGCACTCACCTTAGAGTCTAGCATAACCTTGACATGAAAACTCTCTGTGGACAGTACAAGAGTGGAAAATTATAGTCTGGTCTCACTTATGAACATAGATGCAAATATATATGTGTGTGTGTGAGTACACAGTTTATCTTCATTATTCAAAAATTCCCTATCTGCAAATTCACCTAATCAATAAAATTTAACTCCAAGATCAGTACCCTTGGTATTTTCAGCCTCATTTGTGGACATGCTCAGTGTGGCAAAAAATTTAAGTCATCTGACATACACCTTCCTAGCTGAAGTTGAGCAAGGGAGGCTCTTCCTTATTGTTCAATTCTCAAGTATAAAAATGTCCCTTTTCAGTCTATTTAGAGTACATTTTTTGCACTTTTTATTGATTTCACTTTTTAAATGATCCCCGAGCATAATGTTTAAATTCTGTCAAGTGTATCTAAAAGCAAGAAGGCTGTATTATGCCTTACAGAGAGAGTAATGTATTAAATATGCCTCCCTTAGGCATGAGTTATAATGGTGTTGGTTATGAGTTCAGTGTTGATGCATTGTAATATATATTAAATAAGATACTTTTAAACAGAAATACACATAAATCCAAGTTATTTGTTGATCTGATAATTAAAGTATTGTAATCAGAGGCCTAATTTTCTGTTTCCCTTAAGAGCATGGTTCAGTGATTGTGATGACTTTATAGACCAGGACCACCACAGACAGAACCAGCTATATATACCTATATAAAACAAATCCTTTAATTTATAAAAAGAATAATTTATCAAAACCAAGTCAGATTATTCCCAATAATGGCAGGCTTGATTTGACACTACAGAATTGAGTGTACTGTACCACATAAACAAGCTAAAGTCCTATCTCAGCAGCTGAGTAAAGTGCATTTCATAAAATCCAACATGGATTTCTGTGAAAATGTCTTTTTACAAAAGGAACTAGCAAAGTATAAGAGGAGCTTCTTTAGCTTTATCAGGGTTTCTATATAAAACCTGCAGCAGTCATTGTGTTTAATAGTGAATTATATATTAATGGTGAACATTATATTTAATGTCTCTTCTGAGACTGAAAACAAAATAGTAACTGCTTGTATTAGTCCTGTTTAGTACTGTATTAGAAGCCTGAAGTTTGAGCAAACTCTGGAAGATAGTGAAGGACAGGAAAGCCTGGTGTGCTGTAGTCCATAGGGTCGCAAAGAGTCAGACATGACTTAGCAGCTGAACAGAAGTCCTGGGGAAAGCAGTGAGGCAAAAAGTAGATGGATGTGTGGGTGGGTGGATGGATAGACAAGAAAAGAAATAATAAATGTTGTTTTTCACAGATTTCATATAACTATGTACCTAGATTAGAATACTCAAAATAATATACAGATTAGCAGTTGAGATAACAGAAACTTAGTCAAGCTGCTGAATACAAATCATTATACAAAATGAGTTGCATTTCTGTAACCAACAATGAAAAATTAAATTTTAAAAAAATAAGAGGGTTTATCCATGGGGGGGATACAGTAATAGCATCAAAAAATGGTACTAACAAGAAATTTATTGAGCTAACAAGAAATATAAACCCAATAAAATATACATGGGACCTTTAAGAGAAATTGTGAAAGCTATTTGGAGACAATGAAAGAAACCTAAGTAGACGGAGAACAATAGCATGTCCATGCATTAGAAGACTTGATATTGTAAAGATGTTAATTCTTCCCAAATGATCAGTGCCATTCTCATCAAAATCACAAGGGATGTGTTGTGTAAAAGGTACTACCACACAGCAATGAATCTGAATTAAATTATACAAACACAGATGACCTTCACAAATTTATATTAAGTGAAAGAAGAAAGTCCCAAAAATAAATTTGTAGTGTGAAACTGTATTACTCAGAAAACATTCATGGTGGGAAGACTATAAAAGGAAATCAAGGGAATGTTTCTCACTAAAATCAGGACAGCAGCTGCCTTTACAGAATGGGTAGAGGATGTCGTCAGGGAGGATTGTGTTTCTAGCATGCAGCGTGTTTTCTTGCCCTGGGTAGTATTTATTTGGATGTTCTGTTCTCTGTGTGATTAGTGTTTAATCTGTAAATATATGTTTGATGTAAAAAAAGAAAAAATTGCAGAGCTAAACCAAAGAAATTTGAAAAGGATTAAGTGTATTACTGAGAGCAACAACTTCAGATATGCAGATGATACCATGCTAATGACAGGAAGTGAAGAGCAACTAGAGAGCCTCTAGATAGAGTGAAAGAGGAGAGTGAAAAAGCTGGCTTAAAACTCAACATTCAAAAAACTTAAGAACATGACATCTGGTCTCATCACTTCATGGCAAATAGAAGGAGAAAAAATAGAAGCAGTGATGGTGTTTTTTTCCTTGGGCTCCACAATCACGGCAAACAATGACTGTAGCCATGAAATTAAAAGACGCTTGCTCTTTGGAAGGAAAGCTTTGACAAACCTAGACAGCATATTAAAAAGCAAAGACATCACTTTGCCAACAAAGATCTGTACAGTCAAAGCTATGGTTTTTCCAATAGTCAGGTACAGATTTGAGATTTGGACCATAAAGAAGGCTGAGCACTAAAGAATTGATGCTTTCAAATTGCGGTGTTGGAGAAGACTCTTGAGAGTCCCTTGGACTGCAAGGAGATCCAACCAGTCAGTGCTAAAGGAAATCAATCCTGAATATTCATTGGAAGGACTGATGCTGAAGCTGAAGCTCCAATACTTGGGCCACCTGATGCGAAGAGACAACTCACTGGAAAAGACCCTGATGCTGGGAAAGATTGAAAGCAAAAGGAGAAAAGGGCAGCAAAGGATGAGACGGTTATATAGCATCACCAACTCAATGGACGTGAATTTGAGCAAACTCCAGGAGATAGTGAAGGACAGGGAAGCCTGGCATGTTGCAGTCCATGGGGTTGCAAAGAGTCAGACATGATTTAACAACTGAACAACAATGTTATTAAGTTATTCCATTATATTATATTATATTAAAAAGTGTCTCTTTGCAGCTTCATGGACTGCAGCCCACCAGGCTGCTCTGTCCATGGAATTTTGGATAAGGCAAGAATTCTGGATTGGGTTGCCAATTCCTAGGTTGGGAAGATCCCCAAGAGAAGGGAAGGTCTACCCACTCCAGTATTCTGGCCTGGAGAATTCTATGGATTGTATAGTCCATGGGGTCGCAAAGAATCGGACATGACTGAGTGACTTTCACTTTCACATTTAATGTTGAATCAACTTAAATGATTCAGAATACTCTATTCAGGTAGAAAGTTTATAAGAAGCACCTTTTAAAAGACTATTAGAAACTTTTTTCTACCCAGTTTACTAGGATCTATCAGAATAGAATAGTGTGAGGCAAATTCTGCTTTTACTATGTTTAGGAAGGTCATTAGTGGACAAACCACATAGGATTTTATAATATAACAGGATATTAATAGCTAACAGTATCTACCACTTTTTGGAGCATTTACCATGTACCACATATGAGGTCAAACATTATAAATGCATTATCTCATTTAATCCTGGAAGCAACTCTTAAGTGTGACTGTCATTGTTGTCTCCATATCACACAGGTAAAGGACTGTGTGAATCAAGTTTTTATTTTAAGTCTCTCTGATTCCAGAACTCCTGTTCTTAACCATAGCCCCATGTAAGGATTGGAATGGCAATCTAGTGATGTATTTAGCATTACATATTGTTACAGGTTCTAATTTAGTCTAACTGGTTATGATTTGAGTATTCATATTTGTTAATTCAGCAGTAAATGTCAACTATATGCCAGGCATTTCTATCCACTCAGTCTTTTGCTCCATTTGACAGCTTGCAGCCTATACCACAGAAGTTTACTTGTTGCCTTCTTCCTTGGAGCTAGTGTATTGTGATATTTCAAGTATCACTAAATTTAATTCAGCTTTACAGATGATTGTTACACATGTCACTCGGACTACACAATAATCGACACAAGAAAATTATCTGTTGAGCCCGAGGAGCAACTCTTTTTTGCTGAGAGTGCTAATTCTTTTATTTCTTCATACCCTCATAACCCCCTCTTTAGATGAGTTTTTAAATAAAATTTTATTGACAAAAATATTTTAATTTGTTCATATTGTTTTTACAGTACTATAACCTGCCGTGTCCTATACCGGACTGATCCTGTATACAGTTTATTTATGATCAGATGGTGATTATGGTCATTTCTATAAAATGTTAGGACATCAGGCTCTTGGTTAAAAACATATCCCTATTTATTGCATTCCTTTATGAAAAAAAAATCTTTATATTATTTTGACTTACAGTGACTTTTGTAGGAGCTTAACTCAGTATAGTTTAACACCTCTCTAATGGATCCTATGGCAGTATACCAGCCAAGGTATAAGAAACAGAAGCTGGGCAGATTTTTTTTGTGTCCTATAGACTTTAAAGAATCCAAGATTCCATTTATTTACTCAGTTATTTCATTACATTTCTTTCCTTTAAGTTTCCAGTATCCACTCATAATTTTTTCAGAAAAATTTTCTCAATATCAGTGAAAATGCTTATGTCTGAAGTTGGTTTTTATTATTGCTTTACCATCTGAAAACTAGAACTCTGGGCTTCAGACCAAGAAAATTCTACTGTTTTCCTTCATCCTTATTTGCTGCTATGTAGATCCATATCGAGGTTCCCTTGTGGCTCAGCTGGCAAAGAATCTACCTGCAATGTGGGAGACCTGGGTTCGATCCCTGGGTTGGAGATCCCCTGGAGAAGGGAAAGGCTATCCACTCCAGTATTCTGGCCCAGAGAATTCCATGGACTGCCCATGGGGTCGCAAAGAGTTGGACACGGCTGAGCAACTTTAACTTCACTTCACTTCTTCAGACCCATATTAGCTGCATTTGACTAATGATCATGTATAGTTTGGTTACCTTCTTTTTTCCTACTACTTTTGTAAATGAGACATGCTCCCACACAAAATTTTTTCATTACTTAAAAAATACTATTCTATAACAACTTTTCTCTTGGTCCTTAAGTCATTGACATCATTATATTGGCGACTGAGAATTAATTTGTGAATGAATTCTTTCATCTATAGTTTTCAAAATGTGATCTAGGAATCTGAGAGCCTTCCAGGGTCTCTTTGGGGAGGAAATTATTTTCATAATAATACTAAAATGTCATTTGCCTCTTCTACTTTCAGTCTCTCTTGAATCTATGGTTGAGTTTTCTAGAAATTTCATGGCATGTCCTATTATTACAACAACTTGAGTGAAAAGCAGATAAAGCGAATCCATTCATCTTCTATTAAGCCAGACATTAAAGAGACTTGAAAAAATATAAAACAATAACTCACTTTTACTCCCTTTCTAATTTAGATTTTCATTATGAATTAATGTTTTCAAACCATTGAGTTTTAGTTTCAAACATGGTATTATTGGTAGATATAACCTGCATAAATGAAAGAGTTCTTCAAGGCCCTCAGTAATTTTTAAACATGTAAAGGGATCTTGAGACCAAAAAGCCAATAGTCTATATATCTTTTTTATTCTCAAATGTTTGAATTTTTCATATATTTTATTTATCTTATAACTTCTCATATTATAAAAGGCATACTGAAAATAATCTATTTTTAGGTTGCTACAAACCTCAGGAAAGATCAGATTACTTGACGTTGGCAGCTGCTTTAACCCATTTCTGAAGTTTGAAGAATTTCTAACTGTTGGCATAGACATTGTACCTGCTGTAGAGGTATGCATAGTTCTGTTTGTTTTGTTCAGAGACTTAAATATTTTACATATATATATATATATATATATATACACACACAAAGGAAAGCACTATCTTTACATTCCTAAAATAGCAAATATATTTCCTGTGTACAAGTTGATAAGAAGCTCTTTCTATTCAAAAATAAATGTATAGTCTATGAAAATTTGAGCATTTCTTTAATATCAATTTGACCAATACCATATTTGTCATTTTGTTTCTTGTTTAGCATCTGTCGTTGGAGTCAAGAAATTGTAGTAGGTTGCAAAGCTTCCAGATAGTTTTAATGTTTTGACTTTTTATTTTTTATTTTGATTTTCTTAATGCATCTCTTTCTGAAATGTACTGTGATGTAGAGCTATTATGGAATAGTAAAGAGCAGGGTCTTGGAGACTTCCAAATTTGTACTTGGTAGATAAAACTACTTTAACTTTACAAAGAATGTTTCCTCTGCTTTTAAAATTATATTTATTTCCCTCAGTGACATAAATTCATAACTTTGCAGTTTTAACTTTTGATATGGCACCAGGCACAAAAATTTTTTTACTGACTCTAAGGATCAGAGATTTTTTTATCCCCACTGTTATGCTCCCAGGATCTAGAAGAGTACCTGGCTTATTAATTACTCAATAAGTACTTTAATAAGAGAAAGTAATCTTACTTTCAACCTCACTTTGTCTGTCTGAGCCTCAGTTTTCTCATCTGTTCAGTGAGGTTTGTAATGGACCATAACTATAAGATTGTCATGTTTACTTGAGAAAAAGTACTTAAAGCACCTAGCAAAGGGCCTGTTATATAGTAAGTGCTGAAGAAATGTTTACTGTTATAATTGAAAAATTCTGCCTGAAGCGTCAACTTTTAAATAAATTTATTCTTTAATTTTAATGAGCTTGACAATCTTTATGACTCACATTGACAAATAAGAAAATGCTAAAAACCTTTACTATTATCTCTACTTTCTAAAGGTAGACAAACACTTTGCAGAGAATTCCTGTGCCATCAGAAGCTATAGTCTTATTTTATTTTTTTTTACATATTTACTTATTTATTTGGCTGTGCCAGGTCTTCGTTGCAGCGCACGGGATCTAGTTCCCTGGGCCCCCTGTATTGGGAGCACAGAGGAAGTCCCAGAGCTATAGTCTAAAGTGCAGATGGGTTTACACATGGATCCTCTCCCCTTCCTTCCTCACGATACACACTAGAGATATCCTTCAGTGACTGCTAAGACATGACGACCATTTAGTCTAAACCTCAAGCTTAAATTTTATTCTTAAAATGTTAAATTGTTTATAGATAGGGCTATAAATTTTCAACTGTAAAGCCATTAAGGAAGGCGGAAGAACATAAGTTTAGTAGTAGAATCAGACTTTTATAGTTCCCAGAACCCTATAACTAATTTTAAAAACTAAAGGAAGAGACATACTTCCAAGCAAGATAGAGTGACAGGGACCAGTCTAATTCTCTTTCCTCCTTCCTGCAGCAACTAAAAAGTTGACAAAATATTCAGAATAATATACAAGAGACTGTACATCAGGTAATGAAAGACAGTGATCCCCAAGAAATGGAAAAACAAATGAGGCATACCGTTTTACCAGCATGTAGCCTTCAGAGAGTTTCCAGTATGTGGCACAAGCAGGGGATCCCAAGCAGAGCACAGCTGATAACTCTGAATTCTGGAGGCAGAGGTAAAAGGCCTGGGATATCAAGACAGCTACGGTTCATGGACAAAGTACTAAAGATGGGAGAGCTGCACAGAGAGAAAATTCCAGGGGTCTGCAAAGAATTCTTCTTGAGTACTCAACACAGTACTTATCAGTACATTTCTGTGAGAAAACTGTAAGAACCTGGGGGAGTACTACTTCAGAGGTCTAAGTTATGTTGTCGGGTGCACTCACACAGGCTGGAAAGTAGTACCTGTTCCCACCAGCCACGCTAAAAACCTCAGGAATCACAGTGCATTGGGTAGAATACACAAAACCACCTTACCTCAGTGGTGGTGGTGCTTTAGTCGCTAAGTTGTGTCCAACTCTTGAGACCCCATGGACTGTAGCCTGCCAAGCTCTTCTGTCCATGGGATTCTCCAGGCAAGAATACTGGAGTGGGTTGCCATTTCCTTCTCCAGGGGGTCTTCCTGACTCAGGAATCGAACCCAGGTCTCTTGCATTGCAGGCAGATTCTTTACCACCTGAGCTACAAGGGAAGCCCAGTAGTGGAGAATAATTAATAATTGCCTCGGTAGTGAAGAATAACCTTCTACTGAAGGCTGCTCTAGTCCCACGAAACAAATCTTGAAACAAGAACCAAAAAAATCAAACTGTCTCCAGATAATTTAACTACTAGTACATCCCAGAACAAAGTTAGAATATTTATAGCAGAATAGAGTAATCCAGTACACAGCAAAGTAAAATTCACCATACCTGATATCCAGTAAAAAAGTAATCAGCCAAGTAAAGAAGCAAGAAAATAGGACCCGCAATGAGATCAGTCTTCTAACAGAAGCAACTGTGAACCGACACAGACTTTAAAATTAGGAAACAAGGACATTAAGGTGGGACTGTTATAACTATATTCTATCTGCATAAAAAGTAGAGCCATGAGAGATAATTAAAAATAGCCAAATATAACTTCTGAAGATTGATACTATGGTGTATGATATGAAACGTGTACCAAATGGGATTAATAGTACACTAGATATCACAGAAGTTAAACTGAGGACATAACAATTGAAACTACCCAAAATTAAACAGACTTTTTTTTAAAATGGAAGAGTATCAGCAAAGAGTGAGTCAGTTTCAAGTGGCCAAATATAAGCACAATTAGAGTTCCCTCAAAAAGGGGGAGAAGAGAATAAAAGAAATAAAATAATGGTCAGAATTCTTCCAAATATGATAAAAGCTAATAGTAGAGCTGGCCTTGAGCATCCCAGGGGAATGGTTCTGGGACACCCTACCACCACCGCAGATTTCAAAATATGGATGCTCAGGCCTGTGGAGTTAGGTCTTCATATCCCTGGGTTCTGTGTCCACAGATACAGAGAACTGACTGTATATTTCTTAAAAATAAATCCATGTATGATTGGACCTGTGCAGTGAAAACTCGTGGTGTTTGTTCAAGAGTCAACTGTAAAATGGAGTTTATATAAAAATGTATGATAACAATAGCACAAGAGGGGAAAGAGGGAAATATACTATATGTATAGTAATAGGTTTTTATACTACATATTAAGTGGTAAGGTATTATGATAGGTAAAAGATGTAGACTATAAATTCTAAAGCAACTAGTAAAATAAAGAGTTAAAACTAATAAGTTAGCAAAGGAGATAAAATAGGATCAAATTGGATTAAATTTCTTTAATCCAAAAGATGGTATATAGAGAAGAAAGGAAACAATGAACAGATGGGAAACAGAAAATAAGTAGCAAGATTATACCTTTAAACTTAAGTTTACCAATAATCACATTAAATAGACATGGCTTAAATACCCAATTAAAAGGTAGAAATCATCAGACTGGATAAAAAAACAGGACATAAAAATATGTACCTCAAGTACATATTGCCTATAGGAAATGCACTTCAATTATATACACACTATTAGGATGGTCAAAAGGCTTAGAATGGCCCTATTAAAATCAGACAAAGTAGATGTTAGAGTAAAATATATTACTAGCAATAAAGATGCTTATTTCTTCATGATAAAAAGATCAGTTCATCAAGAGTACAAAACAGTCTTCAACATTTATGCATCTAGTAAAAGCTTCAAAATACATAAGCCAAAAACTGATAAAGTAGCAATTACAGACATTTATAAAATTATAGTTGAAGATTTAATCAACTTTCTGTCAATAACTGATGGAATAATTAGAACATCAGTGAAAGAAGAACTCACCAAGAAAATTAGATATTTTGGAATGAAGATAAATAAAAACATAAGCTATCAAAAACATAGGTATGCATAGGATGCCTCTAAAATCACTAAAGTGTACTTAGAGAGACTCCCCTGGCAGTCCAGCAGTTCCATGATTCCAATCCAGGGTGCATGGGTTCAATCCCTGGTCAGAGAACTGACCCCACATGCCATGTGGCACAACCAAAAAATAAATTTAAAAATAAAGTAGTACTGTACTTAAAGGAAATTATATAATACTAAACACCTTTATTATAAAATGAGAAACGTCTCAAAGCAATGACATCAATTTTCAACTAGAAAAAAACAAAAAGCCCATACTAAATTCAAAATACAAGAAAGAAAATAATAAGATTATAGCAGAAATCAATGAATTAAAAAACTTTTAGAAATATAGTAGGGAAAAAATTGAAAGCAAATGCTGCTTGAGAAGAACAATAAAGTTGATTAAATCACTAAGCATACCAGTTAGGAAATAAAGAGAAACATGTGACATCTTACATATTTTACTAATATTAAAAGAAAGGATAATAAATGTTGCAAAAAAAATTTATGCCAATAAATTCCACAAATTAAATGGATAAATTCATTGGAAGACACACACTACCAGAGCTCACTCATGAAGAAATAGATAACCTTAATAGCTCACAATGTATTAAATAAATTTTAATTGGCAGTTAAAACTTCCCCATAAAGAAGATTCCAGGCTCAAATGACTTCACTTCCCAACGTATTCTATGAGGCCATTACCCCAATACCAAAACCAGAGACATTACAGACCAACAAAAACCTATAGGTCATATCCATCATGAACATAAACACAAAAGTTCTCCACAAAATTTTAGCATATTGAACCCAACAATATTTCAAAAAGGATAATACATTATGGCAAAGTTTGACATTCCAGGAGTGTAAGACTGGTTTAATGTTCAAAAAAATGCTCAGTCTCTAATATCTACACAAAATCTACTCAAAATGGATTAAAGACCTAAATATAAGACCAGATATTATAAAACTCCTGGAGAAAAACATAGGTAGAACACTCTCTGACATAAATCACAATATTTTTTTTAATCCATCTCCTAGAATAATGGAAATAGAAACAAAAGTAAACAAATGGGGCCTAATTAAGCTTAAAAGCTTCTGCACAGCAAAGGAAACCATAAATGAAACAAAAGAGAACCTACTGACTGGGAGAAAATGTTTGGAAACAGTTCTACTGATAAGGGATTAATTTCCAAAATACATAAACAGTTCATGCAACTTTATATATTTTTTAAAAAACCCAATCAGAAAATAAGCAGAAGACCTAAATAGACATTGTTTCAAAGAAGACATACTGATGGCCAACAGGCACATGACAAGATGTTCAGTATCACTAATTATTAGAGAAATGCAAATCAAAACTATAATGAGCTATCTCCTCCCACCAATCAGAATGGCCATTATTAAAAAGTCTACAAGAAATAAATGAGGGAGAGGGTGTGAAAAAAGGGAACCCACCTACTCTGTTGGAGGTTCCTTAAAAAACTTAAGACTAGAGTTACCATATGATCCTGCAGTCCCACTCTTGGGCATGAATTTGGAGAAAACTCTAATTAGAGAACATACATGCACACCAATGTTCATAACAGTATTATTACAACTTCCATATCTTTATATGGAAGCAACCTAAGCATCCATCAACAAGATGAATGGATAAAGCAGATGTGGTATATATGCACAATGGGAATATTTCTTAGCCATAACAAAGAATGAAATAACGCCATTTGCTGCAACATGGATGGACCTAGAGATTATCAGATTACATGAAGCAGTGAGACAGAGAAAGACAAATATTATATGTTATCACATATATAGAATCTAAAAGATAAGTGAATGTATATAGTAAAACAGAAATAAACTCACAGATATAGAAAACAAACTGTGGTTACCAGTGAGGAAGAGGGACGGGAACAAGGGCAATACAGGAGTATGTGATGAGGACATATAAACTACTGTACATAAAACTGATAAGCAACAAGACTAGTGCACAACATTCTGGAATACAACTGTTATTTTGTAATAACTTTGAATGGGATATAATTATAAAAATACTGAATCACTATGCTAAACACCTGAAACTATTAATAATAAAATATTATAAATCAATAATACCACAATAAAGAAAAAAAGACATTGTTAAGAGAATGAAAAGACATAATCTGAGAGAAATATTTTCAAGCAATATATCTGATTAAGAACTTGGATCTATAATAAAGAACTCTCAAAATTCAATAAGAAAATAGGTTTTTAACAACCCAGTTATTTTTCAGCATGTAAAAAGTTGAACAGATACTTCACCTAAGAAGATACCCAGGTAAACATCACTACTTACTAGGAAAAGCCAAATTCAAACCTCAGTATACTAATACACACCTATGACTATGATTAAAATTTAAAAGGCTGGCCATTCCAAGTGTTGAGAAGGAGGTGGAGAAACTGGAACTCCCATAAACTCCTGGTAGAATTGTAAACTTCAGTGTAAGCACTTTTGAAAATAGTTTTGTAGTTTCTTTAAAAGTTAAACATGCACATGCTATATGATGCAGCCACCACTTTCCTTGATACTTGCCAGGACAATTGAAACATGTCCATTCAAAGACAAAACATGTCTGTTCAAAGACAGGAATGCTCATAGCAGCTGTAGTTGTTACTGCCAAAAATTAGAAACAACCAAGTTATCTATGAAAGGTATATGGAAAAACAAACCGTGGTATATCTTTTACATAGTATCATACCTTAGCTACTAAAAAGGAATGAACTATCAATACATGCAAAAAAAGAATGAATCTCAAAATAATTGTGCTGTATGAAGGAAGCCAGGCAAAATAAGAATACATTATTCTATACTATTCCACTTATGTTAAATTCTAGAAAATACACACTTGATCTGTAGTGATAGAAGTCACATCAGTGATTGCCTAGTGACAGGGAAGAAGGGAGGATAAAAGGAAGGGCTATGTAAGGGGCACAAGAAAACTTTAGGGAGTGTTGGATCTGTTCTTAATTTGATTACAGAAGTGGTTTCAAAAGTGTATAAACATTACAACTTATTAAAAACGTACATTTTAAATGTGTGTCGGTTATTACTTTAGGTTGTATGTCAGTTATACTTCAATAAAGTTATCTCTGTCTCCCCTCCAAAAGGAACAAAAAAAGAAAAACAATATTTTTCCATATAATAGAACTTTATGTATTGCTTTTCTTGATAGATAGTCCAGATGCTTATGTGACCAGCTTGTCTACACACTAATGAGGGACTAAGGTATTAGTTCATATCTTTGATAATCAATTAACTATTGTTTTATATAAGGATAGCTACCTTTATCTAATTTTAAAACTGCTTTCTTATTCTGGATTATTTTCATACAATTTTAATATTCAACAAATGATGCAGTGCTGTTTCTTTACTTGTAGTGTACCTCATGGTCACTCACCGTCAAGTTAAATTTAATATGTAGTTTATTTCAATAGATATATTATTAAAACTACTTTTGAGATAGTTAAAGTTAAGGATTGAAAAGATGCTTTACATGACTTTAAAAAGATTTTGTATTTTGCTTTTTTACGAATTTAAAAATCCACTTTTATTGTCTTCTGACTTCTTTGGTTCATCTTCATTTCATAGTATTTCTTGTTTAAAGTTATTTTTATACTAGCCTGTTTTAGGTAACTATAAATGTTTAAGTGAACATAAGTATGACTAAGTGTAGAAATAAATCATCCCTGTAAGTTCTTATCCAAGTTAAATTTCAAACAAAGCCTTAATATTTTAAAAAATATGTATTTTTAAAGTATTTTTAATTGTTTCTCAGAAATACATTTTTAAAAAATGATGACTAGAAATTCTCTAGGCTTAATTACTCTGAGATTTTTCTGAGTAAAAGTTTTGGTTGAATAAGTCTCTGTAAGTGGAATAATTTAGAAGTGAAAGTACCAACTTAAAACTTGAATTATATAGAAATGCTGTGAAATAGTTTGGTTTAAAATTTGTGTAGTTCGATGGAAGTAATCTTAAAATTCTCAGTATGCCTTGTTTTTTCCTTTTTGCAGAGTGTATATAAATGTGACTTCTTGAACTTGCAGCTTCAGCAACCACTCCAGCTTGCACAAGATGCTATAGATGCCTTTTTGAAGCAGCTGAAAAACCCTATTGATTCTCTTCCCGGAGAACTTTTCCATGTGGTTGTTTTCTCTCTTCTTCTTTCTTATTTTCCATCACCTTACCAGCGATGGATTTGCTGCAAGAAAGCCCATGAACTGTTAGTGTTAAATGGTTTATTGCTTATCATCACACCTGATTCTTCCCATCAGAACCGTCATGCTATGATGATGAAAAGCTGGAAGATTGCTATAGAGTCCCTGGGCTTTAAACGTTTCAAGTATTCAAAATTTTCACATATGCATCTGATGGCATTTAGAAAAACCTCCCTAAAAACCACAAGTGACTTGGTTAGTAGGAACTACCCAGGGATGTTATATATTCCTCAAGATTTCAACAGTATAGAAGATGAGGAATATTCTAACCCTTCCTGCTACGTTCGATCAGATATAGAAGATGAACAACTAGCATATGGTTTCACAGAGCTCCCTGATGCTCCATATGACTCAGATTCTGGAGAAAGTCAAGCCAGCTCTATTCCTTTCTATGAGCTAGAAGACCCCATATTACTTTTAAGTTAATATAAAAGCAAAAGACCCTTTCAATCCAGACTCCTAAACTTAATTGCTTACACTAATCAGAAATACTAACATGAACTCAGTACTTAAAACCTGGTTCACATAGAAGAAATGCAAAGGTTTACAGAGTTTGCTATTTTTTTCTACTTCTGGATTTTAAAATTTATTCTTATAGAGAAAGCTTAATGTTTCATGCAGAGTGACTCCTGTCCTAGCAGAAACCACTGTTACTTAGCATTTAGCACTAAGATATTATAGAAAGGTACCTTTTTCTCTTTAGTGCTATTGTGAAAAATGAAGCATAATTTGCTATGTATTTTTGTTTTCATCTTCTCAGTGTTGACTTTAAACCATTGCGATGAGAAACTAAAATATGTATGTAGAAAGCTGTAGATTGCACTTTGATGACTCACAAGTTAAATGTGACAGAGAGATAGATTGGTTTAGTAGTTTTGTGATGCACTTATCTTATTCCTTTTTTCTAACTAAATTGTTACCTGTTATAGAAAGCCATTTTGGCTCAGTTTTGTCTGATGATTCAGCATTCCCTAGACCTTTTGGAATTGATGATGACTCTTTTTCTTTCTTGCTCATTTGGCAACATCAGACATTGGGGATCTGTTTCCCCCAACGTATGTATTCTAATTTGATTAGCACAATACAGTAAACACCATTGCCAAAATAGAGTTTCCATATCCTTCTTGTTGATTTGGGCATTGGTGATGAGTATATTTAACTGTGAGAATTCACTTTTACTTTTTTAAATTTAGGTTTCATTACAAAATTTTCTATTTAAGCAAGGAACAATATAATACTCGATACTGACCTAACACACCTTTGTGAAAGGGTTTGCACTTGTAAGAGAGCTTATGTTCTACCTAGACCAACCTTAATAGGGTCCTCACCTTTCTGTTAAGGAGGTGCTGCACTACAAGTCTGGAAACTATATAGAAAATTTTTAAATTAACCCTCTGCTGGTAATCTCATAAAATGGTTTTGACCTTTCGGTATTCTAGTTTCTATCTAAAGCCCTAGCAGAAATTTGTCTTTGAATATATAAACATTAGTTGGCTGTGGGAATTTTCCCTTTCCACATTGATAAATGCCTTTCTGTGTTTCTGAATCAGAAGCAAATGATTAAGGAGAAATATATGTCCAACAAGACAAGATCAGTTTAAATGTTTAAATGGCTAAGAACATTTAGTCCACGTTGTCTTGTCAGCCAGCAATTGTCATGTAAACTGTCATTTTTAAGAGTGCCACTGTGTGGATTTTTTTTCAAGTGGTTATTACATTAAAATTACCTCATAGTGAGGTTTTTGCACTGAAATATCACAGTTTCAGATTTCATGGTTAATGTTGTGTGTGTGTGTTTTTAAAGGAAACTTGCATTTTCAATAGTTGATCCTAAATTCATAAACTGCACTTCTTTACTCTGGTAAAAGTGTTTTTGTGCTTATTGTGAATTGCTGTAGTTAACTTTGAATGTCAAACTTTATTTAGAAATACAAAATTTACCCTGTAAGATATAAATGGCTAAGTGTGTGTACCCAATATTTCAAGTAAATTTCAAATTCTAAATTAATGAAAGTAACAAGATTGTAATTAACCTAAAAGTCAGTTGAGTAAATGCAATAAATATTGGTTGCTCAAATGTGCCAGAAGTAACTTGAAGTTTTGCATTTACTTTCAATAACATAAGATTACTTAATTATAAAGAAAAATTAGGACTTTCTTTCCAGTTAAGCACTACAGGTCAAATCTTGTAGTTCACCCGAAAGAAGGAGGGGAAAAAAAAGTACTGTGTTCAGGGTAACATAGAAATGTGTGTTGGTAGTACCCCCTTTTCCATACAGTCATTTTCTGTGATTGGGCTAAGTGCCATCTGAAGGGCAAAGAAAATAACATATGAAACAAAAGTGCTTCGAAAGTAAATGAAAACCATACTTTTGAGAGGCTGGTATAAGTATTTGACCTTGGATTTAGCCTTTGTGTTACAGCTAAAATGTTGGTGCTATAAAATCTTCTGATTGTTTACAGATGTTGATTCTGCTTATGCTCCAAAGTGTGCATGGTGTATTTTAAATAGTACTTTAAAGAAATCTCTCTTTATAAAAACCTATACTCTGATTTAGTATAAGTTTGTTTGGATATATAAATCTCATTTGTTACTGTAAATTCATCTTCAAAATTAGGTTGGCGCAGGATTTAAACTAATATGTATTAATATCCACCAAAGCCAATTTAACATATAAATGTTAAAATGTAAGCATTCCTGTGGCTTGGAGCCAGATTCTCTATATAATGACAAGAGAAGTCCATAGAGCCTTCTAATACTGTATGGGTACTCTTGAAAATGATTTCATTTGGATATAAAGTTAAGGGGCCTCCTGTCACATTCACAACAGTATTCTCCAAAACAATTTGATGTTTCAAAAACAAATGATCATTTGCTTGGTTTCTTCAGGATTATGACTAGATCAAGTGGTTTATATGGTAGTTGCCAAGTGGTGGGAGGTGGCTTACCTGAAAATGTATGTTTGTGTTTGTTGTATTTTTTCACATTTTGTGAACAAAGCACATTTATTAAAAATTTTAAATTTTCTAATATTCATTGTCTATTATTTACAAATTGAAAGTTTTGTGGTCTTGATGTAATCTCACTAAGCTATTTCAGAATTAAGGAGCAGTTTGAAACTTAAATGACTTAGAATTTTCTAGCTGGTTTCATCTAGTCCAGTCCCTTAATTTCATAAATTCATTCACCGAGATTCAGAGAGCTCAAGTGACCTCCCTATTGTCATACTGTTTACCAACGAGCGAGGACAACAACCAACATAAATTCTTGTTCATTATTTGTCAACTATATCATATCCTACTTTCCTTGAAAATTACATCCAAGATAAATTACCTAAGTATATCAGTTATTTTAGGGCAGCAGATGGGTTTCTCACGATGTGAAGGAATTCTTTATTCACGGAAGAAACATTTGAATTCTACCATGTACAATATGCTGGGGAAACAGCAGGGCTTAATATGCTCACAGCCCCCTGCTTTCATGGAACATGATCTAATGAAAATGACAGGCATTCTACATGGAGTATCTATCTATCTATCTATCTATATATATATAGAATATATATAGAGAACATATATATAGAATATATATATATATATAAATATATATATATATATATTCTATATTGGTATCTAGAAATGATTGCCTACTGCTCCTATACCTTTGCCCCTGCTTAACTCCATTAATTTGTTTCATAACAATTGAAAAGTTTCAAAAAAAAGTTGTAAAACAAACAAAAATGGTTTAGCAAATCACAAACATATTGTAGATAAGAGGGATATATTGTTCATCCCTCTAGAAGAGTGCAAACTAAAATTCTGATTGTAAAAGGCAAGAAAAAGATAGAACAGAGCTTTTGCTCCATTTTCCCACACTTTTCTGAGCACAGGGCTGCAATGGTATCCTCTTCAAGAGTTTACATACTAGGTAAGAGAAATGTAGACTTAAGATCTGGGTCCTTCTTGGTGTTGAAAATTATTAGCAAATGACTCAGATGGTAAAGACTCTGCCTGTAATGCAGGAGACTTAGTTTGATCCCTGGGTTGGGAAGACGCCCTGGAGAGGGGAATGGCAACACATTCTAGTATTCTTGTCTGGAGAATTCTATGGACAAAGGAGCCTGGTGGCAATAGTCCATGAGTAGCAAAGAGTTGGACACAACTAAGCGAATAACATACTTAAAGGTGAAAAACATTCCTCTAAATAACTAGTCCAAAAAAGCATAATACAAATGTTTATTACAAAGAATCTTGGTATCATGATAATTTTATTCTTCCTCAAAACCAGAACGTCCATAAAAGTTTACAATAAAACTTCAAATCACGATCCACTGAACACAAAGCTCCCCAAGATTATTAGTGGTGGCCCATGTGGTTGCAAAGAGTCAGATGAGACTGAGCACTCCACACATACACAAATTATGTAATCCCCAACAAACTACCATGCTACAATAGCTAACATTTTAGTTAAGGACCTCTAGATATTACCAAGGGAGAAAAGTAATTAGGTTTTCTAAACCCTATTTTGTCTTCAGTTCAGTCACTCAAGTCATGTCTGACTTTTTGCAGCCTTATGGACTGCAGCACGCCAGGCCTCCCTGTCCATCACCAACTCCCGGAGTTTACTCAAACTCATGTCCATTGAGTCGGTGATGCCATCGAACCATCTCATCCTCTGTCATCTCCTTCTCCTCCCACCTTCAATCTTATCAGGGTCTTTTCAAATGAGTCAGTTCTTCGCATCAGGTAGCCACAGTATTGGAGTTTCAACTTCAACATCAGTCCTTCCAATGAATATTCAGGACTGATCTTTAGGATGAACTGGTTGAATCTTCTTGCTGTCCAAGGGACTTTCAAAAGTCTTCTACATCACAGTTCAAAAGCATCAATTCTTCAGCACTCAGCTTTCTTTGTGGTCCAACTCACATCCATACATGACCACTGGAAAAACCATAGCTTTGACTAGACAGACCTTTGTTGGCAAAGTAATGTCTCTGCTTTTTAATATGCTGTCTAGGTTGGTCATAGCTTTTCTTCCAAGGTATAAGTGTCTTTTAATTTCATGGCTGAAATCACCATCTGCAGTGATTTTGGAGCCCCCAAAAAGAGGCTGTCACTGTTTCCACTGTTTCCTCATCTATTTGCCATGAAGTGATGGGACCAGATGCCATAATCTTAGTTTTCTGAATGTTGAACTTTAAGCCAACTTTTTTCACTCTCCTCTTTCACTTTCATCAAGAGGCTCTTTAGTTCTTCACTTTCTGCTATAAGGGTGGTATCATCTGCATATCTGAGCTTATTGATATTTCTCCTGGCAATCTTGATTCCAGCTTGGGCTTCTTCCAGCCCAGCGTTTCTCATGATGTACTCTGCATATAAGTTAAATAAGCAGGGTGACAATATACAGCCTTGACGTACTCCTTTCCCGATTGGGAACCAGTCTGTTGTTCCATCTGCAGTTCTAACTGTTGCTTCCTGATCTGCATATAGATTTCTCAAGAGGCAGATCAGGTGGTCTGGTATTCCCATCTCTTGAAGGACTTTCTAGTTTGTTGTGATCCACACAGTCAAAGGCTTTGACGTAGTCAATAAAGTAGAAGTAAATATTTTTCTGGAAATCTCTTGCTTTTTCGATGATCCAGGAAATGTTGGCAATTTGATCTCTGGTTCCTCTGCCTTTTCTAAATCCAACTTGAACTGTTCAAGTTCATGATTCACGTACTGTTGAAGCCTGGCTTAGACAATTTTGAGCATTACTTTACTAGCGTGTGAGATGAGTGCAATTGTGCGGTAGTTTGAGCATTCTTTGGCATTGCCTTTCTTAGGGATTCGAATGAAAACTGACCTTTCCCAGTCCTGTGGCCACTGCTGAGTTTTCCAAATTTGCTAGCATATTGAGTGCAGCACTTTCACAGCATCATCTTTCAAGATTTGAAATAGCTCAACTGGAATTTCATCACCCCTACTAGATTTGTTCGTAGTGGTGCTTCCTAAGGCCCACTTGACTTCCCATTCCAGGATGTCTGGCTCTAGGTGAGGGATCACAACATTCTGATTATCTGGGTCATGAAGATCTTTTTTGCATAGTTCTGTGTATTCTTGCCACCTCTTCTTAACATCATCTGCTTCTGTTAGGTCCATACCATTTCTGTCCTTTATTGTGCCCATCTCTTCATGAAGTGTTCCCTTTGTATCTCTAATTTTCTTGAAGAGATCTCTGTCTTTCCCACTCTATTGTTTTCCCTTATTTCTTTGCATTGATCACTGAGGAAGGCTTTCTTGTCTCTCCTTGCTATTTTTTGGAACTCTGCATTCAAATGGGTATATCTTTCCTTTTCTCCTTTGCCTTTCACTCCTCTTCTTTTCACAGCTATTTGTAAGGCCTCCTCAGACAACCATTTTGCCTTTTTGCATTTCTTTTTGTTGGGGATCATCTTGATCCCTGCCTTCTGTACAATGTCACAAACCTCCATCTATAGTTCTTCAGGCACTCTGTCTACCAGATCTAATTCCTTGAATTATTTTGTCTTAGAGAAATTAAACCATAACAATTGGAATCAATTTATTTTAAAGTCGGATTTAAATGTGTGTTTCATCCCAGACTTGTTTTAGAATGAGCTTGGTAGTTTAGTATGTATTTTTCAAATAAGAATTTTGTTACAGATGGCACTACTGAGTAGTAATTTTGAGTAAGCAGTGTTCGACTGTGAATTTTCTTTTTAAACATAACACCTTTGCTCAATTAATAGAGAGCTATTCCACTTTTTGCAATAATATAAAACATTTATTATTAATGTCACTGGTCATCTTTAATAATTGAATATATTGGTAACTGTTTTCCATCGTGTGTGTGTGTGTGAGTCAGTCAGTAGTGTCTGACTATATGTAACCCTAGGGTCTGTAGCCCACCAGGCTCCTCTGTCGATGGAATTCTCCAGGCAAGAATAGTGGAATGGGCTGCCAATCTCTTCTCCAGGAGATTTTCCCAACCCAGGGATTGAACCTGGGTCTCTGCATTGCAGGCAGACTCTTTATTATCTGAGCCACTGGGGAGGCATTATACTTTAACAATTTCTAAGATTGGGCCTATCAGCAGTACCAAAAATGAAACCTGTTTTTGAAGTTAAAAGAAAATATGAAGAATTATGCCATAAGCTTATATTCAGAGTACATCATGCGAAATTCCAGACTGGATGAAGCACAAGCTGGAATCAAGATTGCAGGGAGAAATATCAATAACCTCAGATATGCAGATGACACCACCTTTATAGCAGAAAGTGAAGAGGAACTTAAGAGCCTCTGGATAAAGGTGAAAGAGAAGAGTGAAAAAGCTTAAAACCTGCTTTAAAATTGGCTTAAAACCCAACATTCAAAAAAACTAAGATCATGGCAAATAGATGGAGAAACAATGGAAACAATGACACTTTATTTTCTTGGGCTCCAAAATCACTGCAGATTGTGACTGAAGCCATGAAATTAAAAGATGCTTGCTCCTTGGAAGAAAAGCAATGACAAACCTTAGACAGCATTTTAAAAAGCAGAAATGTTACTCTGCCTACAAAAGTCTATAGTCAAAGGTCTGGTTTTTCCAGTAGTTATGTACGAATGTGAGAGATGGACAATAAAAAGGCTGAGCACGAAGAACTGATGCCTTCACACTGTGGTGCTGGAGAAGACTCTTAAAAGTCCCTTGGACTGCATGGAGAACAAACCAGTCAATCCTAAAGGAAATCAACCCTGAATATTCATTGGAAGCACTGATGCTGAAGCTGAAACTCCAACACTTTGGCCACCTGATGCAAAGAGCCAACTTATTAGAAAGACCCTGATGCTGGGAAAGATTGAAGGCAGGAGGAGAAGGAGATGACAAAGGATGAGATGGTTGGGTGGCATCACTGACTCAATGGAATTAAGTTTTAGCAAACTCTGGGAGATGGTGAAGGGCAGGGAAGCCTGGAGTGCTACAGTCCATGGGATCGCAAAGAGTTGGACACGACTGAGCCACTGAACAACAACAGATGACTTGCAAGACTGTCTCTTGAATTTTTCATTAATAATTAGAAGACTGTAAAACATAAATTTGTTTTTATTGTTGGATTCGAATGCCCATGTAAACCATAATAGTAATGGGAAACACTACCCAAAAGACAAAACAATGCCTGAAAGTGTTTCTTGGCTCTCGGCCTATTTACAACTCTTCACAGAGAAAAGCCAGGATAATACACATACATCTTTGAATTGCATGTATATCTAACATGTTGAAGGGGCAGTCACAACCAAGTAAATCAGTATAGTCTCCTTATGACATTTTTCCATATACTTTTGAGCTGGTGTGGGGAGAATCAGGTATTGAGGAGAATGACTTGTCACAGAGATATATTCCACTTGAGGCTATTATAGATCTCCATTTAAGTTATTTACATTTATACCCTAGACCTACAAATCTTTCTTACAGTTAACTAATGCCACTTTAGCTATTCCCATTCTCTTCTCCCAAGGAAAAAGAATACAAACATGGCCATGGCCATTATTAATTTAGTTCTCCCTCAAACTCCTGTCCCCTGTTTGGATGTGAGTTTGCCCAGACATGCTAAAACATGTAGGAAAGATGAAGTAATTCAGAAATAATTATAGTTTTTAAATCACCCCAGGCCTTTTCACTAGGAATCTAGTAGATAACATGTTTCCCAAAGAAGGCCTAGAAGTAAAAATTCATGATTGCTGGAAAGAAGAGAAGTAAGCAAGCTAAATCCCTGGGGCCTGCCTATAAGTTGAAAGATGCTTAGGAAACAGTCTTGAGACAGAGGGTCTAATGGCTTGATTGTAAAAAGGAACTTACATGTTTTTTAGTTTCATTGAAATATGAGTATAGATCAAAGTACCAGAGTGCAGGTTACTTGGAAAGTAGGAAGTCAGGAATTTGAAAGTTAAGAAAATAATATTTTGATGGAGAGGAAAAGATCTTGAGCTTGTGTAAGTAGAAATATTATCAAGGTAAGAGGAACCCCAGTGACCTGGAGAATGGTGCCAACTGGAATCAGCTACAGAATAGGAGTTAGAATGTCAAACCATCTCCTTAGCTTTGCTTGATTCATCAGTTGAAGCTTCATTATTACACTATTACACTAGACTAGGTACTGTAAGGAATAAATATCTGTGCTCTTTAGGACTGACAATGTAACTGAAGAAATTCATTAGCATTAATATAAAGCAAGAAAAACTTTAAAGAAAAATTTTAAAATTGAAGAATAGCATATCCTGGCACTGTTGCATCTAGTGGTACATATCAATGAAATCTGTTCATGAAATTCTGGCATACTGTTCATAACCAGTTTAGATGCAATTTACCTAAATATGGGTCTCTCTCATCATGGAAGGACCAAATGTAAGTGACACCCGTCCCTGCATTATTTCCAAAATGTCAAAGAAGTGGCTTCCCTTGTGGTTCAATGGTAAAGAATTTATCTGCCAATGCAAGAGACAGAGTTTTGATCCCTGATCCAGGGAAGATCCCACACGTCGCAGAGCAACTAAGACCGTGCGCCACAATTACTGAAGCCCGCCGTCCCTACAGCCTGTGCTCTGCAACAAGAGAAGCCAATGCAATGAGAAGCTCATGCGCCAAAACTAGAGAGTAGCCCCTGCTTGTCAAAATTAGAAAGCCCATGCAGTAATGAAGACCCAGTACAGCCAAAAATAAAATAACCTTTTTTAAATGTCAAAGGAAAATTAGCCCCCCCAAAAAACTTTCAAAGACAAAACATTCTGCAGCTGAAAATATAGTTCGTTGGCAGCGGTAGCACAGAAATGATTCCTTTCTGGCAAGAAAATCAGCAGTATTAGTTAAGAGTCCTAAAAACATTCATATTCTTCAACCCATCTAGGAATCTATCTCAAAATAATAATCAGAAATGTAATAATATCACAAGTGCAATGAGCTTAAGTGCTCACCATTGTAGTATTTTCAATAGTAAAAAGCAAATGCGTCCTCAACTTTTAAAATTAAGGAAAATGTTCACTAAATCATGGTTCAAGCACATGATCAAAAATCTGCCATCACTGATACAGTAGAGAGGGCTTCCCTGGTGACTCAGTGGTAAAGAATTTGCCTGCAATGCAGGAGAGGCAGGAGATGCAAAGTTAGTTAAGTTAGCTAAGCTCTGGAAAAGACTGCTTCTTGTCATCTATTATTTTTTCTCCCTTATTTCTCAGAAAGACAACTCTGGTTTTTGGATAGGGTTGTGGCCACTCAAAAACATAGCACATTTTCCAGACTCTATAAATGCTAAATATTGGTCAGTGTGACATAAGCCGAAGTATCTTATACAGCTTCCAAGAAGTGTCATTAAAGTAGGGGTGAGGGGGAATACCCTTGCCTCTTGTACTTCCTTCTTCTTCTTGATGAGAATTCAGAAGTGACACATGGAAATTAAGCAACCATCTTGAACTGAGGAGGGAGCTATGCCCTGAATAGAAGAGCAACAAGGGGGAAGGAATCAGGAACTTTACCACTGAGGAGCATCACATCTGCTCTGGAACACCTACTTATGAAGTCAGTTATGAGATTTCTGATACATACATCTGAACATAATCCGGAAATCTGGGCTCTACGCTTTGGGTTTCTGATTCAGTTGACCTGGGGGGTGGGTCCTGATAATCTGCATTTCTAACACTTGGAGAATCACTACACTAACAGAACTAATAACTCAGTGGTTCTCAACTCTTGCTTCACCTTAGAATCACTGCGGAGGTGAAAGGGAGGGTCTTTTAAACAACAAATAACACACAAAGGGATTCCCATAAGGATAACAGCTGATCTATCAATAGAAACCCTTCAGGCCAGAAGGGAATGGCAGGACATACTTAAAGCAATGAAAGAGAATAACCTATAACCTAGATTACTCTACCCAGCAAGGATCTCATTCAGATATGAAGGAGAACTCAAAAGCTTTACAGACAAGCAAAAGCTGAGAGAATTCAGCGCCACCAAACCAGCTCTTCAACAAATACTAAAGGATCTTCTCTAGACAGGAAACACAGAAAGGTGGTATAAACGTGAACCCCAAACAACAAAATAAATGGCAACGGGACCATACCTATCAGTAATTACCTTAAATGTAAATGGGTTGAATGCCCCAACCAAAAGACAAAGGCTGGCTGAATGGATACAAAAGCAAGACCCCTATATATGCTGTCTACAAGAGACCCACCTCAAAACAAGGGACACATACAGACTAAAAGTGAAGGGCTGGAAAAAAATATTCCACGCAAACAGAGACCAAAAGAAAGCAGGAGTCGTAATACTCATATCAGATAAAATAGACTTTCAAATAAAGGCTGTGAAAAGAGACAAAGATGGACACTACATAATGATCAAAGGATCAATCCACGAAGAAGATATAACAATTATAAATATATATGCATCCAACATAGGAGCACCACAATATGTAAGGCAAACGCTAACGAGTATGAAAGAGGAAATTAATACTAACACAATAATAGTAGGAGACTTTAATACCCCACTCACAACTATAGATAGATCAACTAAACAGAAAATTAACAAGGAAACACAAACTTTAAAGGACACAATGGACCAGCTAGACCTAATTGACATCTATAGGACGTTTCACCCCAAAACAATCAACTTCACCTTTTTCTCAACTGCACACGGAACCTTCTCCAGAATAGATCACATCCTGGGCCATAAATCTAGTCTTGGTAAATTAAAAAAAACTGAAATCATTCCAGTCATCTTTTCTGACCACAGTGCAGTAAGATTAGATCTCAATTACAGGAAAAAAATTGTTAAAAATTCAAACATATGGAGGCTAAACAACATGCTTCTGAATAACCAACAAATCATAGAAGAAATCAAAAAAGAAATCAAAATATGCATAGAAATGAATGAAAATGAAAACACAACAACCCCAAACCTATGGGACACTGTAAAAGCAGTGCTAAGGGGAAGATTCATAGCATTACAGGCCTACCTCAAGAAACAAGAAAAAAGTCAAATAAATAACCTAACTCTACACCTAAAGCAACTAGAGAAGGAAGAAATGAAGAACCCCAGGGTTAGTAGAAGGAAAGAAATCTTAAAAATTAGGGCAGCAATAAATGCAAAAGAAACTAAAGAGACCATAGCAAAAATCAACAAACCTAAAAGCTGGTTTTTTGAAAAAATAAACAAAATTGACAAACCATTAGCAAGATTCATTAAGAAACAAAGGGAGAAGAACCAAATTAACAAAAATTAGAAACGAAAATGGAGAGATCACAACAGACAACACTGAAATACAAAGGATCATAAGAGACTACTACCAGCAGCTCTATGCCAATAAAATGGACAACTTGGAAGAAATGGATAAGCTCTTAGAGAAGTATAACTTTCCAAAACTGAACCAGGAAGAAATAGGAGATCTTAACAAACCCATCACAAGCAAGGAAATCGAAACTGTAATCAGAAATCTTCCAGCAAACAAAAGCCCAGGACCAGATGGCTTCACAGCTGAATTCTACCAAAAATTTAGAGAAGAGCTAACACCTATCTTACTCAAACTCTTCCAGGAAATTGCAGAAGAAGGTAAACTTCCAAACTCATTCTATGAGGCCACCATCACCCTAATTCCAAAACCAGACAAAGATGCCACAAAAAAAGAAAACTACAGGCCAATATCACTGATGAACATAGATGGAAAAATCCTTAACAAAATTCTAGCAAACAGAATCCAACAGCATATTAAAAAAATCATACACCATGACCAAGTGGGCTTTATCCCAGGAATGCAAGGATTCTTTAATATCTGCAAATCAATGAATGTGATACACCACATTAACAAATTGAAAGATAAAAACCATATGATTATCTCAATAGATGCAGAAAAAGCCTTTGACAAAATTCAACATCCATTTATGATTAAAACTCTCCAGAAAGCAGGAATAGAAGGAACATACCTCAACATAATAAAAGCTATATATGACAAACCCACAGCAAGCATCACCCTCAATGGTGAAAAATTGAAAGCATTTCCCCTGAAATCAGGAACAAGACAAGGGTGCCCACTCTCACCACTGCTATTCAACATAGTTTTGGAAGTGTTGGCCACAGCAATCAGGGCAGAAAAAGAAGTAAAAGGAATCCAGATAGGAAAAGAAGAAGTGAAACTCTCTCTGTTTGCAGATGACATGATCCTCTACATAGAAAACCCTAAAGACTCTACCAGAAAATTACTAGAGCTAATCAACGAATACAGTAAAGTTGCAGGATATAAAATTAACACACAGAAATCTCTTTCATTCCTATACACTAACAATGAGAAAACAGAAAGAGAAATTAAGGAAACGATACCATTCACCATTGCAACAAAAAGAATAAAATACTTAGGAATATATCTACCTAAAGAAACAAAAGACCTATACATAGAAAACTATAAAACACTGATGAAAGACATCAAAGAGGACACAAACAGATGGAGAAATATACCATGTTCATGGATTGGAAGAATCAATATTGTCAAAATGGCTATACTACCCAAAGCAATCTATAGATTCAATGTAATCCCTATCAAACTACCAACTGTATTTTTCACAGAACTAGAACAAATAATTTCATAATTTGTATGGAAATACAAAAAACCTCGAATAGCCCAAGTAACCTTGAGAAAGAAGAAAGGAACTGGAGGAATCAACCTGCCTGACTTCAGACTATACTACAAAGCCACAGTCATCAAGACAGTATGGTACTGGCACAAAGACAGAAATATAGATCAATGGAACAGAACAGAAAGCCCAGGGATAAATCCACGAACCTATGGTCACCTTATCTTCGACAAAGGAGGCAAGGATATACAATGGAAAAAAGACAACCTCTTTAACAAGTGGTGCTGGGAAAACTGGTCAACCACCTGTGAAAGAATGAAACTAGAACACTTTCTAACACCATACACAAAAATAAACTCAAAATGGATTAAAGATCTAAATGTAAGACCAGAAACTATAAAACTCCTAGAGGAGAACATAGGCAAAACACTCTCCAACATAAATCACAGCAGGATGCTCTATGACCCACATCCCAGAATTTTAGAAACAAAAACAAAAATAAACAAATGGGACCTAATGAAACTTAAAAGCTTTTGCACAACAAAGGAAACTATAAGCAAGGTAAAAAGACAGCCCTCAGATTGGGAGAAAATAATAGCAAACGAAGCAACAGACAAAGGATTAATCTCAAAAATATACAAGCAACTCCTCCAGCTCAACTCCAGAAAAATAAATGACCCAATCAAAAAATGGGCCAAAGAACTAAACAGACATTTCTCCAAGGAAGACATACAGATGGCAAAAAAACACATGAAAAGATGCTCAACATCACTCATTATCAGAGAAATGCAAATCAAAACCACAATGAGGTACCATTATACGCCAGTCAGGATGGCTGCTATCTAAAAGTCTACAAGCAATAAATGCTGGAGAGGGTGTGGAGAAAAGTGAACCCTCTTACACTGTTGGTGGGAATGCAAATTAGTACAGCCACTATGGAAAACAGTGTGGAGATTTCTTAAAAAGCTGGAAATAGAACTGCCATATGACCCAGCAATCCCACTTCTGGGCATACACACCAAGGAAACCAGACCTGAAAGAGACACATGCACCCCAATGTTCATCGCAGCACTGTTTATAATAGCCAGGACATGGAAGCAACCTAGATGCCCATCAGCAGACGAATGGATGAGGAAGCTGTGGTACATATACACCATGGAATATTACTCAGCCATTAAAAAGAATTCATTTGAATCAGTTCTAATGAGATGGATGAAACTGGAGCCCATTATACAGAGTGAAGTAAGCCAGAAAGATAAAGACCATTACAGTATACTAACACATATATATGGAATTTAGAAAGATGGTAATGATAAACCTATATGCAAAACAGAAAAAGAGACTCAGATGTATATAAGACTTGTGGACTCTGGGAGAAGGCGAGGGTGGGATGTTTCAAGAGAACAGCATCAAAACATGTATATTATCTAGGGTGAAACAGATCACCAGCCCAGGTTGGGTGCATGAGACAAGTGCTCAGGCCTGGTGCACTGGGAAGACCCAGAGGGACTGGGTGGAGAGGGAGGTGGGAGGGGGGACCGGGATGGGGAATACATGTAAACCCATGGCTAATTCATTTCAATGTATGACAAAAACCACTGCAATGTTGTAAAGTAATTAGCCTCCAACTAATAAAAATAAATGGAAAAAAAATAAAAAATAAAAATGTATTTTAATTTAGTGTTTTTAAAAAAATAAAATAAAATAAAACGCACTACCTGGGACTGACTGCAGAGGTGACTCTAGTTGATCTGGACTGTACGGGTATGTAGGCTAAAGAGCTTCCAGATGATTACAGTAAGTGTACCAGGACTGAACACTGTAATCCTTCCCTGCTTACTCTGAACAGCAACGATGAGACTGTGTTTCCTGTAGAGGGGAATGGTAGAAAGTTGTACTTGATGGCCTAGGACTTCAAGCCCAAAGACCGAGGTTTAAGTCCCTGCACTGGGACAGTGTAATTTCTCTGGACCTTGGATACTTTATCTATAAATGGTGATGAAAATATTTACATCCTTATGGAGAACCTGAGTTGATTTAGCCCTAGAACAGGATTGAAGAATTGAAAGAAGTAGGAGAAAAATAAGAGAGAACTTAGAAATAATGTAGGAACTATCTGTGACCCCCTTTCTACACAGGACTGAAATGGTAAGATCATCCATTTCCCCTGCCATAGGTGAGGCCCCCTCTTCTTTTTTTAAAAAATTATGATTCTATTTTCAACAGGTGTTCTTAATCTGAAGTAACTCCTCTGGTGAAATTCCTGGCCTGGAGCACACAGATCTTGCCTGCAGAGAAGCAAGTGTTGCAAGAATGGATGTCCCAGTTAGGATCATTATACTGTCATCAGTAACTGCAGCTTGAATTCTGTCACTGAAATAGTTCCCAGGTGGCTGTTTCATATCCAGGTGTTTGGCTATCCATGTGGCAGATGTCCAAGAACTGACCCTAATACTTCTAGTTTCAAGATAAATGGCACCAGGCAAGGGGTTGGGGCTTAGAACAAACCCCTCAGGGCCTCAGGTGCCAGATTAGGAAGTTTGGACTTAATTTTTCTTGTTTATATAACTCATTGATTTTAATCCAAGCAGTGACACAGAGTGTCTGCAGAGTATACTGTCAGGGGCCCTGTGTGGTGGGTTAGCCTGCGGTGAGGCTGACAGGGAGGTGACCAGCATTGAAGTTACTAAAGTAATCAGGGGCAATACCTCAGCTCAGATAGTGGCAGTGCAAGTTGATAGGAAATGGTAAATGAAAGAAATATGGTGAAAGAATATAAGCAGCACTTGGCCTTCACAATCGTCGGGTCCTTTTAGTAAATGCTGGCACGTTTCAACAACTGAAGATGGGTGAGAGGTACTCATATCCTCCCTTGGCCCTAGATATTGTCCTACAATGAAAGCAAGTCTCAGACAGAATAGTACTACACAAATATTTATCAATAAGCAGGCACACAAAGTAACAGCACGCAGACAATATTTTGTGACAAAGTACAAAACAGAAGTCTAAACTCCAAAGGAGCCACTCTGGTGTCCCTCTGCTAGACTCAACAGACATACCACATTTGTGCAAAGACAGAAGTGCCTGTACAATAGTCTAGCTGGCTACATATCCTGACCATCAGTTATTTCCACAATGAAAAATTCTAATCTTTTATTCTAATTAACACACCTCTAGGGAAGATTTACTTACTGATATTGTAGGCACTCAGAGAAGGCAACGGCACCCCACTCCAGTACTCTTGCCTGGAAAATCCCATGGACAGATGAGCCTGGTAGGCTGCAGTCCATGGGGTCGCTAAGAGTTGGACACGACTGAGCGACTTCACTTTCACGCATTGGAGAAGGAAATGGCAACCCACTCCAGTGTTCTTGCCTGGAGAATCCCAGGGAAGGGGGAGCCTGGTGCGTTGCCGTCTATGGGGTCGCAGAGTCGGACACGACTGAAGCGACTTAGCAGCAACAGCAGGAGCTTTGTAGGCACTTGTGCATCCAACTTTGAAGAGTTCTGATTAATCTTTCAAATGCTAATTACCCACCCTGGAGTGTGCTGATTAAAGTTAAATAGTTGCCTCTCCCTGGAGAAGCTCGTGAACAGAGGAGCCTGGCAGGCTACAGTCCGTGGTGTCGCAAGAGTCGGACACGAACTTAGCGACTAAACTGCCACCACCAAGAGCTATAAACAGTAGAAAATAATGGTAGGGACAGAAGACTGGCAAACAGGAAGTGCTTCTTGGAAAGGGAGGGGGATTTATACTTTTTGAGTACCTTATGATTCCAGGGGGGAAAAATTTCCCTGAATATTCACAATATTTCTTAGATGGAAAAGCCGAGGTCGCACATACGAATAAGAAAAACCAGAATGCAAATCATCAGCTCCACAGCTGCTGTGAAACCCTGCCTCTGAGTATTATCCCCTTAGGTTTATTCAGAGTTCAGATACAAAAGAGAATCAGCCCTGCACTCTGAACGACCCTCGGGCTGTGGGGCGGGTGAACGTGTAAGAGACTGGGGGAGAAGGGGAATGGGGCAGGCCAGGACTGGGGAGCTCAGCGTTGTTGGCGGAATAAAGACCGGGACAGCGGACTAAAGGGAGGCTTTAATTAGAAAATGAAGCCAGAAGGGCTTTGAAGGCGAGACTAAGGAGCTTGGGCTTTTAGCCGCTCAGTGGACACAAAGCCATATATTATGCGATATATACTTAAGAGCAGCAACGCCTCCTACGGTAGTTACTGTCCTTGGGTAGCCGGCCTGCCCATCCTGCCCCAGTTTCGGTCCAACCCGAGGCGGCGGCCTAGAAGCTTGACGGACACGGCCGATCCTCCGTGGTCTTCCAGGTACCAGTGCCCCGCCCACTCTAGGTCTGCCAAGAAAACGGCTCGTGCCCCAGGTGGAGCCGTTTGCGGCGCGAGAGCACCTGGGCCCGCGGCGGTGCGGCGGCTTTGGGCGGAGCCAGGGGCCGGCTGCCGGGTCTCGCGGAAGAAGCGCGCCGCGCGGCTTGACCCCGGCGGCGTTCCGTACGGTCGCGAATCCGCCGGCGGGAATATGGCGGCCGCTGCCGGGCCAGTAACGGAGAAAGTTTCCGATGAGACTGGCCTGTGCTAGTGCTTGTGGCGTGGGGCCCTCGACTCCCCTGGAGTGCCGTGTCTCCGCTCCGAATCGCAGGCTCAACCGCAAGGGCCCTTCCTTTTCCCTGCTGGCCCAAGGGCCGACTCCGAGGGCTGAGAGAGCATTCGTAGCAGCGGCCGAGTCCGGGACAAGGGGTCACAGGCGGGGCGGCGAGACCCAGGCGCGGACAGCGCGCAGGGCTCGGCGTGGTGCGGACCCCGAGCTCCGCCCCACCGGCCTCGCGGGAAGGAGGTAGGGATACCTGCCTCGGGAGAAGTTGATGGTGCGGGGTGGAGGATGGAAGGCAAGGCGCCTCTCCGTATCCCCCAGCGGTTCCCCACTCTGCTGGGTGCCCACTTGTGGTCCCCAACAGCCGGGCTGCTTCTAAGGCCTCCTCCTAGAAGGAGGCAGAATGGAAGAAGAAGTCCTATTGCTGCCGTATTGCTGAGGGCTTTAATATTCGAGGTGCCTTTCTCCTCGTGTGGGATGGGTCCAAAGAGTTGTTTTCATGAATTCATAGAACCGAAGCACTGGAATTCCCCGACCCTGGCTGCTCTGTAGATTCTTTCAGCTTTTGACACTTCCCCTAGACTGGACTTAAGTAGTTTCTGAGTCAGAAGACGGTGTATGTGATAGTGTTTCTTGGGCTCAGTGAACCATTACCTAGAAGGACGTAAGGGAGAACTTGCTGGTTTGGAGGAATTTGGAGGAGTTAAGTGAAGGCTGGAGTAAGGCTGAGATTCGAGAAACAAACCAAACATTCATGGTATCTCCCTTAGCTCTATGACTTCGTAGTTGTGGGTTATTAGACAACTTGTTTATTCTCTTTGTATATTAATATGCGTCCTATAACTGATTGACGTTATTAAATATAGTTACTTCTGTATCATTCTTCATTTCTTCAGGTATTTGTTGAATATCTACTTGGAGTCAAACTTTCTGCTAAACCCTGGGTGTACAGTTTTGAAGACAAACTTTCAGGGACCTTGTGATCTAGTGGGGAATGCAGATATTAAACAGTTGATGATCAATATTTTTCCTATTATACAGAAAATACGTGGATCATATAAATGAGTCAAGGTGATTGCCCTAAGAAATGATTTAAGCTGAGATCTGAAGAGTAGGAGTGAGCCAGGTGTGAGGACCTATGGTGGGGTCTAGAGAAGAGAAAGGAGTACACCTGGAGAGGGAATAGCATTAGTGTAGTTCAGAATTGAAAGATCCGTGTGGCTAGAATACAAAGAATGGTAAGAAATGAGGCGGGAGAGTTACTCACAGCCAGTGAGGAAAGCCTCCTAAGGCATTGTAAGGAGTTTGGACTTTATTGCTTAGAGTGATGGGAAGCCTTTGGAGGCTTTTACATAACAGAATGATGTGACAAGTATTGGCTTTTAAAAAGTATACTTCTTGGAGAAGGGCAAGGGTGGATACAGGGAGACATTCAGCCATGAGATGATGGTGACCAAAATTGGGGTTGTGATCTTGAGAATGGAAAGAAGTAGAAACATTTAAGAAGTGTCTAAGAAGAAGAGTGGGCAGAACTTGGTGACCATTAAATATAGGTGGTGAAAGAGAGGAGGGTGAGAATAGTATATAGGATGCTATAAAACAGACCTGACAATTATTAACTTTTCCTGTATTCAGTGGACTCTTCTGTGCTCCTTTTTTATCTGCCTCTCAAGTAATTCCCACTGAATCATTTGTCCTGGCAGACCCAGTGAAAAGGATTGCACTGCTTTGTTGTTTTACTCTCTTGATTCAGCATGTTTGTCTTTTAAAGAAGTTCAAAATGGGGGAAAACTTCCGTGAATTAGCCTTTTAAAAAAATAACATTCTGCCATGTTGATTTTGGCCCATAACAGGGTAACTGCATATATTCCATGCTATGAATGTGCTATACTTTATTATTTATGTGTTTTCCTTTACTTTTTTTTCTAAGCTTTCACCTCAGTGCAGGACAGAGCTAGTGGTTTCATTTCTGTCAGGTAGGTTAATATATATTAATACACATTTAAGTGTATAGTGAGAGAAGGGCCTAGGCTTGGGTTTGAACATCCAAAGGATAGATTCAGAATGAAGAACCTGCAAGGAGACAGGAGAGATCAGTGAGTTAGGAAGAAATTCTGAAGACTGGTCTTTGGAAGCTAAAGGAAGGGCAGGTTTCAGAAGGTGAAGGGAGTAAAAAATGTCAAAGGTTGTTTGATGAATGTACAAGATAATGAGTGTAAAGTACTTACGGGATTTAGGAATTTAGGTTATTTTAGAACTTGGCAGAGCAGTTTGTTGTTGTGTAGTGGAAACCGTGGTTTAGTTGTGTGAGAAGTAAAGCAATCAAATACTGGCTGTCGAGAGGGCAGATGACTGAACTTGGAGGAGGAGATAGGGATTATTGAGTTTTAGTTTGTTTCTGTGTGTGTGTGTGTGTGTGTGTGTGTGTATAGGTATCATTTTTTAAAAGAGCTTTGCAAATGTTTAAGCACCAGTGGATAAGAGAAGAGTAGTAGGAGTTTGAAGAGAGGAGAGTGTGTGGAGTTCTGGAAGAGACCATGAGGAAGAGTCACATGTACAGCTAAAAGATGTCGCCTTCGATCGGGCAGAGAGCCTTCTTTTATTAAATCAGGAGATGATAGATATAGGTGAGTTTGTGGTGTTGGAAACTCAGGTAAGCTCCCTTTTGATGACTTCATTGGAGACAAAGTCAGCTGGTAAGAATTTGGTCAGAAGTGGATGTCAGAGATTTGAGAATAGGGAAGAGAGGCTTGCCCAGCCCCAGAGACTGAGTTTGACTAGAGAAACACAGAAGTATGTCTCATGAGTTGCGTTGCAACCATTTAGTCTGGGGTGTGCTTTTTTTTTTTTCCTCCAACAGTGTTCAGTCATCTGAACCCAGACTGTACCATCAACCCTTAGAGGGCGTGTATTCCAGCATGTTTGTTGAATGATCATATAGCAGGTATAAGTGATGTTTTTAAGAATGTAGTGCATTCTAGATAGTGTCAGTTTCTCATACTTAAGTAAAAAGATGAAACCTAAATATACCAGAGGAAGATATTTTCTGTAGTGGTGTGTGGTATCTTAAGGAATGATTGAAAATCATAATTCTTAATTAAATAAACTTAGCTGTAAAAAATATACTTGTTGAACTTGTAAGTTAGTAATAGTACATTGAACCTCCCAGAGACCCTAAAGTTGTCACCCAGTGTCATTCTTCTGCAGTTGTACGGGTAATTCAGGGTTAATTCAGGTTATCTCATATTTCTCTTGGCTCTTTTAGTGTCCTGCTATTAGAAAGCAGAAATAAGCTGATTGCAAAGTAGTTACTTTTTGAGTTTTTAATCTTGTTGAGTTCTCAGTGGATATTCAGTGTGACCATAAACCTTTGCATGTATCATCTTCTGAAATAGCATGCTAGAAAATTTGAAGAATTATCTAGTAGATAGTTAAATCATTTTGTTTGATGGTGTCATGTTTGAAGTGCAATCCGAAGGGGTCCTTAAGATTGAAATAATTATCTGAGTCCTTTAACAAATACTTGTTGTGGTAAGTTTCTAAAAGTAAAATCATAGTTTTTAAAATTTACTTTACGATAAATATTGGTCAGCATTTCAGTTTTACAGTTTTGACTAGAAAGGTCCAGAATTGGTTTGCTACAGAGATTGTATGTTTGATCATCAAAGTAACTTAATGGAGGGAAAAGTACAGGGAGAGTGAAGGATCAACTTTAGTGACTGAGTAATTTTAATACAGTTAAACTGCTAATAAGTTTATTAGTGAAACAGTGTTGAGATTGATTTTATAGCATTTTAGAAGTAACTGGTAAAAAGATGTGGAGGATTTTAGGCAGGTGGTAATGGTTGCTATTATTGGATACTGGTGCTTTTCAAATTAGAGGTAATAATGACATCTCTCATTTTGTTTGAGTTGACTAGCTTTCCACTATTCCAGACCCATCTGCTATATTTAAGCTGAGTTGAATATCTCATCATTGCACGTTGTTGAAAAACTGGATATTGGAATAAAAATGGGTTAGGTGAATTCCTTACCATCTCTGGAAAAATTTTTGTTGATGGCGACCTAGTCATACAGTCCTCACATAGGATAAGTAGAACAAATCTCCAGTTTTGTTTGGATAAACTGAAGAGTTTTTAAGCCAGAGACAGTTACCATTTAGATACACGCAAGTCAGATTTTAAACTGGGTATCCAAACAAAGTTTATTTCTCACTTAGTCTTTATTTTTTTATAAGAAAGATGTATGTGAAAGGTAAATTACATAAAATTAACAGTGAAATATTTTTTCTTCTTTTTAGATCACTGTAAACAAATTCCACCAGAGAAAGTGCTGAAATAGGAGTTACAGATACATTGGATTTGCTGGATGAAATACAAGCAGTTAATTTTCATAACGTGGGGAGAAAGCCCAGATTGACAGATTAATGTGTAAATCACTGCGTTACTGCTTTAGTCATTGTCTCTATTTAGCAATGACAAGACTGGAAGAAGTAAACAGAGAAGTGAACATGCATTCTTCAGTGCGTTACCTTGGCTATTTAGCCAGAATCAATTTATTGGTTGCTATATGCTTAGGTCTTTATGTAAGATGGGAAAAAACAGCAAATTCCTTAATTTTGGTCATTTTTATTCTTGGTCTTTTTGTTCTCGGAATTGCCAGCATACTCTATTATTATTTTTCAATGGAAGCAGCAAGTTTAAGTCTCTCCAATCTTTGGTTTGGATTCTTGCTTGGCCTCCTGTGTTTTCTTGATAATTCATCCTTTAAAAATGATGTCAAAGAAGAATCAACCAAATATTTGCTTCTAACTTCCATAGTATTAAGGATATTATGCTCTTTGGTGGAGAGAATTTCTGGTTATGTCCGTCATCGGCCCACCTTACTAACCACAGTTGAATTTCTGGAACTTGTTGGATTTGCCATCGCCAGCACAACTATGTTGGTGGAAAAGTCTCTGAGTGTCATTTTACTTGTTGTAGCTTTGGCCATGCTGATTATCGACCTGAGAATGAAGTCTTTTCTAGCTATTCCAAACTTAGTTATTTTTGCAGTCTTGCTGTTTTTCTCCTCATTGGAAACTCCCAAAAATCCAGTTGCCTTTGCGTGTTTTTTTATTTGCCTGATAACCGATCCTTTCCTTGACATTTATTTTAGTGGACTTTCAGTGACTGAAAGGTGGAAACCCTTTTTGTACCGTGGAAGAATTTGCAGAAGACTTTCAGTTGTTTTCACTGGGATGATCGAGCTTACATTTTTCATTCTTTCAGCATTTAAACTTAGAGACACTCATCTCTGGTATTTTGTAATACCAGGCTTCTCCATTTTTGGAATTTTCTGGATGATCTGCCATATTATTTTTCTTTTAACTCTTTGGGGATTCCATACCAAATTAAATGACTGCCATAAGGTGTGTTTTACCCACAGAGTAGATAACAATAGCCTTGACAGAATCATGGCATCCAAAGGGATGCGTCATTTTTGCTTAATTTCAGAGCAGTTAGTTTTTTTCAGTCTTCTTGCAACAGCAATTTTGGGAGCAGTTTCCTGGCAGGTAAGCTTACAGTTTGTTTATTATGTCAATGCCTGTGATATGTGATTAAATGTTTGCTTCAAGAGTTGGATTATTAGAACCGAAAGGTCAAGCTCATAATTTCAGAAGTAGATGTCAAGGGTGGGGCACTTATTTAGTTTTCTTTCTGGAATTGAGTACTGAATGAATATTGACAGGATAATTTCATTTGCTTTCTAGCAAGAGGTGTGAAAATATTAGGAATACTCAGCATGTGATATGCCTCCTGTCTTCTGACTGTTGATTAATGAAACACTTCATGGGTTAAAGATTCTTAGAATATTAACATTTGAAGCATGTTTAGAGATTGTTCTTTAGTTTTTTCACTTTACACATGAGGAAACCAAAAGTCAGAAAACATATCCAGAGTCACTGGTACTAGCCAGAATGAGGTTGCCTAGCTTCTGTCTGGCCCATTGGTCTCCTCATTTCCCTAAAGGTTTTATATAGAAGTTGATTAGATATGTAATAACATATCATTCTTTTTTTTAAAGGATTTTTTAATTTATCTGGCTGCACTGGATCTTAGTTGTGGCATGTTGGATCTTCAGTCTTCGTTGAGACATGCAGAATCTTTAGTTGTGGTCTTTGGACTCTTAGTTGTGGCATGTGGGATCTAGTTTTTTGACCAGGGATCGAACCCAGGCTGCCTGCGCGAGCACAGAGCCTCAGCCCCTGAACCACCAGGGAAGTCCCCATGTCAAATTCTTAACTTCAGATTAGAGCCTCTCCTAAGAAAGGAAAAATTTAGTTTTACAATACATTTGCCTACAATATGTTTAAAAAAAATCTTTTGTAGACAGAGACATTCAAATTAAATGGTTGGAGTTTATATCTGTAGTTTATATCAGCCTTCTGTTCTCTGAACATTTATTGACTGTTCTATATAACAGGTCACTGGAGAAGGAAATGGCAACCCACTCCAGTATTCTTGCCTGGAAAATCCCATAGTATACTGAGGCTGAAGATCTCAAGATGAATGAAAATTTCCTGTCATTAAAGAAGGCACAGTCTCTAATGGGAGGCAGAAGAGGCAGGCATGTAAACTAGTAATTATTATAACACTTTGAATAATACTATAATTTGAGTATATCAGGTTGGGATGTAGGGCAAAAATGAAGGTGAATTTTGCTTGGTGCAGTTCTCTGCTTTGCACTAGTTAGTTGCAACGGAGTGATTTCTAGATACGAGTGTTTGAAGAGAAGATGTGGAGACTTGGCTGGGCACGGTGCATTTTATTAGTCTTTGCGGGCTAGGGCACAGAACCTGTGTGGGAGTCAATCAGATGATTTAAAAAACAAACAAAAAACTATTTGCCAGTGCTCAGGACTATCAGAACGATGCTGATGGGTAGAGTTGTCCTTTCACTTCCTCTTCTCTGTCCTTCCTGCTTGCTCCTTTCCCACCCCTACTTTTTTTTCATTTCCAAATCAGCCTCATTCGTTTTTGACACCTTTCCAGATCATCAAATCCTGTTAAGCAAATATTTTGTAAGTCACTAAATTCTTCTTATACAAGTGGTCTTAAACCTGGTATGTGTACTACTGGAGGTATATAGAAGCTTTCCATTGAGTATGTCAGCAAAGATAATTTTAAGGCAATCAGTTTCCAAATTCTTACCTTCCATTCTCCTTTGTTAAAGTTGATCTACTTGAGAATGCCCCTCAATGTAGATGTGGAGTGGTTACTTATTGTGGTTTTAATTTGCATTTAATCAAATTTAAATGCATTTAAACAGTCTCTAATGACTGATGATGTTGAGTATCTTTTAATGTGTGTGTTAGTCATTCATTTACCTTTGCTGACATATCTGTTTAAATCTTTTTTTGATCTAAATTGGGTTTTGTGTCTTATGATTAAATTTTAAGGGTTTTTAAAATATTCTTACTAGAAGCCTTTTATCAGGTATATGATTTGGAAATGGGTCGGGAAGATCCCTGAAGAAGGAAATGGCAACCCACTCCAGTACTCTTGCCTGGAAAATCCCATGGACAGAGGAGCCTGGTAGGCTACAGTCCATGGGGTCACAGAGTCGGACACGACTGAATGACTTCACTTTCACTTTTCTCCTCCTATGTGGCTTATCTCTTTTTAGAAAAATTTAATTATTTCTTTTCTATTTGGCTGCAATGGGTCTTTGTTACTTTGTCTTTATTGCTTTGCATGGACTTTCTCAGTTGTGGTGAGTGGGGGCCACCCTTCATTGTGGTGCTTGGGCCTCTCATTTCGGTGGCCTGTCTTACTGCAGAGCGCAGGCTCTAGGCACACAGGCTCAGTAGCTGGGGCTCGTGGGCTCCAGCGCGCAGGCTCTAGGCACGCAGGCTCAGTAGCTGGGGCTCGTGGGCTCCAGCGCGCAGGCTCTAGGCACGCAGGCTCAGTAGCTGGGGCTCGTGGGCTCCAGCGCGCAGGCTCTAGGCACGCAGGCTCAGTAGCTGGGGCTCGTGGGCTCCAGCGCGCAGGCTCTAGGCACGCAGGCTCAGTAGCTGGGGCTCGTGGGCTCCAGCGCGCAGGCTCTAGGGACGCAGGCTCAGTAGCTGGGGCTCGTGGGCTCCAGCGCGCAGGCTCAGCAACTGTGGTTCTTGGGCTCAGCTGCCCCATGCCATGCGGGATCCTCCTGATCAGGGATTGAGCCTGTGTCCTCTGCAGTGACTCTCAGGTGGATTCTTAGCTGGTGGGCCACCAGGGAGGCCTTTTTCTCTTTTTTTAAATGATATCTTTTGAAGAGTGCAAACTTCTAATTTTTTTAATCCAATTTGTCAACTTTTTCTTTTATGTACTGCAGTTTTGGGATCATATCTAAGGAAATGTTACTCAGGCCTGAGTCACAAAGATTTTTCTCCTATATTTTCTGTAGTTTTATCATTTTAGCTTTTACATTTAGGTTGTATGATCCATTTTGAGTTAAGCTTTGTTATTGTATGAGGTAAGGAATTTTTTTTTTCTTTTTTTTAAAATTTATTTATTATTTTACTTTACAATATTGTATTGGTTTTGCCATACATTGAGTTGAATCCTCCATGGGTGTACGTGTGTTCCCCATCATGAATCCCTCCCACCTCCCTCCCCATCCCATCCCTCTGTGGCTTTGTAATTGTTCCAGCACCATTTGCTGAAAAGACTATCCTTTCTCTCGTTGAATTGCCTTGGCACCTTTGTCCAAAAACAGTTTCTGAGCTCTCTTTGTTCCATTGTTCTATATATCTTATACTTAAAGCAGTACTATGCTGTCTCACAAGATATTTTCTAATTTTCCTTGAAATTTCTTCTTTGATCTTTGTTGAAGTTAAAAGTTTGTTGTGTGATACTGTAATCTTTGGGGGATTTCCCATGTTTTTTCTTTTCAGTTCAGTTCAGTTGCTCAGTCGTGCCCAACTCTTTGCAACCCTGTGAACCGCAGCACACCAGGCCTTCCTGTCCATCACCAACTCCCAGATTCCACCCAAACCCATGTCCATTGAGTCGGTGATGCCATCCAACCATCTTATCCTCTGTCATCCCCTTCTCCTTCTGCCCTCAATCTTTCCCAGCATCAGGGTCTTTTCAAATGAGTCAGCTGTTCGTATCAGGTGGCCAAAGTATTGGAGTTTCAGCTTCAACATCAGTCCTTCCAGTGAACACCCAGGACTGATTTTTTCTATTATTGATTTCTAATATAAGTCCAGGTGACTGGAGAACATAGTTTCTATGACTTTAGTGTTTTGCTGAAACTTGTTTTGTAGTCTGTCATGTGTTATATTCTGGAAAATGTGTGTGTGCTTAGTCGCTAAGTTAGGTCTGACTCTTGGAACCCCATGGACTGTAGCCCACCCTGCTCGTATGTCCTTGGGAATTTCCCAGGCAAGAATACTTGGGTGGGGTTGCCCTTTCCTTCTCCAGGGGCTCTTCCCAGCCCAGAAATCAAACCCGCACCTCCTTTGTCTCCTGCATTGCAGGCAGATTCTTTACCCGCTGAGCCATCAGGGAAGCGCCCTTCTGGAGAATACATCATGTTTAATTAAGAAGAATAAGAATAAGTTGCTGCTGTTGTTGATTGAAGCATTCTATAAATATCAGCTAGGTTAAGTTGGTTGGTGGTGGTGGTCATGTATTTATGTCTTTGCTGATTTTCTGTTTCATTCTGAGAGAGTGATGCTGAAAATCTCTGTTAAATTACTAGATTGTGTGTTTCTCAATTTTGTCATTTTCTTGCCTTAGGTATTTTGGGGCTCTTGTTTTTTCGAGGTATATATACATCTTTAATTATACTTTCTTATGTGTTTACCTTTTTATCTTCATGGTAAGCAGTATAGTTGAATAGTTAAAAAAGAGACCTAATAGCTTGCAAAATGTAACATTACCAATTTACCAACTCTTGTTTTAGGGCAGTGCTTCTCAAACTTTGATATACATAGGAATCATATGGAGATCTTGTTAAAATTCTAAAGACTAGAATTAAGTAATTTGGGAGGAGAGCCTAAAACTCTGCAGACCATCTGAAAATCTTAAAAGTGATGCAGGTAGAAGTAAACCCATTGAGTAGCAAGGTATTAATTTAGCTATTCAAGACTAATATGTATCTATCAAAATTGGTATCTATTCCTTTTGGCTGTGCTGGGTCTTACTTGCTATGCATGGCCTTTCTCTAGTTGCTGCAAGCGGGGGCTACTCTCTAGTTGCCGTGCACTGGCTTCTCATTGTGGAGGCTTCTGTTGTTGCAGAGAATGGGTTCTAGGGCATGTGGGTTTCAGCAGTTATGGTGCGCTGGCTTAGTTGCCCTCTGGCATGTGGAATCCTCCCAGACGAGGGGTCGAAGTGGGTCTCCTGCACTGATGGGAGGACTCTCCGCTACTGGACCACCAGGGAAGTCCTCTATCGGGTTTTGTATGCATTAGTTGCTATTTGGTAACTTCTGCCGTCATGCAGGCATTGTGTTTTTGATGCAGTTAACTTTTTAAAATTGAAGTATAGATGATTTACAGTGTTGTTAGTTTCAGGTGTACTGCAAAGTTATTCAGTTTATGCACACACACACATAATCTTTTTCAGATTCTTTTCCTGTATAGGTTATTACAGAATTCTGACTATAGTTCCCTATGCTATATAGTAGGTCCTTGTTGTTTAACTTTTTTCTATACTGGTTTATGTATGTTGCTCCCAAATTCCTCACTGATCCCTCGCTCCCTCCCTCCCTTTCCCCTTTGGTAACCATAAGTTTGTTTCCTAGGTCTGTGAGTCTGTTTCTGTCTTGTAAATAAGTTCATTCCATAATTTTTTAAGATTACACATATAAGTGATACCATATTTGTCTTTCTCTGATTTCCTTACCTTAATGTGTTCATCTCTGTGTCCACCCATGTTGCTGCAAGTGGCATTATTCAATTTCTTTTTATGGCTAAGTAGTATTCCATTGTATATATGTGCCATATTTTCTTTATCCATTCATCTGTCGATGGACATTAAGGTTGGTTCCATGTCGTGGTTAGTGTAAATAGTGCTGTGGTGAACATTGGGGTACATATATCTTATCAAGTATGATTTTCTCTGGATTTATCTCCAGGAGTGGGGCTTCTGAATCATATGGTAATTCTCTTTTCAGTTTTTTTAGACTATCATCATTAAGTCTACAATAATAAATACTGGCGAGGGTGTGGAAAAAGGGAAACTTCTTACACCAAAAATTGGCATAGCCACTGTGGAGAACAGTGAGATGCAATTAACGTTTTAAATGTAACTTTAATCTTTTGTGCTCTACCCAGTATTGTATGAGATTATCTTAAATTCTTTCAATTCAGTTCAGTCGCTCAGTCATGTCCAACTCTTGGTGACCCCATGGACTGCAACACACCAGGCCTCCCTGTCCATCACCAACTCCTGGAGTTTACACGAAACATGTCCATCTAGTCGGTGGTGCCATCCAACCATTTCATCCCCTCTCGTCCGCTTCTCCTCCTGCCCTCAATCTTCCCAGCATCAGGGTATTTTCAAATGAGTCAGCTCTTCGCATCATGTGGCCAGATATTGGAGATTCAGCTTCAACATCAGTCCTTCCAGTGAACACCCAGGACTGATCTCCCTTAAGATGGACTGGTTGGATCCTCCTTGCTGTCCAGGGGACTCTGAAGAATCTTCTCCAACACCACAGTTCAAAAGCATCAATTCTTCGGCTCTCAGCTTTCTTTATAGTCCAGCTCTCACATCCATACATGACTACTGGAAAAACCATAGCCTTGAATAGGTGGACCTTTGTTGGCAAAGTCATGTCTCTCTTTTTAATATGCTATCTAGGTTGTTCATAACTTTCCTTCCAAGGAGTAAGCGTCTTTTAATTTCATGGCTGCAATCACCATCTGCAGTGATTTTGGAGCCCAAAAAAATAAAGTCAGCCACTGTTTCCATTGTTTCTCCATCATTTGCCATGAAGTGATGAGACTGGATGCCATGATCTTAGTTTTCTGAATGTTGAGCTTTAAGTCAACTTTTTCACTCTCCTCTTTCACTTTCATGAAGAGACTGTTTAGTACCTCTTCACTTTCTGCCATAAGGGTGGTGTCATCTGCATATCTGAGGTTATTGATATTTCTTCCAGCAGTCTTGATTCCAGCTTGTGCTTCCTCCAGCCCTGCGTTCCTCATAATGTACTCTGCATATAAGTTAAATAAGCAGGGTGACAATATACAGCCTTGATGTACTCGTTTTCCTATTTGGAACCAGTCTGTTGTTCCATGTCCAGTTCTAACTGTTGCTTCCTGACCTGCATACAGGTTTCTCAAGAGGCAGGTCAGGTGGTCTGGTATTCCCATCTCTTGAAGAACTTTCCACAGTTTATTGTGATCCCCACAGTCAAAGGCTTTGGCATAGTCAATAAAGCAGAAATAGATGTTTTTCTGGAACTCTCTTGCTTTGTCGATGATCCAGCAGATGTTGGCAATTTGATATCTTGTTCCTCTGTCTTTTCTAAAACTAGCTTGAACATCTGGAAGTTCACAGTTCATGTATTGCTGAAGCCTGGCGTGGAGAATTTTGAGCATTTCTCTGCTAGCGTGTAAATGAGTACAGTTGTGTGGTAGTTTGAGCATTCTTTGGCATTGCCTTTCTTAGATATTGGAATGAAAACTGACCTTTTCCAGTCTTGTGGCCACTGCTGAGTTTTCCAAATTTGCTGGCATATTGAGTGCAGCACTTTCACAGCATCATCTTTCAGGATTTGAAATAGCTCAGCTGGAATTCCATCACCTCCACTAGCTTTGTTCATAGTGATGCTTCCTAAGGCCCACTTGACTTCACATTCCAGGATGTCTGGCTCTAGGTGAGTGATCACACCCAGATAATTGTGATTATCTGGGTCATGAAGATCTTTGTTGTACAGTTCTTCTGTGTATTCTTGGCACCTCTTAAATATCTTCTCCTTCTGTTAGGTCTGTACCATCCTTTATTGTGCCCATCTTTGCATGAAATATTCCCTTGGTATCTCTGATTTTCCTGAAGACATCTCTAGTCTTTCGCATTCTGTTATTTTCTTCTGTTTCTTTGCACTGATCACCAAGGAGGGCTTTCTTACCTCTCCTTGCTATTCTTTGGAACTGTCCATTCAAATGAGGATATCTTTCCATTTCTCCTTTGCTTTTCGCTTCTCTTCTTTTCTCAGCTATTTGTAAGGCCTCCTCAGACAGCCATTTTGCTTTTTTGCATTTCTTTTTCTTGGGGATGGTCTTGCTCCCTGTCTCCTGTACAGTATCACGAACCTCCATCCATAGTCCATCAGGCACTCTGTCTATCAGATCTCATCCATTAAATCTGTTTTTCACTTCCACTGTATATTCATAAGGGATTTGATTTACATCATACCTGAATGGTCTACTGGTTTTCCCTACTTTCTTCAGTTTAAGTCTGAATTTGGCAATAAGAAGTTCATGATCTGAGCCACAGTCAGCTCCCGGTCTTGTTTTTGCTGACTGTATAGAGCTTCTCCATCTTTGGCTGCAAAGAATATAATCAGTCTGATTTCAGTGTTGGCCATCTGGTGATGTCCATGAGTAGAGTCTTCTCTTGTGTTGTTGGAAGAGGGTGTTTCCTATGACCAGTGTGTTTCTTGGCAAAACTCTATTAGTCTTTGCTCTGCTTCATTCTGTATTCCAAGGCCAAATATGCCTGTTACTGCAGGTGTTTCTTGACTTCCTACTTTTGCATTCCAGTCCCCTGTAATGAAAGGGACATCTTTTTTAGGTGTTAGTTCTAGCAGGTCTTGTAGGTCTTCATAGAACCATTCAACTTTAGCTTCTTCAGAGTTACTGGTCATGGCATAGACTTGGATTACCATGATATTGAATGGTTTGCCTTGGAAACGAACAGAGATCATTCTGTCGTTTTTGAGATTGCATCCAGGTACTGCATTTCAGACTCTTTTGTTGACTATGATGGCTAGCCCATTTCTTCTAAGGGATTCCTGCCTGTAGTAGTAGATGTACTGGTCATCTGAGTTAAATCACCCATTCTACTCCATTTTAGTTTGCTGATTCCTAGAATGTCAGCATTCACTCTTGCCATCTCCTGTTTGACCACTTCCAATTTGCCTTGATTCATGGACCTAACATTCCAGGTTCCTGTGCAATATTGCTCTTTACAGCATTGAACCTTGCTTCTATCACCAGTCACATCCACAACTGGGTGTTGTTTTTGCTTTGGCTCCGTCCCTTCATTCTTTCTGGAGTTATTTCTCCACTGATCTCCAGTAGCATATTGGGCACCTACCGACCTGGGGAGTTCCTCTTTCAGTGTCCTATCTTTTTGCCTTTTCATACTGTTCATGGGGTTCTCAAGCCAGGAATACTGAAGTGGTTTGGCATTCCCTTCTCCAGTGGACCATATTTTGTCAGAGCTCTCCACCATGACCCAGCCATCTTGGGTGGCCCCACACGGCATGGCTTAGTTTCATTGAGTTAGACAAGGCTGTGGTCCTGTGATCAGATTGGCTAGTTGTCTGTGGTCCTGGTTTCAGTCTGTCAGCCCTCTGATGCCCTCTCTCAGTGTCTGCTGTCTTACTGGTGTTTCTCTTACCTCAGACATGGGGTATTTCCTCACGGCTTCTGCTCCTGACCTTGGACATGGAGTATCTCCTCTTAGCTGCTCGCTGCTCTTCTTTCAATTAGATTTTTCTCAAACTGCTTTTGCTTAACATTCCTAAATGATATAGATACTAATTAAGTTAAAAGTCACTCCATCGTGTCCGACTCTCTGGCCCCATAAACTGTAGTATGCCAGGCTCCTCTGTCCACGGAATTGTTCAGGTTAGAATCCTGTAGTGGGTATGTCTTTCGCTTCTCCAGGGTATCTTCCCAACCCAGGGATTGAACCCAGGTCTCCCCCATTGCAGGTGAATTCTTTACTGTCTGAACCACCAGGGAAGCTTTTTAATAATATAATCTAAACCCATTTTTTCATATTTCTGTAAGAGTAATACTAAAGTGTAAAATTAATTTTCCCCTCTGTCCCATTAAAATGTCCTTCAGTGGATGGATTTCCACTGGAAAACAGTTTCACTGATTGAGTGGGGGCAGGCCAGGTAAAAATGAGAAACTAAAGTCTTTAGAGTAGATCAGTTAGTCAGCTACAGGTAGGATCAGTGAAAGCAGAGGTAACACTAAAATCTGGAAGACTAGCTAGGATCAAGAGATAAAGACCTGGACTAAGGTGACAGAGAAAAAGTGCTGTGGTAAGGATATGACTGATAGAAGTATCAAGGGAAAAACAGATCTTATTTAAAAGTAAAACTTAAAGAGAATTTGAAATAAGCTGATGAAATGTAGAGATGAGTGTTCTGACAGTGGATAGTCAATGTTAAAAAATTGTTGACAGAATGAAGGGAGCAGATTGGAATTTACAGTAATCGATTTTATTGAGTTGATCGCCCAGTGGGCATTTATTATTAACAAAACATTTTAGAATAGGTTTTGTATTTTTAGACAGTCAAGTCTATCTCTATCTCATTTTACTACCAGAATAGTAATAGACATAAACATGAGACTAATCCAGTGGAGCACAATTTTGACTTATTCCCCAAATGGACTTAGCCATTTTTTTCTCATCTTAAGGTTTTTTGCATGTCAGTAGTTTGGGGTTATTTTATTTTTATCCAACTTAATAGCAAATATTTTTTAATAAGGAAAATTTGCATAGAGTAATATTCACCCTTTTTCATGTACAATTCTGTGATTTTGACAAGTGCACATAGTTTTATGACCAGTACAATCAAAATATGGAGCAGTTCCATCACCCCAAAATTCCCTCCTGCCCCTCTCTAGTTAGTCCTTCTCCACCCATCAGTACTTGGCAACGGAACTGTTTTATGTTTAGAGTGCCTTATACACGAAATCATATAGTACATATCTGTTGAGTCTGGCTTCTTTCACTTAGCATAATTCATATGAGATTTAGCTATATTGTTGTTTTATATCAGTTTATCCCTTATTATGGCTGAGCAGTATTCCATTATGTGGAAGTCTCACACTCAATTGAGGGACACTGAAATTAGTTTTTAGTATTTTTAAGTAGAGCTGCTGTAAACATTCATACAGGGTTTTGTGTTACCATGGGTTTTTATTTTACCTGTGTGGGTTGTATGATAAACATACAAGTCATGTGTAACTTTATAAGAAAATGTCAAACTGTTTTCCAAAGTTGCTGTACCGTTTTGTGTTCTCACTTGCAGTATATGGGATTTATCTCTTTGTTTTTGAACCATTCTGATAGGTATACAGTGGTAACTCATTGTGGTTTTCTTTTCTGTTTCCCTAGTAGCTAATGATGTTAAGTATCTTTTCATGTGATTGCTTGTCATGAAAATTTCAGATCTCTTGGCTACTTTTAAAATTGGGTTGTTTGTTTTCTTAATGTGTTGAGATATAAGTCCCTTATTAGATATTTGACTTGCAAATATTTGCTCCCAGTGTTTGACCTTTTTTCTTGTTTTTTGAAGAGCAGAAGTTCTTAATTTTGCTACAGTCTTAATTTATCATTTTTTTCTTTTATGGATTATCTTTTGATGTCATATGTGAGGAACCTTTGACCTCATTTGAATAGAATCTCTGACTAACCCCACATGGATAACTTTATTCTTTGTTAGCTTTACTGAATAATGAAGCATTTTCAGAATGAAGACAGTAATATCATTCCAAGTCATTACATTAAAAAGCTGGAATTTTACCATTAACCTCTGTTGTTTTGTTCATAATCTCATTGCACTTTTAAAATGCAACATTACAGCTGTTGTTTCCTGCAGTTCATCTTTTGTTCATTGAATGTGCTATTTGTGTTCTACTTTTGTACTTTTTTCCTTAAATAAGTCATTAAGAAGTATTAATACTTAACACAATACTATAGCCATTTGATGGTAGTTTTATTTCTCAGCTATAGGTTTTTCTAAAATCGATACTTGTCAATTCACACAAGGATAAAAAAGGAAAGTGTCCGGATTCCCAAGGAAGCATATTCCCCATGGCCTGCTGTTTTGTTTAGCGATTTTCTCTGAAATCTTTCACATGAGATTTTATATGCCTTTCCTTGCCACCCACTGTCATTTGCAGAGTCCATGGGGTTTTGAGGCAACTTTTTGAAGGAGCCCTTTGACCCAAACCAGAAAAACCATAATCACAGTTAATTTCTCTGCAGGGGAAGCTCTAGTAATCACTGGGTTTGACAGATGTAACAAGATCAGTTTCACACCCTAGGAAGGGAGGGAATCCACAGATGCAGCACAGTTTCAATTCTAGCAAGATGGCCAGACAGCCATATCATTTCACTTGGCACAGGGAGCAGAGAGTTTTCAAATTTGTTTCCAAAACTAGAAGTTTATGTTTCACAATTTTTTGTTTTGTCTCATTTCTCTTCCTAAAGTTTTGAGATATTTAGGTCTCAATTAGAGGGTCACTAACTCTTTTTTTAGCTTAAATTTATACTCTTAATTTGATGTTTTATCTGTTCTGCAGAACACTATGAAACAGGAATAGAAGCTTTTATTTCCTAAAACAATAGCAATAATCTGAGTATAATTTTATTCATGGAATAAGAACATGAATTTGTCCTTTATTGTGATTTTTCCAGCTTTTAAAAATGAAAATAATGACTAGAGATATTTTAATTTTAATAATAAGATTTATTTATTAGCTGTTTATTTTTTTTTTCATGTGCTATCCACTATTCTCTGTACTTTGAGTGTATTTAATCCTCATGCTACTTTACGATAGTTGTTGTTCAGTTGCTCAGTCAGATGTCATGCTTTGTGACCCCAGAAACTGCAGCATGCCAGGCTCCCCTGTCCTGCACTGTCTCCCAGAGTTTGCGCACATCCCCGTTCACTGAGCCAGTCACGCTGTCTGAATCTTACCCGCTGCTGCCACCTGTTCCTTTGGCCTTTAGTCTTTCCCAGCATCAGTGTCTTTTCTGATAATTTGGATCTTCACATCAAGTGGCCAAAGTATTGAAGCTTCAGCTTCAGCATCAGTCCTTCCAATGAATTTTCAGGGTTGATTTCTTTTAGGATTGACTGGTTTGATTTCCTTGGCAGTCCAAGAGACTCTCAAGAGTCTTGTGCAGCACCACAAGCATCAATTCTTCAGCAATGAAAAGCATCCGTTCTTTAGCACTCAGCCTTTTTTCATGTATAGATGTGTCCAACTCTCACATCTGTACATGACTGCTAGAAAAACTGTAGCTTTGAATATACGGATTTTGATGGCCAAGTGATGTTTCTGCTTTTTAATATTGCCTATGTTTGTCATAGCGTTCCTTCCAAGGAGCAAGCATCAGAAATTTCATGGCTGCAGTCACCATCCACAGTGATTTTGGAGCCCAAGAAAATATAGTCTGTTACTGCTTCCACTTTTTCCCCATCTGTTAATATTTGCCATGCAGTGATGGGATTGGATGCCACAATCTTAGTTTTTTGTATGTTGAGTTTTAAGCCAACTTTTTCACTCTCCTCTTTCACTTTTATCAAGAAGCTCTTTAGTTCCTCTTCACTTTCTGCCAGTAAAGTGGTATCATCTACATATGTGAGGTTGTTGATTTTTCTCCCAGCAGTCTTGATTCCTGGAGAAGGCAATGGCAACCCACTCCAGTACTCTTGCCTGTAAAATCCCATGGACGGAGGAGCCTGGTAGGCTGCAGTCCATGGGGTCGCAAAGAGTCGGACATGACTGAGCGACTTCACTTTCACTTTTCACTTTCATGCATTAGAGAAGGAAATGGAAGCCCACTCCAGTGTTCTTGCCTGGATAAACCCAGGGACAGGGAAGCCTGGTGGGCTGCCGTCTGGCGTCACACAGTTGGACATGACTGAAGCGACTTAACAGCAGCAGCGGTCTTGATTCCAGCTTGTGATTCACCCAGCCCTGCATTTTTGCATGATGTATTCTGCATAGAAGTTAAATAAGCAGGGTGACGATTCACAGCCTTGTCATACTCCTTTCCCAATTTTGAGCCAATCTGTTGTTCTGTGTCTGATTCTAACTGTTCCTTCCTGACCTGCATACAGGTTTCTCAGGAGGCAAATAAGGAGCTCTGGTATTCCCATCTCTTTAAGAATATCCCCATTTGTTGTGATCCACACAGTCAAAAGCTTTCACATAGTCAGTGAAACAGAAGTAGATGTTTTTCTGGAATTCTCTTGCTTTTTCTATGATCCAATGGATGTTGGCAATTTGATCTCTGATTCCTCTGCCTTTACTAAATCCAGCTTGTACATCTGAAAGTTCTTGGTTCACATCCTGCTGAAGCCTAGCTTACAGAATATTGAGCATAGCCTTACTGGCATGGAGATGAGCACGATTGTGCAGTAGTTTGAACATTCATTGGTATTGCCCTTATTTGGGATTGGAATGAAAACTGACCTTCTCCAGTCCTGTGGCCACTGCTGAGTTTTCCAAATTTGCTGACATATTGAGTGCACCACTTTAATAGGATTTGAAATAGCTCAGCTTCAATCCCATCATCTCCACTAACTTAAAAAATATTTATTTTTAATTGATGATTGTTTTGCAGTATTGGTTTGATTTCTGTCGTGCATCCACATGAGTAAACCATAGATGTACATGTATCCCCTCTCTCTTGAATACTCTGTCCACCTCCTGCCCATTCCCGCCCGTCTGGGTTGTTAGAGAGCCCCAGTTTGAGCTCCCTGAGTCATGCAGCAAGTTCCCGTTAGCTCTCTATTTACGTGTGTTAGTGCACATGCACCCATGCTACTCTCTCCATTTATCCCACCCTCTCTCTCTTCTCCCCCATCCTTGCTCATAAGTGGGTTCTCTATGTCTGTGTCTCCAGTGCTGCTCTGTGAACATTATCAGTACCATTCTTCTAGATTCCATATGTATGTGTTAATATACGATATTTTTTTTCTGACTTCATTCTCTAGGTTAATCCACTTCATTAGAACTGACTCAAATGTGTTCATTTTTATGGCTGAGTAGTAGTCCATTGTGTCTGTGTGTCTGTGTGTGTATACCATATATCCATTCGTATACCATTTATCCATTCATCTGTTTGCGGACATCTAGGTTGCCTCCATGTCATGGCTATTGTAAATAGTGCTACAGTGAACTTTGGGGTACACGTGTCTTTTTCAGTTTTGGTTTCTTCAGGGTATATGCCTAGAAGTGGTATTGCTGGGTCATACAGTGGTTTTATTCCTAGTTGTGTTTTTTTTTTTTTTTTTTTTTTTAAGGAATCTCCATCCTGTCTTCCATAGTGGCTGTGTCATTTTACATTCCCACCAGCACTGTAGGAGGATTCCCTTTTCTCCAAACACTCTCCAGACTGTTGCTTGTGGATTTTTTTTATTACAGCCATTCTGTCTGGTGTGAGGTGATACCTTATTGTAGTTTTGATTTGCATTTCTTTAATAAGTGATGTTGAGCATCTCTTCATGTGCTTATTGGCCATCTGTATGTCTTCTTTGGAGAAATGTCTGTCTAGGTCTTTTGCCCACTTTTTGATTGTGTTGTTTGTTTTTCTAGTATTGAGTTGTATGAGCTGCTTGTGTATTTTGGAAATTAATCCTTTGTCAGTTGTTTCATTTGCTATTATTTTCTCCCATTCTGAGGGTTGTCTTTTCACCTCGTTTATAGTTTCCTTTCCTGTGCAAAAACATTTAAGATTAATTAGGCCCCATGTATTTATTTCTGTTTTTATTTCCATTATTCTAGGAGGTGAGTCATAAAGTATCTTGCTATGATTTATGTCATACAGTGTTCTGCCTGTGTTTTCTTCTAAGAGTTTTATAGTTTCTGGTCTTACATTTTAGGTCTTTAGTCTATTTTGAGTTTGTCTTTATGTATGGTTTCAGGCAGTATTCTAATTTCATTCTTTTGCACATAGTTGTCCAGTTCTTCCAGCACCACTTATTGAAGAGACTTTTTTTCCAGTGTATATTCTTCCCTCCTTTCTCAAAGATCAGGTGCCCATACTTGTGTGGATTTATCTCTGGGCTTCTATCTCATTCCATTGGTCTATACTTTTGTTTTTGTGCCAGTACCATACTGTCTTGATGACTGTAGCTTTGTAGTATAGTTTGAAATCAGGTAAGTTGATTGCTTCAGCTCTGTTCTTCCTCCAGATTGCTTTGGCTACTTGGGGTCTTTTGCATTTCCTTACAAATTGTGAAATTTTTTGTTCTAGTTCTGTGAAAAATGCCATTGGTAATTTGATAGGGTTTGCAGTCATTTTCACAATATTGATTCTTCCAACCCAGGAGCATAGTGTCTCTCTCCACCTGTTTATGTCGTCTTTGACTTCTTTGATGTGTCCTATAGTTTTCTGTATATAGCTCTTTTGTCTTCTTAGGTATGGTTTACGCCTAGGTATTTTATTCTTTTAGTTGCAGTGGTAAGTGGGATTGATTCCTTAATTTCTCTTTCTGATTCTTCATTGTTAGTATATAGGAATGCAAGTGATTTCTGTGAATTGATTTTGTATCCTGCAACTTTACTAGATTCACAGATTAGTTCAAGTAATTTTCTGATAGTGTCTTTAGGATTTTCTGTGTACAGTATTCCACTAGCTTTTGTTAGTAGTAATGCTTCTTAAGGCCCACTTTACACTCCAGGATGTCTGTCTCTAGGTGAGTGACCAAACCATCATGGTTATATGGGTCATTAAGACCTTTTTTGTATAGTTCTTTTGTGAAATTGTGCACCTTCTTAATCTCTTCTGCTTCTGTTAGGTCCATACCATTTCTGTCCTTTATTGTGCCAGTCTTTGCATGAAATGTTCCCTCTTGGTATCTCTTAATTTTCTTGAAGCATCTCTAGTCTTTCCCACTCTATTGTCCTTTATTTCTTTGCGTTGTTCACTTAAGAAGGCTTTCTTACCTCTCCTTGCTATTCTTTGGAACTGTGTATTCAGTTTGGTATATCATTCCTTTTCTCCTTTTTCTTTCTCTTCTCTTGTCAGTTATTTGTAAGGCGTCAGACAACCATTTTACTTTGTTACATTTCTTTTTCTTGGGGGTGGTTTTGGTCACTACCTCCTATGTAAATTTACTAAGCTCTGTCCATTCATAGTTCTTCAGGCACTCTGTATATCAGATCTAATCCCTTGAACCTGTTTGTTACTTCCACTGTATAATCAAGGGATTTTATTTAGGTCATACCTGAAGAGCCTAGTGGTTTTCCCTACTTTTTTCGATTTAAGTCTGAATGATCTGAGCCACAGTCAGCTCTGGGTCTTGATTTTGCCAGCTGTATAGAACTTTTCAATCTTCAACTGCAAAGAATGTAATCAGTCTGATTTCTGTATTGACCATCTGGTGATGTCCATGTGTAGAGTCATCTCTTGTGTTGTTGAAAGAGGGTGTTTGCTATGACCAGTGTGTTTTCTTGGCAGTACTCTTAACCTTTCCCCTGCTTCATTTTGTACTCAAATAAACTTTCCTCTTACTCCAGGTATCTCTTGACTTTCCACTTTTGCATTCTAGTCCCCAGTGATGAAAAGGACATCTTTCTTTGGTGTTAGTTCTGGAAGGTCTTGAAGTCTTCATAGAACCATTCAATAGGCTTCTTTGGCATTAGTGGTTGGGGATAGATTTGGGTTACTGTGATGTTGAATGGTTTGCCTTGAAAACAAACTCAGATTATTCTATCATTTTTGAGATTGCACCCAAATACTGCATTTTCAACTCTTCTGTTGACTATGAGGGCAGTTCTTCTCATCTGAATTAAATTCCCCCATTCCCATCCACTTTAGTTCACTGATTCCTAAGACAGGAACCTGGACTGTTAGGTATGTGAATCAGGGTAAATTGGACATGGTCAAGCAGAAGATGGCAAGAGAGAACATCTGAGATAGATAGATATTATTATTCCCATTTTGTAGAGAAGAAACATGCTTAAAGACTAGGAAATCCAGGCAATCTGCCTTCACAGCTTTCACTCTCAACCACTTTACTTAGTTCCATGTATCTTTAGAGTTAAAAATGAGCAGATAATTTAATGTAACTTCTTTTACCCACTGGGAGAAGTAAGATTCAACACACCATCCAAGTTTGATTCCCATACCTGTGTTTTGCCTTTCTCAAGATTGTGGTCTTCAAAAATTTCTATTTTTGACATCTCTTGTGGTTACTCAAAAAAAATTTTTTTTTATAATATATCTACTGGGGCCTTAACTCAGTCTGCTAAATATCAATAGTCAATTTAGTTGAAAAGGTTATTGTCATTTAAATTTCTGTTTTGCTCACAAAGATCTCATTGCAATTAAAAATTTTTAAATTACAGCTACCATTTTACTGTGCTAGACGTATTTCAGCTATTTCTGATCTGTGGAATAAGCTCATAAAATATCCCTCTTTTATATATTCAGACTGAAAGGCTTAATTAATTTGTTCATGTACACACAGATGGTAAGTTAGGAATGAACCAAAGTCTGAACTCCAAACCTTGAGTCCTTTCCACTACACCCTATTGCCTCTACATAAAGGCAAAAGAAATCCCTGCTTTAAAACTGTTAAGTAGCAATAAAAAAAAAAATTAAAAAAAAAAAACACTGTTAAGTCGCTTTCTGATGTTCTCAAAGTGTCTAAGCGAGGCAGAGTTTGGAGGTGCCTGCTGTGCTGCCACACTCGGTTGCTTCAGTCGTGTGACCCCTTTGTGACCCCAGGGACTGTAGCCCACCAGGCTCCTCTGTCCATGCGATTTTCCTGGAAGGAATACTGAAAGTTGCCTATTGTTTCTTAAATATGGGTATCTTAAATTGAAAGAACATTATCTCTGTTTACATGTTGTTTTGTAGCATACATTTTATATTTTGTCTCTTAATTAGACTTGTATATATAACATTTCCCAAACGTGGCTTACTTAATGTGACTTGTAAAAAAATATTTCTACCAAACAGCAGTCATATGTCTTATGTAAATACCATGTTTTTAAAAATGAAATTCCAGTTGAATAAATAGATTTTGTTCCTATTAGCTGAGAAATTTTTAGGATATAAAGATATTGAATCTTTTGACCATAACTTGAAAGCCCAGATGAATAGAGAATAATTAGTAACTACTTTTATTGAAAGGATATTACTTAAAGTTGTTTACTGGTTTGCTGCTGTTCTCAGCTTATATCTGCTTTGAAATTTGGACCATGTCTTCATGTTTGATAGTGAGCTTAGAGTGGTTTGTAGAAGCAAAGGAAGATGAATATCCATACTTACTAGTTTTGGTCAAGTCATTTGTTACAGGGAGTTGTTTAGAATACAAGGTGTACTCCAAAGTCACAAATGACTCTCAGGTTGAGGCTATAGTATAAAGGGTTGCATGCCAGTGAAGTTGAAACTTTCTGAATGTGGTAAGTGGATAAAACATCCTAAATTTATTTTGGCCCTTTGGACATATTTGCAATCTGTTGTTAACTTTTATCTGTGAATGTTATCTTTTTTAAAAAAACAATTTAATTTTGTTTAATTGAAGTATAGTTGATTTACAGTGTCATGATTTTTAGCAGCGTCACTCAGTTATACATGTACATTCTTTTTAAAACATTCTTTTCCATTATTGTTTATCACAAGATGTTGAATACAGTTTCCTGTGCTGTACAGTAGGATGTTGTTGTTTATACTTCCTCTGTTTAAGAGTTTACATCTGCTAATCCCAAACTTCCTGTCCTTCCCTCCTCTCCCACCCACCTCTCCCTTGGCAACTACAAATCTGTTCTGTTATGTCTGTGAGTCTGTTTCTGTTTTGCAGATAGGTTCATTTGTGCCATATTTTAGATACCATGTGTAAGTGATATATGGTCTTTCTCTTTCTGACTATGTCACTCAGTGTGATATCTCTACTTGCACCAGTTACTGCAAATGGCATTATTTCATTATTTTTTATAGCTGAGTAGTACCCCATTGTGTATGTAAGTATGCATACATATTTATCAGTTCATCGGTCAGTGACATTGAGATTATTTCCATGTTTTGGCTATTATGAGTAGTGCTGCTATGAACATAAGGGGTGCATCTATCTTTTTGAATTATATTTTTGTCTGGGCATATGCCCAGGTGTGAGATGTCTGGATCATATGGTAATATTAGTTTTCTGAGGAACCTCTACACTGTTTTCCATAGTAGGTGCACCAGTTTACATTCTCACCCACAGAGTAGGAGGGTTCTCTTTTTCCACATCCTCTCACATTTGTTATTGGTAGACTTTCTAATGCTAGCCATTCTGACTGGTATGAGGTGGTACCAGTACCTCATTATAGTTTTAATTTTTTATTTCTCTAATAATTAGTGATGTTGAGCATCTTTTAATGTGCCTACTGGTCATCTGTTTGTCTTCTTTGGAGAAATGTCTGTTGAGTTCTGCCCATTTTTTTATTGGTTTGCGATTTTTATTATTGTGTATTTTAGAGATTAAATAGCCCTTGTCTGGCACATCATTTGCAAATATTTTCTCCCGTTCTGTAGGTTGTCTTTTCATTTACTTACTTTTTTTATGGCTTCCTTTGCTGTGCAAAAGCTTGGGGTTAGGTCCCATTTGTTTATTTTTGTTTTTATTTCTATTGCCTTGGGAGGCTGACCTAAGAAAATATTGGTACTGTGTCAGAGAATGTTTTGCCTATGTTTTTTTCATAAGGAATTTTATGGTGTCATGTTAAAGTTATGTTTAAGTCTTTAAGCCATTTTGAGATTACTTTTGTGCATGGTGTGATGGTGCGTTCTAATTGCATTGATTTACATGCAGCTGTCCAACTTTCCCAGTGCCACTTACTGAAGAGACTTTTTCTTGTTTTATATTCTTGCAGCCTTTGTCAAAGAATAATTAACCATAGGTGTACAAGTTTATTTCTGGACTCTCTAATCTGTTCCATTGATCCGCATGACTGGTTTTGTACCAATACTACACCGTTTTAATTACAATGCCTTTGTAGTATTATCTGAAATCTGGGAGAGTTATACCTCCTGCTTCCCCTCTCTCCCCAGTCAAGGATTGCTGTAGTATTTCTGGGTCTTCTGTGTTTCCATGTAAATTTTCAGATTCTTTGTTCTCATTGTATGAAAAAATGACATAGGTAATTTGATTGGGGTTGCCTTAAATCTATAAATTGCTTTGGGTAGTATTGTCATTTTAACGATATTAATTCTTCCAATCCAAGAGCATGTTTATTTTGGAAATTAATTCCTTGTTGGTCATGTTGTTGTTCAATCACTTAAGTCATGTCTGACTCTTTGCAACCCCATGGACTGCAGCATGCCAGGCTCCCCTGTCTTGCACTGTCTCCAAGAGTTTGCTCAAATTCATGTCCATTGAGTCAGTGATGCTGTCTAACCATCTCATCTTCTACTACCCTCTTCTTTCTCTGTCCTCGGTCTTTCCCAGCATCAGGGTCTTTTCCAGCTTGTCACATCAGGTGACCAAAATATTGGATCTTCAGCTTCAGAATTGGTCCTTCCAGTGAATATTCAGGGTTGATTTCCTTTAGGATTGACTAGTTTGATCTCTTTGTAGTCCAAGGGACTCTCTCGAGTCTTCTCTAGCACCACAATTGAAAGCATCAGTTCTTCAGCACTCAGCCTTCTTTATGGTCCAACTTTCACATCTGTACATGACTACTGGAAAAACTACATTGGTCACATAGTTTGCAAATATTTTCTCCTAGGTTGTCTTTTTGTTTTGTTTATGATTTCCCTTGGTGTGCAAAACTTTTAAGTTTAATTAGGTACCATTTGTTTATCTTTGTTTTTCTTTTCATTACTCTTAAGAAGTGGATCCAAAAAATATTGCTGTGATTTATGTCAAAGAAGGTTCTGCCTACATTTTCCTATAGGAGTTTTATAGTGTCCAGACTAACATTTAAATCTTTAATCCATTTGGGGCACCCTTGTTCCACCTTTGTTTCTTCTTGTTTTTTCTAATTCTTTTTGGTCATAGGTTAGGTTGTTCATTTGAGGTTTTTCTTGTTTTTTTGATGAAGGTTTGTATTCCTATAAACTTCCCTCTAAGAACTGCTCTTGACTGTGTCCCATGTTTTTTGTTTTTTTTTTTAATGGTTGTGTTTTCATCGTCGTTTGTCTCAAGGTATTTTTTAATTTCCATTTTTATTTCCTTGTTGAACTGTTGTTTTTTTTAGTACCTTTTTATTTAGTCTCCATGTAATTGCTTTTTCCTCATTTTTTCCCCATGGTTGATTTCTAGTTTTGTATCATTGTGGTCAGAGAAAATGCTTGAAGTAATTTCTGTACTCTTAAATTTATCAATGATAGTTTTGTGCCCTAGTATGTGGTCAGTCCTAGAGAAAGTTCCATGTGCACTTAAAAGGAACGTATATTCTGTTTCCTTTGGATGAAATGTCAGTCTAATGGTTCTATTTTATCATTTAGGATCTCTGTTGCCTTATTAATTCCTTGTCTAGAAGATGTGAGTGGGGTCTTAAGTCTTCTGCTATTATTGTGTTCCCCTCAATGTCTCCCTTTATGTCCAATATTGTTGTTGTTGTTGTTTAGTTGCTAAGCTGTGTCCAACTCTTCTGAAACCCATGCCAGGGGAAATCCCGCCAAGCATCTCTGTCCATGGGATGTCCCAGGCAATAATACTGTAGTGGGTTCCTGTTTCCTTCTCCAGGGGATCTTCGCCACCCAAACTGTCTCCCCTGCCTGGCAGGTGGGTTCTTTACCACTGAGCCACCTGGGAAGCCCTAAAAGATGTATTTGTTTTATGTATTTGGGTGATCCTGTATTAGGTGTGTAAAAGTTGGTGAGTGTGATGTCCTCTTTTGTATTGATCCTTTTGTCATTTTATAATGTCCTTCTTTATCTTTCTTTATAGTCTTTATTTTAAAGTCTATTTGTCTAATGAGAGTTTTGCAAGTCCCATTTTCTTGTCATTTCTGTTTGCATGAAATATTTTTTTCCATCCCCTCACTTTTAATCTATGTGTCCTTTACCCTAAAGAGGGTCTCTTGTAGGCAGCAGTATTGTAGGCTCTTGTTTTATTTTTTTTTACCCAGTCTGCCACTTTGTGTCTTTTGATTGCAGCATTCAGTCCATTGACATTTAAGGTAATTATTGATACATAGGCTTCCCTGGTGGCTTAGCTGGTAAAGAATCTGCCTGCAGTGCAGGAGACCTGGGTTTAATCCCTGGGTTGGGAAGATCCCCTGGAGAAGGGAACAGCTAAGCACTCCAGTATTCTGGCCTGGAGAATTCTGTGGCCTGTATAGTCCATGGGGTCCCAAAGAGTCAGACACAACTGAACAACTTTCACTTTCATAGTGACTTTCTTTCATTGATACATATATTGCCATCTCAAACCTTGTTTCCCAGGTGATTCTTTGTTTTCTCTTTGTTTCTTTTCTTTTTTGTTATTCTTCTTGTGGTTTGAGGATTTTATCTTATGCTTGTGTTCCTCTTCTTTTAGGTTTTTGTGAAATTGTTGTATGTTTTTGATTTGTGGTTGCCCTATTTTTCAAGTATGTTAACCCTTTCCTGTTTTCTTGCTTTATAATGCTAGTCAGTATATAGCATTAAATATGTTGAGGTAAGTCCCTCTATGCCCACTTTCTGGAGAGTTTTTATCATCAATGGGTGTTGAATATTATCAAACGTTTTTTCTGCATCTATTGTGAAGATCATATGGTTTTTATTTGTCAATATGTTGATGTGGTGTATCACACTGATTGATTTGTGGATATTGAAGCATCTTTGCATTCCTGGGATAAGTCCCACTTGATCATGATGTATAGTGCTGTTAATGTACTGTTGCATTCAGTTTGCTAGAATTTGTTGAGTAGTTTTGCCTCTATGTTCATCAGTGATGATGACTGTAATTTTCTTGTTTTGTGGTATCTTTGGTTTTTCTGTCAGGGTGATGGTCGCCTTGTAGAATGAGCTTGGAAATGTTCCTTCCTCTGCAGTTTTTTGAAAAGTCTTTCAGAAGAACAGGTGTTAACTCTTCTCTAACTGATAGTATTCATCTGTGAAGGCATCTGGTCCTGTACTTTTGTTAGTTTGAAGTTTTTAATCATTGTTTCAATTTCAGTACTAGTGGTTTTTGTTGTTGTTTTGCTGGTAACATCAGTTTTATTGGTTGGGGTGGCAGCTATCCTGGCTGGGGGCAGGGCCAGCCCTCAGAGGTTGTTGAGCTCCAGCACTGTCTGGTCAAGGGTCTGGCGGATCTTCACGTTCTCCTTGGCACTGGCCAAGGTCTCTTCCAGGTCATCGATCATTTTCTCCAACTGTGCCACCAACCTGTCAGCAAACTCCGCTCAGGTCTCAGCCTCCTTTGGCTTCTCCAGCAGTTTGATCTCCTCTTCATATTTATCTTCTTTGGTGGAATACTCCTCCTCTGAGGCCATCAGGGACTTGAGGGCCTGATCCATGGTTCGAAGTTCCTCCTCCAGCCACCTGGCTCAGCTCTCAGCCACCTCAGCTCTCTCTTCGGAGTGCTCCAGCTCTCCTTCCAGGATCACCAGCTTCCTGGCCACCTCCTCATATTTGCGGTGTGAGTCCTCAGTAATGTGCTTGGTCTCCTTCAGCTGCATCTCCTGCAGCTCCATCTTTTCCTCATCCTTCATAGCTCGGTTTTCGATGACCTTCATTCCTCTCTCCCTCTCATCAGCTGCCTTCTCAGCCTCCTCCAGCTTCTGCAGGGCTGTAGCCAGATGCTCCTGCACCCGATCCAGCTCCTCCTCTACCAGCTGAATGCGGCGGTTCAGGGAGTACACATCTGCCTCAGCGTCAGTGGCTTTCTTCTCAGCCTGCTCCAGCTTCTCCTGGGCATCCTTCAGTGACTCAGAATACTTTCCACCTCGTCCTCCATCCCTTTGAACTTTTTCTGGAGGGCCTGCTGCTCCTCTTCTAGCTGCTTGTAGCGGTCCTCAGCTTGCTTCTTGTCGGCCTTGGCCTGCTCTGCGCGGTCGAAGGCATTCTCCTTGTCCAGTTTTAACATCTGCATCTTCTTCTTGATGGCATCTGTGGTTGTGGTGGGGGACCGGCTGGCTGGCGGGCAGTGCGGACCGGGAGAACTGGGCTGGCCTCGTGGACTGGGCGCACAGATGGCAGGCAAGGAGCACCAAGCGGGACTCATGATTTTTGTTTTTGTTGTTGTTGTTGTAGTTCAGTGATTTAGTCATGTCTGACTCTTTGCGACCCCATGACTGCAGCATGGCAGGCTCTCCTGTCCTGCTCTGCCTCCCAGAGTTTGCTCAAATTCATGTACAATGAGTCAATGATAGCATCCAACCATCTAATCCATTGTTGCCCCTTCTCCTCTTGCCCTCAGTCTTTACCAGCATCAGGGTCTTTTCCAATAAGTTGGCTCTTTGCATCAGGTGACCAAAGTATTGGAGGTCCAGCTTCAGCTCAGTCCTTCCAGTGAATATTCAGGGTTGATTTCCTTTAGGATTGACTGGTTTGATCTCTCTGCAGTCCAAGGGACTCTCAGGAGTATTCTCCAGCACCACAGCTTGAGAATCAATTCTTCAGCGCTTAGCCTTCTTTATGGTCCAACTCTCACATCAATACATAGCTACCAGAAAAAAAGTACCTTTGACTATAGACCTTTTGTTGACAAAGTGACATCTCTGCTTTTTAATGTTGTCTAGTTTTGTCATAGCTTTTCTTCCAAGGAGCAAGCCCCCTTTAATTTCATGGCTGCAGTCACCATCTGCAGTGGTTTGGGGGCCCAAGAAAATAAAGTCTGTCACTGTTTCCCTTGTTTTCCCATCTATCTGCCATGAAGTGGCAGGTGCCTTGATCTTCATTTTTTGAAAGTTGAGTTTTAAGCCAGCTTTTTCACTCTCTTCTTTCACCCTCATCAAGAGGCTTTTTAGTTCCTCTTTGCTATCTGCCATTAGGATGGTGTCATCTGCATATGTGAGGTTACTGATATTACTCCCAGCAATCTTGATTCCAGCTTGCGCTTCATCCAGCCCTGCATTTTGCCTGATATACTATAAATAGAAGTTAAATAAACAGGGTGACAGTATACAGCCTTGATGTACTCCTTTACCAATTTTGAACCAGTCCATTGTTTCATGTTCATTTCTAACTGTTGCTTCTTGACCTGCATACTGGTTTCTCAGGAGGCAGGTAAAATGGTCTGGTATTCCCATCTCTTTAAAAGTTTTCCACAGTTTGTTGTGATCCACACAGTCAAAGGCTTTAGCATAGTCAATGAAGCAGATGTTTTTCTGGAATTCTCTTTCTGTGATCCAACGGATGTTCGCAATTTGATCTCTGGTTCCTCTGCCTTTTGTAAACTCAGGTTGTACATTTGAAACCTCTCCATTCACATACAGGTGAAGCTGAACCTGAAGGATTTTGAGCATTACCTTTCTAGCATATGAAATGAGTACAGTTGTGCAGTAGTTTGAACATCCTTTGGCACTACCCTTCTTTGGAATTGGAATGAAAACTGAAAAGTGGCCTTTTCCACTCCTGTGGCCACTGCTGAGTTCTCCAAATTTGCTGGCATATTGAGTGCAGCACTTTCACAGCATCATCATTTAGGATTTGAAATAGCTCAGCTGGAATTCCATCACTTCCACTAGCTTTGTTCATAGTAATGCTTTCTAAGGCCCACTTGAGTTCACACTCCAGAATGTTTGGCTCTAGATGTGTGATCACACCTTCGTGTTTATCTGAGTCATTAAGATCTTTTTTGTATAGTTCTCCTGTGTATTCTTGCCACCTGTTGTTAATATCTTGTGCTTCTGTTAGGTCCCATACCCTTTCTGTCCTTTATTGTGTCCATCTTTGCATTAAATGTTCTTTTGGTATCTCTAATTTTCTTGAAGCGGTCTCTAGTCCTTCCCATTCTATTGTTTTCCTCTGTTTCTTTGCATTCATCACTTAAGAAGGTTTTCTTCTCTCTCCTTGATAGTCTTTGTAACTCTCCATTCAGATGGGTTTATCTTTCCTTTTCTCCTTTGCCTTCACTTCTCTTCTTTTCTTAGCTATTTGTAAGGCCTGGTCAGACAACAGTTTTGCCTTGTGGCATTTTTTCTTGGGGGTGATTTTGGTCACTGCCTCATTTACGGTGTTGCAAACCTCTGTCCATAGCTCTTCTGGCACTCATATATCAGATCTAATCCCTTGCATCTATTTGTCACTTCTACTGTATAAATCATAAGGGATCTGATTTAGCTTATAACTGAATGACCTAGTGGTTTTCCCTACCTTCTTCAGTTTAAGCCTGAATTTTGCAATATGGAGTTTGTGATCTGAGCCACAGTAAGCTCCTGATCTTGTTTTTGCTGACTGTATAGAGCTTCTCCACCTAGGCTGCAAAGAATCTAATCAGTCTAATTTTGGTATTGACCATCTGGTGATGTCCATGTGTAGAGTCGTCTGTTGTGTTGTTGGAAGAGGGTGTTTGCTATGACCCGTGCGTTCTCTGTGCAGAGCTCTGTTAGCCTGTGCCCTGCTTCATTTTGTACTCCAAGACCAAACTTGCCTGTTATTCCAAATATCTCTTAACTTCCTGCTTTTGCATTCCAGACTTCTATGATGAAAAGGACATCTTTGTGTGTGTGTGTGTGTGTGTGTGTGTGTGTGTGTGTTAGTTCTAGCAAGTCTTGTAGGTCATCATAGAACCGTTCAACTTCAGCTTCGTCAGCATTTGTGGTTGGGGCATAAACTTGGATTACTATGATATTGGTTTGCCTTGAAAATGAACTGAGATTTTCCTGTCATTTTTTAGAGTGCGCCCAATACTGCAGGATGAACTCATTTTTTGACTCTGCAGGCTACTCCATTTCTTCTAATGGATTTTTGCCCACAGTAGTAGATAGAATAGTCATCTGAATTAAAATTCAACCATTTCCATCCATTTTAGTTCAGTCGCTCAGTTGTGTCCGACTTTGCAACCCCATAAATCACAGCATGCCAGGCCTCCCTGTCCATCACCAACTCCTGGAGATTTTAGTTCAATGATTGCTAAATTGTCAGTGTTCACTCTTGCCATCTCCTGTTTGACTGCTTCCAATTCACCTTGATTCATGGACCTAACATTCCAGGTTCCTTTGCAGTATTGTTCTTTACTTTCACCACCAGACATATCCACAACTGGGCTTCATTTCTGGTTTGACTCAGCCTCTTCATTCCTTCTGGAGCTATTTTTCTACTCTTCTCTGGTAGCATATTGGACACCTACTGACCTGGGGGTTTTATCTTTCAGTGCCATATCTTTTTGCCTTTTCATACTGTTCTTGGGGTTCTCAAGATAAGAATGCTGAAGTGGTTTGCCATTCCCTCCTCCAGTGGACCACGTTTTGTCAGAACTCTCCACCATCAGTCTTGGGTGGTCCTACACTGTATGGCTCATAGTTTGATTAAGTTAACAAAGCTGTGATCCATGTGATCATTTTGATTAGTTTTCTGGGATTTTGGTTTTCATTCTGTTTACCCTCTGACGGATGTGGGTAAGAGGCCTGTGCAAACTTCCTGGTGGGAGGGACTGGCTGTGAAGAAAAGTAGGTCTTCCTCTGGTGGGCAAGGCCCTGCTCAGTAAGTCTTTAATCCAGTTTTCTGCTGACGGGTGGGGCTGTGCTCTCTGCCTGTAGTTTGGCCTTAATCTGTGGTAGGGGTAATGGTGGTAATGGCGACCTCCTTTAGAAGACCTAACGCCACACGGCGTGCCTCCCAGGATTGCGGCTGTCAGTGTCCCTGACCCCGCGGCAGGTCTCAGTCAACCCACGTCTCCACCAGAGACTCCTGGACACTCCCAGGCAAGTCTGGCTCAGTCTCTTGTGGGGTCACTGCTCCTTTCTCCTGGGTCCTGGTGCACACAAGGTTTTGTTTGTGTCCTCCAAAGTCTGTTTCCCCAGTCCTGTGGGAGTTCCGTGATCAAATCCCACTGGCCTTCAAAGTCAAATTCCTGTGGGATTCTCAGTCTCTTTACCAAATCCCCAGGTTGGGAAGTCTTTTGTGGAGCCTAGAACTTTTGCAGCAGCATGAGAACTTCTTTGGTATAACTGTTCTCCCGTTTATGTATTGCCCACCTGGCAGCTCTTCCCAGATGGGGGATGGTGCTAGTGGTAAAGGACCTGCCTGCCAGTGCAAGAGACATGAGAGACGGGGGTTCAGTCCCTGGGTTGGGAATTTTCCCTGCAGGAGGAAGTGGCAACCCACTCCAGTATTCTTGCCTGAAGAATCCCATGAACAGAGGAGTCTGGAGGGCTACAGTCCATAGGGTGGCAAAGAGTCGGATATGACCAAAGTGACTTAGCATGCAGTGGCAGCCTCCTCGGGAGGATTTATGCCACACCCCACACCTCCTAGGACTGCTGCTGTCAGTGTTCCTGACCCCTCAGCAGGCGACTGCTGACCAGTGCCTCCACAGGAGACCCTCAGACAGTCACAGGCAGGTCTGGCTCAGTCTCTCCTGGGTATCACTGTTCCTTTCCCTGCATCTTAATGTGCAAAAGGTTTTCTCTGTGCCTTCCAGGAGTCTCTGACAGGCATGAAGTTTGATTTTAAACATGATTGCACCCCTCCTGCTGTCTTGCTGCAGCTTCTCCTTTGCCCTTGGATATGGAGTATCTTTTTTTGGTGGGTTCCAACATTCTCCTGTCAATGATTGTTCAGCAGCTAGTTGTGATTTTGGTGTTCTTGCAAGAGAAGATGAGCGCATGTCCTTCTACTCCACCATCTTTTTGACTTGATTGTAAAATACCTTTTTTGGTAGGTTCCACTGATTTGTAGATGATTGTTTAGGAGTTGTGATTTTGGTGTTTTCATGAGATGTGAAAGTGTTAGTCGCTCAGTTGTGTCTGACTCTTTGCAACCCTATGGTCTTTAGCTTTCTAGACTTCTCTGTCCATTATACTCTCCAGGCATGAATACTGGAGTGGATAGCCATTCCCTTCTCCAGGGGATCTTTCCAACCCAGGAATCTAGCCCTGGCCTTGTACATTGCAGGCAGGATCTTTATCGTCTGAGACAGCAAGGAAGCCCCTTCATGAGAAGAGGTGAGCTCACGTCCTTCTACTCTGCCATCTTTTCCAGAGTCAGGGGGCTGCTTTGTTTGGATGCTGTCTCTTTCCTCAGTGTATGCTGGCCGTCACCCCCTTGATACGTGGTGTGCAGATTCAGAGGCCCTTGTGCGCACATAGGACAAAGGGGGCAGTCTTCGACACCTGCTCTTGGGTCTCCTGGGGGTGGTGGCTGTCTGCACACTCCTGGGACAGCAGGGCCAGAGCTTGGCACTGCTCATGGGTCTCCTGTGGGCAGCTGCTATCCACACACTCCCAGGATGGTGGTGGCAGTGCTTGGCACCTGCTGTTAGGTCTTGTAGTGGCAGTTCATAGCCACCTCTGGGGCCTAGGATGGCTGCAGTGACTTGCGCCTGCCCCCAGAACTGCTGCGGGTAGTGTCCTGTTGCCAAGTGGTCACAGGGAAAGGAGCTCTTACGGTGGTCTCACCCCTCTTCCCATGCACACCCCCTCAACAATGGCACTTCGTCTCTCATCAGCCCCAGCTTCTTCTGAGTACCTGCTCTGTTGCTGCCGTCCAGCTTCTTCAGGCTGTCTCCAGGCAGCCAACCCTGGTCCCCTCCCTGCGTCTGACCTCTGAAGCCTGTACTTTAGTACTTAACCCCCAACTTCACCAGCGTGTGAGCATCTTAGGCGGGAAGTGCAGGGCGGCAGTGCCAGCCTCTGTTCGCGTTACTGTTGTGCCCTCTGCCAACGCTGCGCTCTACTCCTAGCCTCTGAAGCTCCCTCCATCTAGGCTGATCTCTGTGCTGGCGAGGGACTGCCCAGGGGGTGGGAAACTTGCCTCCACAGCTCCTTCCTGGGTGCAGGCTTCATCTCTGTTTCCTTTTCCTTTTGTCCTGCCCAGTTACGTGGAGGTTTTCTTACCCTTTGAAGAGTCTGAGGTCTCCCGCTGGCTTTCAGTACATGTTCCGTTTTCAGTCATTCCACTCGTAGATGTGTTTTTAATGTTTTTGTTAGGAAAGGTGAGCTTCCTGTCATACTCCTCCACCATTTTGATCCCCCCGCCAGTAATTATTTTATGTAAATGGCTGACATAATTTGAATGTACAGTGATCCTTAGGTATCTACAATGGATTGATTCCAGTACCTCCTCTGAATACCAAAATTTGCAGTTGCTGGAGTCCCTTATATTTATGGTGTAGTACAGTTAGCCATCCATATCTAAAAGCTCCCCATCCACTTTCATGTGGATAAGGGTTTAATTGATCAAAGTATTTCCTATTATAATGGAACAGTACATGCAATAGAGGTATAGAAATTGAAAAGAAAATAATGAAATTATCAATATTTGTAGATTGGATGATTACCTGTTAAACCTAAGAGTTAAACAGGTAATGTTTAAAAACAGCCATTGAAGTTGCTCTATCAACTGTTGTGACAGTTGTTGCATCTTTTAAATTGTAAGCTATGTCATAAGAGAGTGATTTTTCTAACTGATATAGTTATTAACCTAAGTATAAAAACTGTGTATATTCTCTTGGATACAAGTTGTATAAGAAGTTGGTGTTTATAGTAGGAATATTTTTTTAATAAATACTTTACACCCTCTAATGAATTTGCATCCTGATACTGTATCCTGTTAGTGATACAGCCTGGATTAAGATATATAAATTGTTAATGCCCACAGCTCCCTAGAAGAAACAGAAATCCTCTTGGAGAAGGTATAATTATCCTAGTTCTGAAATTTAGTCATATAATAATTTTTTGCATACAGTATTCAACTCATAAATATAACCAGATTCTCTCTCTTTCTCACTCACTCACATGGCATCAAGAGGAAGAAGCAACAGAACCAGCAGACAATAGGCAGACCAAAATGTCTTGGTTTACTGGAATTATCAAACACAGAAAGCCATCATACTTAGCAAGTTGAAAAACAAAAGCAAAGATAGTAAATAATGGTGGGAAACTGGAAGCTATTAATATAAAAAAGCGACAAGGCAGATTGAAAAAGAACTGGACAGGCTTTTATTTTCTTTTTAGACATGTTTTTGAATCAGAAAATAAAATACCTGAAATTCATTCAGCGTGCAAGTTTAGCAGACAAATGAGAAGTGAGCATTAGTGAGCTGGAAAATATAGTTCAGAGAAAGCTATGAAAGTAGAAGCTTTAAGAGGAAAAATAGAGGATATACTGTACAGAAGGATAAGACTCATAGAAGATACAGAGAAATCTCATTTGTGTTTTACTGGAGTCCCAGAAAGAAAGGAGGAAATGTGGGCAAAAGGAACTATTTAAAAAAACAGATAGGCCAGTGGAACATAAGAGTAAAAAAGCAGGTATCAGAATGCCTGATTCATGACAAAATTAGCACAGTAATGTGGAATGGTTGAGATTTTCAGTAATTGGTAAATAGTTGAGTGCTCATATAAAAAACTTAATTTGAACTGTTCTTATAAAACTCAACTATATTTGGATTATAGACTTAAAAGCAAAGTGAAAAAAAAAACAAAACCTTTAGAGGATAATGTAAAATACCATCTTGATCTTTAGGTAGATGGAGAAGATTTAGCAAGACATAACATGACTACATTACACTTACATTGATAGCAAAACAAAACTGTGAATCATTAATAGAAAGCCCCATGGCAAAATATTTCACCAAAGTTGAACCCAAATGATCAAAGATATTTAATATAATCATCAGAGTACTCAGTACTTATTCTGGTTTTGTTTATCACAGGAAAAATTTAAGGAATCTAAATACACAAATAGGAAATCAGCTAATTAAAATTTCATAAATATGATAGTAATGCCATTTGGTATTTACAAATGATTTAGAATTACATTAATAGGCTTATAGTGTATTAGAAAGTTTGCAGAACATTATATATCATCCCACTTTGGTAAAAGACTAAATATTTGTGATTACATATATTGCATGAAGTTTGAACATATTTTAAACAGTTATCTGTGTATGTTAATGGTACTCAGAATGAATCTAATATCTTTTTCTCGTTTCTAAATTGAGCATGTACTGTATTATTTATGTAATTGATAGCACAGAATATACCAAAAGTGGGCTTCCCTGGTGGCAGTAAAGAATCCAGCTGCAATGCAGGAGACTGCATACAATGCAGGAAACCTGGGTTCAATCCCTGGGAGGGGGAAGATCCCCTGGAGAAGGAAATGGCAACCCACTCCACTATTCTTGCCTGGGAAATCCCATGGACAGAGGAGCCTGGCGGGCTTCAGTCCATGGGATCTCGAGAGTCAGACATGACTTAGCGACTACACCACCTCCACCAGTGTACCAAAAACAGGGCATTATCCATTTTTCCATTATGGGATTCAACTTTTTTTTTTTTTACTAAAATTCTGATCAAATGAACCACTTGTTAGTGTTAGAAAAACATGTATTCATTCATGCACATACACACCTAACTGTGTAATATGTACAGTAGCAACACAGAGAATGTGAAGTACTATCCGTATTGTAAGAATACTGGTTGATACTGAGTGACTCATGCTTTCGTTTTCTTTTCATTTAAATGGGTCCGTTTTCATTTTAATTGCAAATACTACCTAAATCTGCCTTCTCTTAAAATTTCGCCTGCCTCCCTTTTTCCATTGTTTTTAGGCTGCTTAAATGTCCTTAATGTATAGATAAACATTTTAGTTTTGATTTAGTTACAAAGAGTCTAGATATTTTCAAAGGAAAGCTGTATTATAAGTTTAAGAATGGAATTCATTTTTATAGTTTTAAGGAGTTTACATTTTAAAATTTTCTCTTAATTTCCGGACTTTTCACAGGGGAAAAAAAAGACCCTTTCTACACTCTGATAAATGAGTGTGTTATTTGAAAAATGATTTAAAGCATGTGGGTTTTAACAGGAAAGGATTTGTTTTCTGGCTTTTTTTCTCTGTCATATTAAAGATATTACATATATGTATATTATGTTTTTAGTTTGGGATATTATTTGACAAATTTTTAAAAAAATACAATATGTTATGTTTGTTTTACCATGATGTCCAGGAGCTTCTAGATAAACTTAGGCTCTGTTGTTTATCCCTGTGTTCTTGTGTCTTTCAACTTATAATGGATTTTAGATCATTAATTATCCTTTTAATCCTTTTTGGAAGTAGGGGCAAAAAATGAATAAATATGGATTTATATAAATATATATGCATACTCACATATATAAGTTTAATCACACATGCTATGTAAACATACTGTTTTAAATTTTTTTTAGCCAACAAACGGAATCTTCTTGAGCATGTTTCTAATTGTTCTGCCTTTGGAATCTATGGCTCATGGCCTCTTCCATGAATTGGGTAGCTGTTTAGGAGGAACATCTGTTGGATATGCGATTGTGATTCCCACCAATTTTTGCAGGTACAGTAACCTAGTGTAATTAGTCATAGTACCTTAACTCTTAACATTCTTCTAATATTTGTATGAATATAAGCTCATAGCTCATTTTTTCAAAGCTATAATATTCTCAAAATATAATACTCTTGCATTTTTTTCATTTATCCCAAATGTTTAAAAACCTTTATCTACTCTGAGTAGTAATCTTAAGGGTTCAATTAAAGTTTTTTTTTTTTTTGGTAAATGTGATTAGAGTATATTTTAGCTAAAAATATGAGTAGATTTTCTTTGTAAAGTTCTTCCATTTTCTTAGGAATATCTTGTTTAAGGAGTTGTGAAACCACATGGTGATGTGTAATAGATTGTACACTAGTAACAGAATGTACACTGGACCTGAGCATCCTAAATTCTAGTTTTGTGTTCCTTTAGGCAAATCATAACCTCTCTCAACCTCAGTGTCTTAATTTAAAATGCAGACAGAGGAATGTCATGAAGCGGTCTTGAGAATATGAATGTAAAAATACTATCTACTTGAAAATGTAGTCCAAATACCAGGAATTCAGAAACATTCACAATAAAATCAAATATCTCATGGAAGTTTTATTCAAATAATTTTGACTCTAATATGTGCCTAATCTGTTTCAATCTATAATCATTACCAAATTTTAGTTTTTCTTTTATAGTTTAAGTACCTTTGAAATAGGAAAAAAAAAAAATGTTCCTTGCCAGTAATGAATTCTGCTGACAAAGTAGTCATCATATTTTCCTTGGCAGAGGTGGGAGAAAACTGAACATAAAGTTTTTATTGGATTTTAAATATTTGACATAAAACCACAAAGTTGACTATTTGTAGTAAATATTTTCCTCCATATTAAAGATTTGATAAATAAGGTGAAGATTCTCATGAGGAGTAAAAGAAATATATTTCAAAAGATTCCATAAAGATGTGACAACTCTCTAGGAAGAATATGGGAAAGTAGTAATTTACAGATTTTTATTGTAATTTTTGATTATGATTGTTTACTCTTTTACTGTTTTGTGGCTGTTAAATGATAAAATATGGGACAAAATGTTTTTTAATGAAAGCTTTTGTAGAATTATCAGAATAGTATGGATAATACATGATGCAAATGTAAAGTCTTCAAAATTCCTATTTAGAAATCCAGTTTCTGGATAGGAGTGATGATTTTTATTCTCCCTGAAAATTGATTTGATCCTGCTAGTTTTAGGAACTGGTTATCATCTTTACCAACGTACCATTTTACATGTATTCCAGGATCAAGCCTGTCTTCAATTAGTGTTCAGTAGTATAAGGCAATGGACTTAAATTATAATAATTGTTTTAAATGTCATTTATTAAAAGGTAAGTTGTTCTGTCATTTGTGTACCTCAAGTTAGTAAAACTTGAACACTTTATAAAGACTATTTTTCAATATGGAAATTAATTTAAAATACTGTTTCCATACTGTGTTTTTTCTTAAGGAAAAAGTACTTTCCTTATTGTCCCCAATCCAGTGTTCTTGAAACATTTTGGGGGTAAAATTAGTACAGTCTTACTTTTTAAAGTCTTGTCTAATATCTCATTTGGTAAGAAGATGGGAATGAAGAGTAGTACAATCCACATTTAGAGATATCCTCCCAGCTTTCAGTTTTATTTATTTTTTTTGTGGAGGATAATTGGTTTACAGTGTTGTGTTGGTACCTGCTCTACAATACCATGAACCAGTCATCAGTGTACATATGTGCCTGTCCTCTAGAACCTCCGTCCCACAGACCCCCCCCATCCCACCCCTCTAGGTTGTCACAGAGCACCAGATCTTACTGATAAGAGGTGTAAGTTTTAGAAACTAGGCTTTGATTTTCCAATAATTCTTAGCACTGTGGAAAATTTAGAAAAGATGGGTTTTTAAAAAAAAATAGATTATGCCATTTAGTTATTAGTAACTTAGGAATCTTAGATAATTTATTATAAATGAAAAATAGGCATGTGACATAGAATGAACACTTCATGAATACCAAAATGATGGTTTTTCCTCCTTTTTCAGTCCTGATGGTCAGCCAACACTTCTTCCACCAGAACATGTACAGGAGTTAAATTTGAGGTCTACTGGCATGCTCAACGCTATCCAAAGATTTTTTGCTTATCACATGATTGAGACCTATGGGTGTGACTATTCTACAAGTGGACTATCATTTGATACTCTACATTCCAAACTGAAAGCTTTCCTTGAACTTCGGACTGTGGATGGGCCTAGGCATGATACGTATGTTTTATATTACAGTGGGCACACCCATGGTACAGGAGAGTGGGCTCTTGCAGGTAAGTCCACCTCTGGCAGTTTCACTATTGTGAAGATACACCTGTTTGTGAAAATCTGTCCTTCACACTGAAACAGTGTTTCAAAATTCTCAATTTTCCACTTTATAGTTTACCAAGTATACATATGACTGTTTTGTTTACCTTTTCTCTGGCATACTTGTTTAGCATAATTTTAGTGATCTCTAAAGGTTTCGAAAATTATATTTTGTGTTGATTGGAAGGAAAAAAAATTTGACTGCTTGATATGAGACTTACAATTAGTTTCCCTTTAAACTATTTTCAGAATTATTAAATAGTTACATTTTTCAGAAGCTGATTAACTTATTTGACTAATACTTCTAAGTCTTTAAGATTATAGATACTTCAGTAGTTCTTCTCATGTTCAATTTTGTCTGTTAGAAAACGCACCATAATTGTAAGCAGCAGGAGATACGATGTGGTTGGAGTAGTGTTTAGGTCAGGAGACCTTCGCTCTCTCCTAATTTGCCCCAGCACTGCTGTTTGAGGCATATTACTCTATTTCAGTTCTCTCATCTGAAAATAGAAGGGGTAATATTAAACCTCCTTGCCAAGGGAGAAATGAGATTTGGATGTAAATTTGTTGGTTTTCCCAACTAGAGAGGAGACTCTGTAAATCGAAGGTTTTGTTTTATGAGATAACTTGCTTAGTCCTGGAAGAGAGTCTGGCAAATAGTGGGGTTCCTTAAGTAGTACATAGATGGATAAAATCATTGAATGAATCATGACAAAATGGGTAATTTTCTTATTTTAGATTAGGAATACTTCATTTAGACTTAATTATATCATTTTTTTTTCCTAAAAATTTTTTAGATGTTTTACACCATGAACACAATAAAATAGTCATAAAATATAAGTAGAAAAAGATACAGAAAAATATACAGAGAAATATTACGGAAGGACAGAGATTGAGTGCCAATATAAGAATTCCAGAAGAAAGGAAATAAACTCGAGGTTAAAGTAGACATGATTTCAAACCATCATGGTCTCACTAATTTAGTGCCAGATTGGTTTCCAGGGTTTTATTATAAATAGATTTTTGAAATTTTTTGGTCTAACAAATACTGAGTAAGTCAGTGGCTGTCTAGAAAGAGTAAAGTCAAACTGATAAGGGATGGAACCCAGGTCTCCTGCACTGCAGGCAGGTTGTTTCCCATCTGAGCCACCGGGGGAGTCCCAGTACTTACTGAGCGTGTTTGACGCATAGCTGCTGTGCTTGGCACTTTATACACATTAACTTACTCTTCACTTGAAATTCTTTGAGATACTGTCACCTCTATTTTTCAAAGGATGAAATGCAAGCTGAAAGTGGTTACATAACTTACATATGGTCATACTGTTCCTAAGTGATGGAACCACGATTCAAGTCTGGTTTTGCCTGACACCTAAAATCCCCCCTCCCTGCCACTCTATGTTGCTGCGAAAGGTAAAAACCACAAAGGCACAGAAATGATATGTTCTGGTTCCAAAGATACTTCTGATAGCATGGTTCACCCATTTTTGAAATACTGTAATACGAAAGAAACTAGTCAACTTAAAACTACTTCAGCATAAGGTTATAAAATCATTTACTCAACTTGTGACTTTTTAATAAGACAACATATAAAATAACTTTTTAACCTTTACAGCTATTTCAAATTCAGGTAAAGTATAGCATTCTGTGTACTTCAGAGCCCAAGAGAAAAAGTTTTAGTCAGTTCAAACATTTTTACAGAAATATATTTCAAACCTAAAAGCAGGGATTGATTAGTTGAAAACTACTACTGAAATGCTTATAATAATTCAAATGCAAGGGGAGGGGCATAATTTTGGTGGCCATGCATATACGTTATTTTTTATAAGAAAGTAATTTCATTTTTTAAATTTCTATTTCATTTAATTACTGCATGAATTATAGTTTTTTCCTAAGCATATGATTGTAGTAAAGAGAAATAATGAATTCTACCCAGTGACTTGACTTTTGAGTAGTTAGTAAAGCATACTGTCCTCTACATAAATAACAAACATGTTTCATTGGAGCAATAACAAAAATGATTGATATTAGATCAGCAGTGGTGGCTATTATCTTAGACTTAACCTGGAAAATTTTTCATTATTGATTATATCAAATGTGTGGGTTGGAGTGTCAGGTTGAAATAGGAAGGCTGAGAGGCAGTGGGGAGAGCATGCTAACTGACAAGCTTATCCCGAACAAGTTCAAGAAAACCATGTCCAGGTATGGGCTTTGAGATCATTGCTATATCTAGACTTTTAAAAATACTGTTTCTTATTATATGCTAAATATTAAACATACAAAGCTTAGAGAATGCTTTAGTGAAGAATAAAGCAGCCAGGGACAAATTACAGCTTCACAGTGAAATGCAGCTTTTTGTACTTCATTTCCAAAGGTTAAATTGGTTAATACTTAAAGAATTCCACTGAAGAAAAAGAATCTAATCCACAGTGTTCTCTGGCACTGTGCTTTCATTTGATTATCTGTGTGTATATTTTCTTTTTTTTTTTTTTTTACTGGAGTATAGTTGCCTTACCGCGTTATTAGTTTCTGCTGTACAGAAAAGTAGATGAGTTATATGTATACCTCTGTCCCTTCTCTTTTGGATTTCCTTTCCATTTAGGTTGGGCTTCCCAGCTGGTAAAGAATCCACCTGCAATGTAGGAGACCTGGGTTGGGAAGATCTCCTGGAGAAGGGATATGCACTCCAGTATTCTGACCTGGAGGATTCCATGGACTGTATAGTCTATGGGGTCACAAAGAGTCAGACATGACTGAGTGACTTCCACCTCACTTCCCATTTAGGTCACCACAGAGCACGGAGTAGAGTTTCCTCAGCATACAGTTGGTTCTCATTAGTTAACACTACTGTGCATAAAGTAGGTGATACGTCAATTCCATTCTCCCAATCCATCCCACTAACCCTTATGTCCCCCCTTGGTATCCATACACTTCCCCCCCCCCTCTGTTTATGTCTTTATTTCTGCTTTGCAAATAAATTTATCCATACCATTTTCCTGGATTCCACATACATGCATTAGTACACGATTTGTTTTTCTGACTTATTTCACTCTGTATGACAGTCTCTAGGTCTAATTGTTTTTAAAGCAAGCTTATGTTTACATGAAGTATTTATTACTTAATATAAACATTTTCCCAAAAGTTTGTATTTTCTTAACTCTTAATTTATCTCAAATATTTTTTAAAAGATGGCTTTGGAAATAAACTCTAGATGTTCAGTTTACTGATATTTATAGTAGTTTTTTCTTAGAAAATGTAATAGACACCAGGATGAATAGCAGTAGCATAAATGTCAGTGTTCTTATGTTTTCCTTCACTGTGAATTGAGAATAATTTAAGACACTTTAAAGTAGTATTATAGTTTAGGTAAATAAATGTCTAATAGTTACCTTCTACAATATTATACATTAAAAATATTATAAAGATGGGATAAGTAGACCATTACAGAATTCTTTTAGCCAGGAAGACTTGTTCCTGTATGTGTAATTTTCTCTGTGAGACACTTTATTGTAAAAGTAGAACAAAACAGTGGAGAAAGCATAGGTTGACAGGCCTTACTGTCAAGAGGGCTCGGCTTTGCCCCATAATTCAGCAACCATGTACTCCCCGCTGGCCTGAGGCACCTGGCTCACTTGCAGATTAAACCGGGCCCAGAGAATGCATCCTGTTTTCAATCAGTTCTTTCCCTTGGCCTGCCTGAAACAGCCCCAGAAGTTGATTTTTTCTCAGAAGTGTTATTGAACACCCCTGCTCTGAAGAAAATACTTTCCATTCCAGTCTAAGTGACAAAGAACTCTAAGCTCTGCGTGCATGCTAAGTGTGAGAACTTATTAATAAATAGTTTTCTTTAAAAATTTTTTTTCTTAAAACCTTTAGATAGGAAGCATCAGGATTAGATTTTACTTGAGGTTAAGAATAGGTCAGAACTCACTGTGAGAAAAAATCTGTGCTCCTTTACCCATATCTTTACTCACAGTACTTCTTAGAATATGTAGTCTTCTTACACTTGTAGGACTTCATAATGTGGAACCTAGTATCTTTGCCTCTTTGCTTGAGGGTAAAAAACAATTTGGTAATGACAAGAGAGACAAATGAAACAATCTATTTAACCTATAAAGCAGTTTATCACAGATAAAGTCTTTAAAAACAGTCTCAATTACTTGAACAGCATCAGATGTTACTGAGATAAATGTAAGTACTTTACATCTGGGCCAAAAGCCAAATTTGACATAGAACCTTTTCATAGGAGAAAGTAGAGCAAAACAAGCCAAGAGAATTAGTATTAAAACAGCATTAAAAAGCCCTGTAATTTCTTGCTAATATCTAAAGAGCATGTGTATAAGAATTAGTGTAAGCATGTGCTACAGAATATTTATTGAAATAGTTGTAGAAGGCAAGTTAGACAATGTTTTATGGCAGATGGAACTTGTATAACTCTTATAATCTATGTTGTCCTCTCCAGAGAAGTTTAATATAAGTAGAAATAATGAAAAGTGAGCTTGATCCTTTTAAAAACGTACCTTATAGAGGTGTCTGTGAAGCAATACATTAGTAATAACGTGAAAAATAGCGCCTCAGAGATGACAAACGTGTGTAAGAGCAATTCATGAAACAAATTCTGCATTGTCACAGTGTGGTGAATAAAAAAATATTTATTATTCATAAAGAATGTGATATATGCTCTGTCTTTATAGATCATATTACTGATAGAATCCAAATTCTAAAAGATTTTCTGTCTCTCCAGTATTGTCATTTTGATAGTTTAGCAAAGATGGTTGCTCTTGTTAGAAATACCTATTCTGGAGCTAGGTTGTTGGAGCTTGTATTAGTAAATTGTAGCATGTTAAAACTTTCTTCTAATTATAAAAATAACAATGTAAAAATTTTGGAAGATATAAAAAAGTATAACAAAAGCCACCTGAAGTCCGAATACCCAGACAATAACTATTGCTATTATTTTTGTAGATATACTTCTATGTCATGCTTTTTCTCCTAATATCATATTTTGTTATTAAAATTTCTTTATAAATATGATTTATAATAAAACTCCCTCATAAACTTATAATTACTTCCATTCCTTCAGTTGTTTCAGATTTTACACTATCTGAGGTAGCAGTGGGAAGATGATCTTTGTATGTGATTTTTGTCCACATCCCTGCCCCTTCTTAGGATAAATTCCTAGAATTGGAAGGATTGGATTAGTGTACCATTTGAGACAGAGCCAGAACTAGAGTGAGGTGAGAATGGCAGATGCCTAGGGCACAAAATTTAATGGAGTACTAAAAATTAAGTGATCAAATTTTAATACAGTATATTTAAAATTTTAATGCAAAAAAAACGCCATACAATATGAACAAAATGTATAATGAGTAGCTGTAAGACAGCTTTCTAGGTCAGAAATATTTTTATCTTAGACATTTCTGATATATTTTTTTTTAATCCTTTGTTGTTTTGGGGTATAAAACTGATTTAAAAATAAACCAATTCCAAACTCTTGTTACTAGGAGGGGGAGTGTTTTTTATCTAGTAGGTACCCACATATGAGGATAAGTTAACAGTTTATCAGAGATGTAGAACAGGGGTAAGCACCCTTTTTCTGTAAGGATCAGGTATTTTTGACTTGGTAGGCCATAAAGTCCCTGTTGCAACTATACTTAGCTTTTTGTAGAATAAAAGCAGTCATAGACATCTATAGAAACATGAAATTTAAATTTCCTCTTAATTTTTACATCACAAACTTCTCTTTAAAATTTTTTTTACACCATTTAAAAATGTAAAATCAGTTCTTACCTCTCAGGCCATGCAAAACTAGCGGCAGGCTAGATATGACCACAGGTCATAATTTGCTGCCCAATGTAGAACATTAGCTTTGCTGTGTAATTTCTTTTCACCAAATTTAACTTTATTAAATAATTTTCTTATTTTATCGTAGCATTTTTTTTAATCATAGCATCTCTCTTTAAGAAACAGGGTGATTGGATTTTTTAGTTTTTTTTGGTTTTACTTGAAGTTGAAAGTCTGTTTTCTGTTTCTGAAAATTCTTCTGATACTTTGAAAAGAAGGCACCCTCTTTTTTCTTATATATTTAACTTTGAAAACTTAAAGACAATACACTCAAGACAAAATAGTATTGTTAGTAAGACACTTAAATTGCTCTACTGAACTTTCTTTTGTTCACAGGTGGTGACATACTACGCCTTGACACACTTTTAGAATGGTGGCGAGAAAAGAATGGTTCCTTCTGTTCCCGACTTATTATCATATTAGACAGTGAGAATTCAACTCCTTGGGTGAAAGAAGTAAGAAAAATCAACGACCAGTATATTGCAGTGCAAGGAGCAGAGATGACAAAGACAATAGACATCGAAGAAGCTGACCCACCTCAGCTGGGTGACTTCACAAAAGACTGGGTAGAATATAACTGCAACACCACTAATAACATCTGCTGGACTGAAAAGGGACGCACAGTGAAAGCAGTGTACGGCGTGTCTAAACGGTGGAGTGACTACACGCTGCACCTGCCAACGGGAAGCGACGTGGCCAAGCACTGGATGCTGTACTTTCCTCGTATTACGTATCCACTAGTGCATTTGGCAAATTGGTTGTGTGGTCTGAACCTTTTTTGGATCTGCAAGACTTGTTTTAGGTGCTTGAAAAGATTAAAAATGAGTTGGTTTCTTCCTGCTGTGCTGGATACAGGACAAGGCTTCAAACTCGTTAAATCTTAATCTGGAACCCAAAGTGGAGTATTATTGAGAGTTTATTCTACCACTTATCACTAACTTGCCATTTTTTGTATATTGTATTTTTATTTGAAAAAATATCTTGCTACTTCTGTAGCTGATCTTATTTTGTCTTTTCTCAAGTAATTATGGTATGTGTAAGGAGTTGGGAATAAGCATTTTGTACTAAAAGTATATAGGGAGTCAAAATGTTGACTTTGTCAATACATAAGAGATGTTAAAAAATAATGACAATGCACTTTGAGGAATGTTTGCAAATGCCTCTGATTAGAAGGAAGACTCGTCTCTGCTCTGCAGTGGCCAATGAAGAATCACCAATGCCTTCTTTCCCAAGGCATAGATTAGAGAATGTAAACCAGACAGTTTGCTTACTGTTATAAGAAAACTACCAATTTGCTTACAGAAGATTATTTTTGTGAACAGTAGGTTTGAGTCCAAAACCATTTGAAGAATTTCAGACTCACTCTCAGAAAAGGGAAAAGGAAGAAGTCTGCTTAAAATGAATATGTAAAATTTGCTTATCGTCCATCACATTTAGACACTTGGCTGTGACCTGTTACCAGTATCGCAGAGAAGCCCAAATCACTGTTTAGGTGAAAACATTCTTCCTATAGGTAACTGTAAGAAGCCAGAGCCTACAACTTGCTCCTTCATGCCTTGCTGGGAGCCTCTGAAAGCACTGGCAGTTTTAAGAGTCTTTCTCAGGGTAACAATGTTTTCTTAATAAAAATGTTTTCAGCTACAAATTCCTCCCAAATAAATTGTCTTCCCTTTCAAAATGTAATTTTATGAAAGAAATGTAGCCATTTGTCATTGATTTAGGCTATTTTCAGTATTGAGAAGTGCTTTTGATCTCTGTAAAGTTAATGCTGTGTCATGAAAACAATTTTTCAGATCCCCATTAGTGGTAACACTTTTTTCTACTTGAGGTCAAAGGATTGGAAACAGGGTCATTTCTTTTTTTTCTTGTATACCTGTAATGTATTATGTAAAAAAAGTATTCATACTGGCAATTCTAGTTAAGCATAATGGTGTGGTTGTAATTTTTAAAACTTCAGTGTTTTATCTAATTAAAGCAGGCATGGATTGGGCTATCTCCTAAAAGGTAATTTACCTCCTATTCCTTTCTAATAATCCTAACATTCTAAGTTTTCATTTCTGAAAAATAACATGAAGGGAATAGATTTAAACTGGAGGATGCTCTAATCTTTGCTGTTTAAATGGTGTAATTTCTCACCATAAAAGCCATTTTTTCCAGCCTCAGAGAGAGGAAATAACGCCTCTACCATTTTCTACCTGTGACTTGAAAATAGCAGTTCTGGTTAGAAAGAGGTCACTTAGCGTCAGGGAACTGGTATACCACTATCTATGCAGCCTTGTTATATAGTCTGATTATTTCTGTGTTTTGAGTATGATTTTCCTAATGCTATGAATAAAATTTTGTCAAAAATTAATTTTTCACATATTTTAGTATATTAAAAGGGATAGTCAAAAAATGTACAAGTATTACGAAATTTTCTAATATTTGGTTACATATTTACATCAACATCATCCAAATGAAATAGTATAGTATTTCACTACTACTCAGAAATAGTGTAGCAGACAAGCCAAGTGTTAAAATGATGAGCTTACAGCTACAAAAGTTTAATTAAGGTTAAGTAAAATCATCTTTTAAATTCTGAGCCAGTGTTGAGCAAATGAGCTTTAACTAAAGCATATCCGTTTACTCTGAGAAAGCAAAATAGAAAAGTATATCCTGTATTCTTTATAAAGTGAAACTAACATTTTACTAAAAATCGCATTCAAAAGGTAGCAGACATTTTTACAGCCACAGCGCTAATACTTTGATATATATTTTCTATAAAGTACAACTGAAAAAGGTCTGGGCTAAAAATGTGATTTGAGCCTACTTAAACTTTGATGAAACAAAGTGATAGTTTGGAGAAGGAATATTACAGGAAAGATAATTGCTTACTTTTACCTAAGGATTCAGAAACAGATGTGACAATGAGACTAATTTTCTTATGGCCTCTGTTTTATATATCGTATGTTTAGGAAGGGGTTATTTAAAGTGATAGAAATTATGAAACGGCAAAATTTTACCATGCCACTAAAAGAAATAGATAACATAGAGATGTTTTTCAACATACTGTTGACTTGTTTCCTTGTGTGGTACCTTGTTAAAAACCACACACAAAAAAACCATCTAAAAACATCTTTTTTTAAAAAAAAACTATTATTTCATTCAAAATTTTGTTTTAATTTGCTCTGACTAAACTCTTCTGGGACATTTGGATTTATCTTTTATTGTATAGCTTTCTATCTCCCTCTTCTTAATATGAAATTCTAGAGAAAAGACCTTTTTCAGGAAACAATTTTTATGAACAGTGTTTTCATAAGTTAAACACTTTTTAAAAGTTACACTGCTAATTAAAATGCATTTATATCTAATGCATTAGTGGGTAGAATTTTTTTGAGCCAGAATCTTCATTAAAGTCTATTTGTAACTGTACATTTAATTTGTAAATTTTGGCTTAAATATGTTTACTGTTTGGGGTACTACATTTTTTATATGTATTCTTTCACATTTAGAGCCTAACCTCCTTCAAGGCAGTGTTCTACATTACCTTTCCACAGGTGATGTGTTAATATTATATATGCCAGAAGAAAATGGCTTAATTTTAACCATGTGATTAAGTATATTTGATAGTAAATGCTCAAAGGAGTTAAATCTGTCAGCACTTTTTAACATCTATATTGGAAGATACTAGACTGTCATCTCTTTTCAAGCAAAGGCCTACACATCTTGATATTTCTCATACAGTTACCCAGAAGAGTGCCTTGCTTATAATAGGAGGTATTTTTAAAATACGTTTAATTGAGTGAATGAATTTAGATTCCTAAGGAGAAATTGGAATAGTCTGACTGTAAATTATTACATTTTCTTGACAGTTTTACCTTAAGTGGGTATTATTTCAAGATCCTCATTGTTAACAATTACCAAAGACAATTACAGCATCAGTGAAAAGAAAACAAATATCACATTTGTAGGTAAAGAGCGATAAGGATAAAGATTAAGGGAAAACTTTAAGATAGGTTTGATTGAAAACATGCCTGATTATCACCAAAAAGTAGCTCTTTCAAGGTTGAGTCCCTTTTCATCATGTCCTCCAGTATGATTGAATCTTTCCTTGATATCCCATTAGAAACATATAGACAGATATGGAAATCATTAGAAGAAAGTCTGATGAACAAAGCATTTACCTGTGCCTATCAGTAACTACTAGATTGTAAAATCAGAGGGGAAAAAAGGGGGCCTCAGAACATAAGCAGTTTCATGACAAGCTAAGAAAACTAAAATCATCTCATCTTTGGCATATCCACAATAGTTGCAACACATAGGTATAAAGTATGAAAGAATGAAATTTAAGCAAAGCAATTATTTTTAGCAGCTATTTTGTTAATAAACATTTACATTTATGTTTTTTAGGAACTATTACTTAGACCAAAGCTGATTCAAAACTCGAACACTGTAGGCTGATTGCAAAGCTTTTTTAATGTTAATATGTAACCCTTTTGATTGATTTAAAAAATTGAATTGGCCAGTCATCTTGTGTGATGACCTTACAATATTATATTTTTTTAACTATGAATTTAATTAAGAGCAAGTAGACAAGTTTAGTAAACTTTTGTTGTTGCTGTTTGGTCTGGACCTAGAACTCTTGATCAATTTTAAATCGGTGTGGCAGGGTAAGTGAGGAAAATGGCATATCTCCCTAGACCAGCAGTGTTTATTCCATGTAAATTAAAAATATTTTTATATTAAAACATACCAACATGCTGAGCAATATTTGATTAATTCTTAGTGTAAATCACAAGACTTGAAAGCAGTTTTAATCTTGCACTAGGTTCTTTGGGCACAATTTTCAATGTTAATGGTATTCTATACTGAATATTTTAAAAAATCCTTTGTCATGTCTTGGAAACGCAAACACAGTGGATTTTCTCTAAATAAATAATTTTGTTTGAATACTGATGGAGTTTCAGGTGGGTACCATCTTAATGCAATTTTAAAATAGGTATTTCTAGGTTCTTTGGAATCCTAATGCATATTGATTTCTTGTTCTACACAATTAGGTATTTGTGAGGAAAGTGGGGTGGGGATTTTGATTTGTAATCTTATTATACATCCACATGCATTCATACCCATTCTCATCTATTTCTCTCCTACCTAATTAGAAGAGATACTGCTATATTTTTTCCAAAACCTAACCTTTGGATTCTTTCCCCCCTTTCCACGTAAAACAACTAATTCATCAGTAACAATAAAAATGTCAATGGCTATCATTTATTGAATGTTTATTATGTTCCAGTCACTGTGCTAAGCACTTTCGTATACATGATTTTATTAAATTCTCACAACCACTTTTTATGATGGATATACTTCTATGAATAAAAGGAAACTGAGGAAATGAACTTAAGTAACTCTCCCCAAATGACACACCTGTGGCTGGCTAAGAAACTGCATCTCAAACTGAGCTTTAAGCGAGATTTTATACTGTGGGACTCCCACATACCAAAACAAGGTTTTATTCAGGTGTAAATACCTACATGCCCTTAGAGAACTGTTTGCATATTTTGTCAAGGGGGTAAACACCTGGCTATAAGCACATAGGGCTTTCCTGGTGGTTCAGTAGTAAAGAACCTGCCTGCAAAGCAGGAGACATGGGTTTGATCCCTGGGTCAGGAAGATTCCCTGAAGAAGGAAATGGTAACCCAAATCCAGTATTCTTGCCTGGGAAATTCCATGGACAGAGGAGCCTGGCAGGCTCCAGTCCATGGGATCACAGGAGTTGGACACAATGACTACTGCATCACCACTGTAGGAATATAAGTATAGGGAAGATAGGCAATTAGTTGATATAAAGATCTTCAGTTTTTAATTATGCTAATACCAACTCCATTTCTCAGCTTCTTCCTTAATTTTCCAGCAGTCTCTGATGCTGAAGCCTTTCTGGAGTTGTACTGGGCTGCTCAGACACAGCTTCCCTGGGGCATCTTCTGCCAGGCTGCTAGGCTACTGCTTGCTTTTCTCTGCCACCCAGTTAATACTCTTGTATCCATTCTGTCTCCTGGAGGTGTGCTAAAATCTCTGGCCTGACAATAGATCTCACCTACTCCCCACATCTTTTGGTTTGTGTTAGAATTGGAGCTGCCATGGACTGGGAGGTTTTGCAGGAAAGAGGAAACCAGCCAAACTTTTGACAACACTGTGGGTCTGTGAGACGGGTCTGCAAGGGCAGTAACTGCTGACATAATTCTGCCCCCTTTCCCTGGAATTTCGTCAAGGAAGTGGCAGTGAAGGAGGGCCTTGTAAGTGAAGAGAATTCATGCAGCTTTGCCCATCACACTTAATTGCCATGGTTGGAACCAAATTTAAATCCAAACTATGTCAAACAGACTTATTTTCAAACACTTTTTAGTTCAAACACTAAAAAGATGAAATCACTGGTTATCTCAGCAAATGAGGCTTGGGAGTTCACAAACTGGGATAACTGAAGGTGAACTCAATCTAATTAAACCTTTGGCTCAGCTCTGGCTCAGTTCAACTTGTGGGAGATTCTGAAGGGTAAGTCCTTCACACTAGCCACCTAGAATCTTTGAGACCCTATAGACTATACAGTCCATGGAATTCTCCAGGCTAGAATACTGGAGTGGGTAGCCATTCTCTTCTGCAGGGGGTCTTCCCAACCCAGGTCTCCCACATTGCAGGCGGATTCTTTACCAGCTGAGCCACAGGGAACCCCAAGAATACTGGAGTGGGTAGCCTATCCCTTCTCCAGTGGCTATCTTCCTGACCCAGGAATCAAACCAGGGTCTCCTGCACTGCAGGCGGAACCTAGAATGAAAGGCATGCTGTGTCTGCACAGACACTGATTACACCTTATATTGTTCTTATATACATCAATTCAGTTCAGTTCAGTCGCTCAGTTGTATCTGACTCTTTGTGACCCCATGAATCACAGCACGCCAGGCTGGCCTCCCTGTCCAACACCAACTCCCAGAGTTTACTCAAACTCATGTCCATCGAGTCGGTGATGCCATCCAGCTATCTCATCCTCTGTTGTCCCCTTCTCCTCCTGCCCCCAATCCCTCCCAGCATCAGGTCTTTTCCAATGGGCTTCCCTTGTGGTTCAGCTGGTAAAGAATCTGCCTGCAATGTGGGAGACCTGGGTTTGATGCTTGGGTTGGGAGGATTCCCTGGAGAAAGGAAAGGCTACCCATTCTAGTATTCAGTCCATGGGGTCACAAAGAGTCGGACATGACTTTCACTTTCTTATATACATAATACAGACCAAAAGAGGGAAGGAATTGGATCCTTTATCAAGAGTAAGCAGTCAAGAGACAGACTTGTAGATTACTAACACAGATGAATTTTCAAGCCAAATAGATGATTCTAGGACTGCTAATAAATATACCAGAAAATTTTAAATCACTGGATGGTAGTTGGGGGGTGGGGGTCAGTCCCTAGCAGGAGGTGTCAGAATGTATAGCAGGAACCACAAAGAGGACTGATGTGGCATAGGCTAAGGAGGGCATCCACACCAGGGACTGGGAGAGATGATCATGGGAGATTGGTTACATAAGGATTTGTCAAGTATTAAAATATTTTTAAGATGATGGGAGCAGATTCTGTTGAAGGAAATTCAACAAACATGGAAATGGAGAGAATTAGAATTTTCAAAGTTGTTGGAGAGAGGAAGTATTAGATATAGAAATTAATGTAGAGGTAATACGTGTAAGGAAATGTGTGTTTTTATATGTATAGCCCCTAGCTTTGTTTACTAAGAAGGTCTGAGATTACTAGTGCCTGCATAGCAATGAACACACTTAGATCCCAGATCTGAATGTTATTCTGAGCATTATTCTATACTGAAAAGGATCCAAGGCTCTTTGGAGAAATAACTGATTACTTCTGCTGGAGCAGCAAAAGAACATGATGAACCTGGAATATATTAGTTCCAGAGGGCCTGGACAACTTGAGCATTAGGGAGCTAAGTGCTCATACTGAGATAAATATATAGATATAGATACACAGACATAGTATAGTATATTAAGTTGGTCAGTTGTGTCCAACTCTTTGCGACTCCATGGACTATAGCCTACCAGGCTCCTCCGTCCATCCATGGGATTTACATATATATGAATATCTATGTGTGTATGTGTATATTTATACATACACACATACATATGTATTTCATGACTGGTCAAGAGGTTAGTTGTATTAAAATGAGGCATATGTTAAAAAGTCAATAGAATACTAAATGTACGTATGTGCATGTGTGTGCACATACACACACATACACACACATATTTGGTTCTAAAAAAAGTAGGAAAGAAAGAACAGAGAACCATTAAGAAAAATAGAAAACAAATAGTGAGATAGCGAATTTAAAATGAACCTTATTGATAAGCATTGTTGTTTAGCTGCTAAATTTTATCTGACTCTGGTACCCCATGGACTAGAGCCCTAGCCCACCAGGCTCCTCTGTCTGTAGGATTTTCCAGGCAACAATACTGGAGTGGGATGCCATTTCCTTCTCTAGGGGATCTTCCCAACCCAGGGATGGAACCTGCATTGATAAGTGGATTCTTTACCCCTGAGCCACCAGGGCTTTCCCATTGATAAGTATATTGAATGTAAATAAACTAATGGCTTCAATTAAAAGAGATTGGGGTTCCCCTGGTGGCCCAGTGCTTGAGTCCACCTTGCAATGCAGGGGACGCTGGTTCAATTCCTGTGCCACAACTACTGAGCCTGTGTTCTAGAGCTCACATCCACAACTACTAAAACCCTCTGGGTGACAGTCGGTGCTCTGCAACGCAATGAGAAGCCATGATAAAGAGTAGTCCCAGCTCACTGCAACTAGAGAAAGCTCAGTAGTTAACACTTTGGACCACATAAGTCTTTGTTGCAGTAGGCCTACTGCAGGATATTTAACAGCCTCTGTGACCTCTATCCACTAGATACCGAAACACCATTCCTTTCCCTTTAATTGTAACAACAAAAATTTTCTCCAGGTATTTCCAAATGTGCCCTGAGGGACAAAATCACCCTTGATTGACAATGTCAAACACCCCAACATTCGAATCATAGGTGTCCGAAAAGAAGAAAGGGCATGAGAAAATACTTGAGGAGATAACAGCTGAAAACTTCCCTAAAATGGGGAAGGAAATAGCCACCTAAGTTCAAGAAACCCAGACAGCCCCAAACAGGACAAACCCAAGGCAAAATGCCCCAAAACACATATTAATCAAACTAACAAAGATCAAACACAAAGAGCAAATATTAAAAGCAGCACCTAAATATAGGAGCACCTCAGTGCATAAGACAAATGCTAACAAGTATGAAAGGTAAAATTAACAGTATCTTCAATAATAGTGGGAGACTTTAATACCCCCACTCATACCTATGGATAGATCAACCAAACAGAAAATTAGCAAGGAAACACAGTGTTAAATGATACAATGGACCAATTAGACCTAACTGATATCTATAGGACATTTCACCTCAAAACAATGAATTTCATCTTCTTCTCAAGTGCACAGGTAACATTCTCCAGGATAGATCACATCCTGGGTCATAAATCTAACTTTGGTAAATTCAAAAAAATTGAAATCACTTCAAGCATCTTTTCTGATCACAATGTTGTAAGATTAGATGTCAACTACAGGAAAAAAACTTTTAAAAATACAAACATATGGAGGCTAAACAACACACCTTTGAATAACCAACAAATCGTGTAAGAAATCAAAAAGGAAATCAAAATATGCATAGAAACAAATGAAAATGAACATACAACCCAAAACCTATGGGATACAGTAAAAGCAGTGCTAAGAGGAAGGTTCATAGCAATACAAGCTTACCTGAAGAAACAAGAGAAAAATCAAATAAATAACCTAATGTTACACCTAAAGCAACTAGGAAAAGAAGAAATGAAGGACCCCAGGGTTAGTTCCCTGGTGGCTCAGACAGTAAAGCATCTGTCTGCAATGCAGGAGACCCAGGTTCAATCCCTGGGTCAGGAAGATCCCCTGGAGAAGAAAATGGCAACCCACTCCAGTACTCTTGCCTGGAAAATTCCATGGATGGAGGAGCCTGGTGAGCTACATTCCATGGGGTCACAAAGAGTTGGACACAACTGAGAGACTTCACTTTCACTTTCAGGGTTAGTAGAAGGAAAGAAATCATTAAACTTAGGGCAGAAATAGATGAAAAAGAAACAAAGAAGACTATAGCAAAAATCAACAAAACTAAAAGCTGGTTCTTTGAGAAGATAAATACAATAGACAAACCTTTAGCCAGACTCATCAAGAAAAAAAGGGAAAAGAATCAAATCAATAAAATTAGAAATGAAAATGGAGAAATCACAACACAGAAATACAGACACAGAAATACAAAGGATCACAAAAGACTACTATCAGCAACTATATGACAATAAAATGGACAACCTGGAAGAAATGGATGAATTCTTATAGAAGTATAACCTTCCAAAACTGAACCAGGAAGAAATAGAAAATCTTAACTGACCCATCACAAGCACGGAAATTGAAACTGTAATAAAAAAGCTCCCAACAAGCAAAAGCCCAGGACCAGATGGCTTCATAGGTGAATTCTACCAAAAATGTAGAGAAGAGCTAACACCTATCCTACTCACACTCTTCCAGAAAACTGCAGAGGAAGGTAAATTGCCAAACTCATTCTATGGTGCCACCATCACCCTAATACCAAAACCAGACAAAGATACCACAAAAAAAGAAAACTATACACCAATATCACTGATGAACATAGATGCAAAATTCCTCAACAAAATTCTAGCAAACAGAATCCAATAACATATTTAAAAGATCATACATCATGATCAAGTGGGTTTTATCCCAGGGATGGAAGAATTCTTCAATATTTGCAAATCAATCAATGTGATACACATTAACAAATTGAAAATTAAAAACCATATGATTATCCAATGGATACAGAGAAAGCCTTTGACAAAACTCAACATCCATTTATGATTAAAACTCTCCAGAAAGCAGGCATAGAAGGAACATACCTCAACATAACAAAAGCCATATATGTTAAATCCAAAGCAAACATTATCCTCAATGGTGAAAAATTGAAAGCATTTCCCCTAAAGTCAGGAACAAGCAAGGGTGCCCAGTCTCACCACTACTATTCAACATAGTTTTGGAAGTTTTAGCCACAGCAGTCAAAGAAGAAAAATAAATAAAAGGAGTCCAGATTGGAAAAGAAGAAGTAAAACTCTCACTGTTTGCAGATGACATGATCCTCTACATAGAAAACCCTAAAGACACCACCAGAAAATTACTAGAGCTAATCAATGAATACAGTAAAGTTGCAGGTTATAAAATTAATACAGAGAAATTCCTTGCATTCCTATGCACTAACAATGAGAAAACAGAAAGAGAAATTAAGGAAATAATTCCATTCACTGATTCACCATTGCGACAAAAAGAATAAAATACTTAGGAATAAATTTACCTAAAGAAACAAAAGACCTATATATAGAAAACTATAAAACACTGATGAAAGAAATCAAAGATGACACAAATAGATGGAGAAATATACCATGCTCATGGATTGGAAGAATCAATATAGTGAAAATGAGTATACTACTCAAAGCCATCTCTAGATTCAATGTAATCCCTATCAAGCTACCAATAGTATTTTTCACAGAACTAGAACAAATAATTTCACAATTTGTATGGAAATACAAAAAACCTTGAATAACTAAAGCAATGTTGAGAAAGAAGAATGGAACTGGAGGAATCAACCTGCCTGACTTCAGTCTCTACTACAAAGCCACAGTCATCAAGACAGTATGGTACTGGCACAAAGACAGAAATATAGATCAATGGAACAAAATAGAAAGCCCAGAGATAAATCCATGCACCTATGGACACCTTATCTTTGACAAAGGAGGCAAAAATATACAATGGAGAAAAGACAATCTCTTTAACAAGTGTGCTGGGAAAACTGGTCAACCACCACCAAGAATGAAACTAGAACACTTTCTAACACCATACACAAAAATAAACTCAAAATGGATTAAAGATCTAAATGTAAGACCAGAAACTATAAAACTCCTAGAGGAAGACATAGGCAAAACACTCTCTGACATAAATCACAGCAAGATGCTCTATGATCCCACCTCCCAGAATAATGGAAGTAAAAGCAAAGATAAACAAATGGGACCTAATTAAACTTAAAAGCTTTTGCACAACGAAGGAAACTATAAGCAAGGTGAAAAGACAGTCTTCAGAATGGGAGAAAATAATAGCAACTGAAGCAACTGACAAAGAATTCATCTCAAAAATATATGAGCAGCTCATGTAGCTCAATACCAGAAAAATAAATGATGCAATAAAAAAAATGGGCCAAAGAACTAAACAGACATTTCTTCAAAGAAGACATACAGATGGCTAACAAACACATGAAAAGATGCTCAACATCACTTATTATCAAAGAAATGCAAATCAAAACCATAATGAGGTACCATCTCACACTGGTCAGAATGGCTGCTATCAAAAAGTCATAACAAACAATAAATGCTAGAGAGGGTGAGGAGAAAAGGGATCCCTCTTACACTGTTGGTGACAATGCAAACTAGTACAGTCTCTAGGGAGAACAGTATGGAGATTCCTTAAAAAACTGGAAATAGAACTGCCATATGACCCAGAAATCCCACTGCTGGACATACACACCAAGGAAACCAGAATTGAAAGAGACACATGTACCACCAATGTTCATCGCAGCACTGTTTACAATAGCTAGGACATGGAAGCAACCTAGATGTCCATCAGCAGATGAATGGATAAGAAAGATGTGGTACATAAATACAATGGAATATTACTCAGCTATCAAAAAGAATGCATTTGAGTCAGTTCTAATGAGGTGGATGAAAATGGAGCCTATTATACAGAGTGAAGTAAGTCAGAAAGAAAAACACCAATACAGTATATTAACACATATATATGGGATTTAGAAAGATGCTAATGACAACCCCGTATACAAGACAGCAAAAGAGACACAGATATAAAGAAAAGACTTTTGGACTCTGTGGGAGAAGGTGAGGGTAGGATGATTTGAGAGAATAGCATTGAAACATGTATATTACCATATGTAAAACAGATGACCAGTCCAAGTTCGATGCATAAAACAGGGCACTCAAAGCCGGTGCACTGGGACAGTCCAGAGGGACAACCCAATGGGATGTCCCAGAGGGACATGGGAGGGGGGTTTGGCACCAGGGGACACGTACACCCGTGGCTGATTCATGTCAATGTATGGCAAAAACTACCACAATATTGTAAAGTAATTAGCCTCCAATTAAAATAAATTAATTTTAAAAACTCACCCCTGATTGAGAACCACCTGACTAGATGAAAATGAAGATCCAACCATATGCTGCACATTCTCAAAGGGAAAGGATAGGGAAAGGATTCAAATACCAATTATAAAAAAAAAAAACTGGTATGACTATATTAATACCAGATAATGTAGATTTGAAGACAAAGGGGATTTGCAGAAATAGAAATACTTCATAATGATAAAAAGAATCTACCTATTAAAAGGACATAAATGTTCATGCACCTAATAACAGAGCTTCAAAATACATGAAGTATAGATGGACAGAAACAAAGGGAAAAGAAAATCTATAATCATATTTGGAGACTGAAACACTGTTCTTTAATTAATTGCTAGCATAACTAGATGAAGATCAGGAAGGTTATATAAGATTTGAACAATGCATTTAACCAACTTGACCTAAATGATACTTCTATTATTCTAGGAGTGTTCTTAGTATTCTAGAGTACATTCAACAACTGCGGAGCATACATTCTTTTCAAGTGCACTTGGAATGTTTACCAAGATAGACCATATGCTGGGTCAAAATGTAAGTCTCATTAAATTACAAATGACTGCAATCAAACAAAATATTTTCTATGACAACATAAATAAATTAAAAGTCAATAATGAAAAGGCATCTACAGAAGTCTTCAAATTTTTAGAAAAATAACATATTTCTAAGTAACTGCTGGGTCAAGAACAAAATCACAGGATAATTTTAAAATATTTAAAATTAAACATCAAAGTTCTTCAAAACAGTTTGTTTTCATACCCCTCTTTTTCAGGACCAACTGGTTTTAGATCGTCCCCCCCAAGAAAGCTTAATTAAAATCATTCAATTGCTTTTGAATCCTTGGGCAGTCACCCTTTGTTTTTAATCTCACACCTATAGGAATGGAAAACCTAAAAAAAAGGTAGTAAATGTTAAACTCACAGTTTATTATTCAGAGATAGGTGTAAAATAAATACAGATTTCCATCTTCCCTTATTTTATAAGCCCAGAAATCATTTTTAGTGTAGAGGATATTAGGGTTGCAGAAAGTTATGGTTATAATTAGCTTTCTGCAAGTCATATATTTTCAACTATGAATGATCTTATAATGTTAACTATGTTGTGAAAAGGAATTATTTTAGTGTTAGATTTTGATCAAGCTAAAATAAAAAAAAATCTATATCTAGACATGTGAGTGAAATTGCAGGAAAAAAAAAGAAAAAGAAAAATCTAAAGTAACCAGTATTATTTTAAAGGATAGGTTATCTTCAAAGAAGCAAAATGTATACTAATAACATTATTTAAGCAACAGCAGCAAGAAAAATCAACAGGCAATAGAATTATGCAATCAATATGCAGAAAGAAAATAATGACCCACATAGGAAGTCTACACCCAGGACTTCCTATGACAGAGTGTATAAGAATCCACGTGGCAATGCAGGGGACATGGGTTTGATCCCTGGTCCAGGAAGAGTCCACGTGGAGCAGCTAAGCCTGTGTATCATAATTAATGAGCCTGTGCTGTAGAGTCCAGGAAGCACTGTTACTGAGCCTGCATGCTGCACCTACTGAAGCATATTCGCCTAGAGCCTGTCCTCCTCAACAAGAGAAGCCACTACAGTGAGAAACATGTGCACTGCAATGAAAACCCAGCAGAAGCAAAACTAAATAGAATTTTTTTTTTTTAAGTCTACACCCAGCACAAATATCCTGTGGAAACGAACATGGAATAAAGACATTGTTGGGCAGCAACCCAAGGGACATGAATTTGAGCAGACTCCAAGAGATAGCAGAGGACAGAGAAGCCTGGTGTGCAGTAGTCCATGGGGTTGCAAAGAGTTGGACACTGAACAAGGTAAAAATTAGAGAATTTGCTACCAGTAGACCTTCAGTTAGGAATTAAGTATATTCTTTGGGCAGAAGAAAATTATACTGGTTAGAAGGTTAGCTATGCAGGAAGCAAAGAATTCCCAAGAGAACCATAAATACATGGTAAATCTAAATGAACATTGAGTAGGTAAAGTAATAACAACCCGTGGTTTAAAGTATCATGACAGGCGCTCAGTCGTGTTTGACTCTTTGCAACCCCATGGACTGTAGCCTGCCAGGCTCCTCTGTCCATGGGATTCTCCAGTCAAGAATACTGGAGTGGGTTGCCATTTCTCCCTCCAGGGTTTAAAGTATAGAGAGTATTAAAAGCATAGGTAAATAATAGCATATTGATTATTTTCCAGTTGGAGTGTTAAAAGTACTAATTAACTTATAATTTCTAGGGTTAAAAAATGCCTAACTTTCAGACTAACACAGGAAAAACTAGAATTAAAACTTGGTGACTTTCATTAAAAAAGCAAAAAAGAGGTGAAAATAACACAGAGAACAGGCAGAATAGAAGTCACGTAAGATGATAGATTTAAATCCACACTTACTGTTTTAAGACTTAGAGCACAGTACATGGGAATCTGACAGAAAAGAGTAACTGACTTAATCACTTTGTCCTAGTGAAAGTGAAAGTCGTTAAGCCACGTCGAACTCTTTGGAACTCTCCAGGCCAGAATACTGGAGTCGGTAGCCTTTTCCTTCTTCAGGGGATCTTCCCAACCAAGGGATTGAACCCAGGTCCCCCACCTTGCAGACGGATTCTTTACCAGCTGAGTCACCAGGGAAGCCCATAATACTAGAGTGGGTAGCCTATCCCTCCTTGAGCGGATCTTCCTGACCCAGGAATCAAACAGGGGTCTCCTGCATTGCAGGTGGATTCTTTACCAACTGAGCTACTCGGGAAGCTAAGAAGTCCCCTTTAGTAAGTTCCCCAAAACGGGAGTTTTAAAAATGCAACTCCGTGAACACTTCAGGTATCAGAGCAGCAACAAGGCACTCTGCATCCACTCTATCTTTTTATCCTCACAATGAACCCCCTACTTGGAGGTGAGGATTGCCAGAGGGTGCTCAGTCAGTAAGCGACCAACAGGATTCAAAACAGTTCAAACTCATCCCAACCTGAGCATACATCCCACCATGACACAATTCCTACCATTTTATAAACCTAGTTTGGTCATGTTGTTTAAATATATCTTAAGCTTTTAACTGCTCAGAAGAAACAGATGGACAAACATTTTGCAACAAACCCAACTTTTAAAAATTAGAATTCCTAAGATTCCTCCAAGTTAAATAAACAGATTTTTAAGACAAATATACCAAACTTAGCCTATAGTCATGTGCACAGCTACTCATATTCAAAGCAAGCATTTACAGAGAGGCTATGCATCCTATATTTTTCCATTTTGTGGCCCACACTGCATATGCATTTCAGTTTCTCCTTGGATATCCATTTAATTCTGCCAAGAATATGCATTCATTTCTTGTTAAAAGTAGAGTTTTCATTTCTGAAATGATTTATACTGGAGGACAATGTAATTACATTAGAAGACATTTTAATTTGCAAATTCATTTCCAGCCAAGATTTGTTCAAAATAAAATCTAATTTATGCCAAAGAATATCAAACTTGCTAATCAATTTTTTTAATGACTTCCCAAGAAGAAACTGGTGTTGGTTATGATTTTTTACACAGGACTGTTATCTTCCAACCATATTGCTTTTTAAAAGTTCTCAATTTATTTTTATGCTCTTTCAGTAATGAGGATTGTGTTATCTATTTACCACAAAATGAGAACTTTGCTGCTCAAATGATAAAAAAGGAAGATTTTCATTGTTTTCCTTCAAGTCATTTATTTCCAGGTACGTTCACTTTTATTTCTGTCACTTTTTTTTCCTACTGCTTAATCCCTAGTGCCTTCTATACTAATCTGTTAATTTTATATTATTCATACTGTTCATGGAAGAATTGATGCTTTTGAACTTAGTGTTGGAGAGAGTCCCTTGGACTCCAGGGAGATCAAACCAGTCAATCCTAAAGGAAATCAGTCCTGAATATTCATTGGAAGGACTGATTCTGAAGCCGAAACTCCAATACTTTGGCCACCTGATGTGAAGAACTGACTCATTGGAAAAGACCCTGATGCTGGGAAAGATTGAAGGCAGGAGGAGAAGGGGAGGACAGAGGACAAGATGGTTGGATGGCATCACCAACTTGAAGGACATGAGTTTGAGCAAGCTCTGGGACTTGGTGATGTATAGGGAAGCCTAGTGTGGTGCAGTCCATGGGATTGCAAAGAGTCGGACATGACTGAGTGACTGAACTGAACTATTATTCAATATAATGCTGAAGTGACTATAGCTTGTCCGAAGACCATTACAGGAGAACAAGTTGGAGAAAGAAAAATTCTCACTAGAAAAAAATAAATGGATGACACACTGGACCTTCAGCTCTGTTTCTAATGGAAATTCTCACGCAGCAGATGAAAAGCTACCAGGAAACATGAACAGCCTCATTAACTTTACATCCTAGTTCTATCAGCAATTGATTTTAATGCCTCTGTTCATCATTTATGAGCTCTTGTCAGTCTTTATACACATTTACAATTAAGCTTTATAAGGTGAACTAGGCACATGGTGATGCTCACTGCATCAGTGAGAATAATTAAAGAATAATTCACAAAGAGGAAACAGAGCTGCTGGGCCAGTACTGTTTTGTGATGCAAATTACTAATGATTAAACATCGAATGCAGCAGCTATAATTGCCACTGTATTTGAATTGACCTTAAAAATCACCAACATATCATGAAGATACTTTTGGAAAATCGAGGTAACATTGCTTTCTTTTTTTCATATTTCCACAGCATCTTTCAGCCAAGATTTCTGACAATACTGCACTGAGGCCATCTGCATCACCAACATATTTGTCACGGACTGAAAGATAACAGATTTGGAAATTGTTGCACATCAAAACAAAGCAGATTACAGTGAGCCAAAAACATTAGTTTTCCAAATGGGTTTTAAAATGCCAATTCCATAGTCTCAGTAAATAATCCACTGAGCTTTTTAGAGTTGTTTGGAATAGCTCTTTTTTTATTTTAATAGAGAGCCATATTTTTTAAAAGTAGAAAACTAGGTTTCAAACATGCTTTTGATAGTTTGTTTATAGTTGGAGGTGGGACAAAACTGTTAAGGCTAGCTTTGCCATTACTGCAACTAAGTTAAAAATAAATGCCCAAAACCAGATTGATTTGGGAGATATTTTTGACTTTATCCCTAGAGGATAGAGGAATGCTAACATAGCCAACCTCTGTTGTAAGCCTTGGTATATGTTAACTCATTGATTTCTTTCAACAATCATGTGAAGGAGGTACTGTTGTTATCATTATTTCAGGAATGAGAAAATGAGGCAGAGGGCTATGATAAATCACTAGGATCCTTCAGTAGGAAACAGAAGGATCCCAACTAGGTGGTCTGGCTGAGAAATTTAATTTCTAACCAATGTGCTGTATCTCTTCAATTGTTCAAATTGAGGGCAAAGAGTTTTATTTCATCAAAGGCACAGAAGCACATTTGGAGGAATTCAGGTGTATGCAGGAAGTCTTGAAGAATCTTTACAATGAAGCCAATCATTAATTCAATTAGTGGATCCTGTCAGTGGGTTCTTCCCTAATAGAAGACTGAACTGCAGACTTTCAGCCTCTGACATTTAAAGTCTTGCTTGGTGCTCTACTATATATCATTTAATCCTCACAACAACTTTATACACTGCAGTGCATTTATTATCTTAATTTAAGCCCACATGATGTGGACTTTTGTGAAAATGAATGCAGAGGATACCACAAATATTCTGAAAATGCCAAGGGTTTAATATAGTTCTACACCCCTTTTATATATTTGTAAAAAGTTGTGCCATAAAAATTTGAGACCAAAAATATCAAAGTTATTCTGATAGTCTGTTCTATAATGAGTTTTCCTAACTGAAGTATAGTGGTTTTACAATATTGAGTTAGTTTCAGATGTACAACAAAGTGAATAGGTGTGTGTGTGTGTGTATATATATATATATGTATGTATGTGTGTATATATATATATATGTATATATATTTAGATTCTTTTCCAGTATAGGATATTATATCAAATACAGTTCCCTATGTTATACAATAAATCCTTGCTGTTTATCTATGTCATACATAATGGTGTATACCTGTTAATCCCATACTCCTAATTTATCCCTTCTCCACCCCTTTATCTTTTGGTAAGTTTGTGTTCTATGCCTGTGAGACTATTTCTGCTTTGTGATATCACGTGCATTATTTTTTAGATTCCGCATAAAAGATATCATGCAATATTTGTCTTTCTCTGCCTGGCTTTCTTCACTATGATAATTTCTAGTTTTTCTAACATAAATAAGTTAATACAGGAGGCGTATGAGGTAATGATGTTAAAATAATGTGGAAATAATATTGGCTGTTTCATAGACTGTCTAAGTCCAAGGGATTCAAAACTGCAGAAATAGGAAAAGAAAAGGAAAAGCCCTCAGATGGGCTGGTGACCTGGCAACATGAGACTTTGGGGCTGTATTTTAGAAAAATTACCAATGAAAGCCTGTTCACAGGGCTCTCTCCCCAGAGAGGTGCCCCAGCCTGGGGCAGTTCTTGGCTGCTTGGCAGGTTCACTACCTCCTGTGAGTAGTAAGAGTGCAGCCCCATAAGCTCTGATTTCCATGTCCTTTGGCTCTATCTCAGCTAAGACTAGCCCTTACTTGATAAAATTTTGTCCTCGTTCCTATTCTATTGTTTTGTGCAATCTGATATTCTTTACCACAGATTCCAGCTACTCTGTGGAGAAGGAAATGGCAACCCACTCCAGTATTCTTGCCTGGAGAATCCCATGGACAGAGGAATCTGGCGGGCTACAGTCCATAGGGTTGCAAAGACTCAGACATGACCGAAGCGACTGAGAACGCACCAGCTACTCTGAGCAGCTTGCCTTGATGGGCCATTTTAATCCCTAGCTATGAATGAGGATATTTGATAACCAGTTCTCTGGTTATCATTATGTAAGGTAGCTTATAACGCAAAACAATAATCATAAACAATCAGATGAAAATATTTTTAAAATATTTTCAGATATTACAATTCTTTACCTTCATGTTAGTATTTTCCCACCAGGTTCTAAACCTGCTGTGTGAGAGGGGAGGATATCAAAGTCACCAAGGAAAAATTTTATATAACCCATACCTTTCTACCCTTCCCTTCTGCAAGACTATGTTATGTTGAAAACTACCATTCTTAGCAGGGGAATGAACGGGATGTATAATTTACATTTCCCTAATTCCTCAAAACTTTTAAACTTGAGTTTCAGGATCCTTAGGAATTTTAGACTTTTTTTGATGGCAGGGAGGACAGTTCTATGTTTAAATTTACTTATGTAACAAGCTTTCCAAAGGGTAAAAGCATTCTGTTTTATGTTAAGTACTATCATGTAAGATGTATCAGTATATATTTTTTTGCAGCAATTTTAATGATTCTTTCATATCTAGATTGATTATCTAGATTGATAATTTTAGAAATATCAGTTAAAGGGAAAAACACTAAAGACTCCTCCTAATTCTCTGAAGATTTCAGAGTAAAATTATTTCTATCTTACTTTTAACTTAAAGAAATCTTGGTCTTTAAATATGTATGTACTTTGTCATTTTCTGTATCTCCCAAGAGACTTTTCTATCCTGAAATCAGAAGGCATTCCTTTAGGTTTGTGGCCCTCAGGTGAATGAGAAATGCAGTTGAGATTGAAGAAATGATGAATCTGAAAGCTCAAACCATCTCCTCTTTCATCCATCATGCCCAGCTATCTAGCTTGAAATATTCACCATTAAAACTGCACAGCCCCATACCCAGGTTAGACAATTTGGAATTATTGAGAATCTCTTTCATTAGTTGGCACTACTGATTTTATTAAATAAATTTAATAAATTTTACTTATTTATAATTTATACTCCATATACCTTTGACATATTTGAGATGATCAATAGTAAAACTATATCCATTATGGAAATAAAAAGTAATTCTTCCCCTCTTTCCTATTTATCCTTCCCAACAATAAAATAAGTGAGTCAACTTTGAATTCAACATTTGTTAAAATTATAGGAAAAACAATAAGCCAAAATAATATTTGATTATTTCATATCAGAATATTCTGGTAACCTTAGGCAAAGGGGAAACTGGATATATAGGGAAAAGGTTTTGTTTAGGATTAAGAAAATGTGCCAGTTACTAGGTTTTTGTCTCCCCTTCTAACTGTGTTATGTGATGCTGGAGTGGGGACTTTGCAAACCACTTTGCCAACTGGCTCCCTATTAAGCTCTGCCAATTATGGGTGTGTGTGTGTGTGTGAGAGAGAGAGAGAGAGAGAGAGGTTTTAAGTGTGTGGGGGTGTGTGTGTGAGAGAGAGAGAGAGAGAGAGAGTGAGAGAGAGGTTTTAAGTCCATCCAACATCTTTCTCTTATTTTTCCATTTCTAAGGGAGGCAGCTGCTACCTCATTTTCTCTTTTTTTGCCTTTTCAGTCACCAAATAAACTTTACACTTAATTGATACTTACTTATGTTCTATTTTCTGTTAAATAAATAGTCTGACTTAGTCTCATGACTAGATCTAAATGGATACAATGATGGACTCCAGGTCATGTCTCCTAATACCTTTACTTACATGAAGCAGCATGCCTCCTAAGATAGTTACATACTCTTCCTGAGCTCTTAAATCAAAAGTCTTCCCATGAGATCAAGCTTTTGTTAAATATAATGTTTCTTTTAACAAAGAAGCATGTAAAGCATTGTTTTTTCCCATTTTTAATTTTTGGTAAAATTCTTATCATTAAGATTGTCATTTGCTTCCTTTGGATGTGTAAATGGACTATGTTAGTCAGACCCATGACAGCATGAATTACACATGAGTAGAAACACTCCATTAGCTCCTTCCAAGGGCAAATTTTTCTATTTGAAAATGGTAAATAAAGTGAGGATGGGGGTCCTAGAAGGTTAAAAACTAAACCCAGTTAGAAGTCTGGTTTAAGACCTGAAAGAGACACATGCACCCCAATGTTCATCGCAGCACTGTTTATAATAGCCAGGACATGGAAGCAACCTAGATGCCCATCAGCAGACGAATGGATAAGGAAGCTGTGGTACATATACACCATGGAACATTACTCAGCCGTTAAAAAGAATTCATTTGAATCAGTTCTAATGAGATGGATGAAACTGGAGCCCATTATACAGAGTGAAGTAAGCCAGAAAGAAAAACACCAATACAGTATACTAACGCATATATATGGAATTTAGAAAGGTGGTAATGATAACCCTATATGCAAAACAGAAAAAGAGATACAGATGTACAGAACAGACTTTTGGACTCTGTGGGAGAAGGCGAGGGTGGGATGTTTGGGAGAACAGCATGTATATTATCCATAGTGAAACAGATCACCAGCCCAGGTGGGATGCATGAGACAAGTGCTTGGGCCTGGTGCACTGGGAAGACCCAGAGGAATCAGGTGGAGAGGGAGGTGGGAGGGGGGATCGGGATGGGGAATGCATGTAACTCCATGGCTGATTCATGTCAATGTATGACAAAACCCACTGCAATGTTGTGAAGTAATTAGCCTCCAACTAATAAAAATAAAGGAAAAAAAATTTCTTTAATTTTAAAAAAGCAAAAAAAAAAAAGTCTGATTTATTTAATGCCATCGGAATATTTAAAAAAAAAATTAAAAGTTGGCATAAAGACTGCTAGTTCCATACAGAAAGATATATGGAGAGTCAGCAATTATCTTCTGCACAAAGTTTAATTTTCAACTTTCTGACAAGCCACCATTGCCTTCTCAACATCATTATTGTCATGAAAAGTAAAGCCCACTTTTTCTTCCACAGACTAGTCCTTTCATAATACACAATAACCAAGGCTCAGGGGTTTTCAAGACTATAAACCAAGATCATGAAGCAGGAAGGACCTGGATTGTGAGTTTAAAAAGAAGGTAGGAGCCAAATTTACTTAGGATTACCTTAACAGCGGAGCACAGAAGTCAGAGGAATAGTATATTAAAGTACGGGAAGAAAAAACTATCAACCAAGAAATCTAAATGCAGCAAACTTTGAGAGAACTTAGATTTGCTTAACAAGAAATACTAAATAAAGTCCTTCAGACTAATAAGAAATGACTCAGGATGGTAACTTGAATCCACAGGAAAAAACAAAGAGCACCAGAAATGGTAAATATGTGAATAACTATAAACATGTATAAATATTCTTATTTTTCTTATAATTACTCTGAGATAAAAGATTGTATAAAACAATAATTATATTGTTGTGTTTATAATATAAGTTGATAATATATGGCACAAAAGAGGGAAGATACCTTAGAGTAAAGCTGCTATTTTACCAGAATTAGGTCTGTTTTAACCTGATGTACATTGTGATAAATTTTGATGTAAAAATAATAACTAGCATAATCACTAACAAAATAACTTAAAAAATGTACTTAAAAATTTGGCAGAGGAATTAAAATAATACACTGTTTGACACAAAAGAAGGCTGTAGAGAAGGAACAGATAAACACAAAATGTGACTCATACAACTTAATAGAAAGAAAATTAAACAATCTGATTTAAAAATGGGCAGAGAATCTGAATTTAAATTTTTCCAAAGAAGACATGCAAAAGGCCAACATGTTCGTGAAAAGATGCTCAACATCACTAATCAGGGAAATTCAAATTGAAACCCACAATGAGATAGTACCTCACACCTGTTAGGATGGCTATCATCAAAATGACAAGAAACAAGAAGTGTTGGTGAGGATATGAAAAAAAGGGAACACTCATGCACTGTTGGTGTGACATACATTGGTGCAGCCTCATGGAAAACAGTCAGGAAGATTCTCAAAAAGTTAAAATAGAACTGCCATATATGATCCAGCAATTTCACTTCTGGATATTTATCTAAAAGAAACAAAAACACTAACTTGAAAAGATATATGGCACCACTACATTCATTGCAGCATTACTTACAACAGCCAAGATAGGCAGATCCTGTGTATCCATCAATAGATGAATGAACACAGGCGATGTGATACACACACACACATGGAATATTCTTTGACCATAAAAAAGAAGGAAATCTTGCCATTCATAACAACAGGGATGAACCTTAAGGGCCTTATCCTAAGTGAAGTAGGTCAAAGACAACTACTAAATGATTTTACTTACATGGGGAATATTAGAAACAAAACCAAACGCTAAGCTCAGAGCTAGATTGATGTTGCCAGAGGTGGGATTAGAGTAGACAAAATAGGTGGAGGGGGCCAAAAGACAAAACTTCCAGTTATAAAATAAATTCATGCTGATGTAGTGTGCAACAGGGTGACTAGAATTAGTGATACTGTATTGCATATCTGAAAGTTGCTAAGAGAGTAAATCTTTAAATTTCTCATTACACATACACAAAAAAATTTGTAACAGTGGTGACAAATGTTAGCTACTAACTTACTGTAATCATTTTGCAATAAAATTATCAAATCACTGTACTGTACACCTGAAATTAATAGAGTGTTAAGTCAACTACATCTCAGCTTTTTAAAAATATAAGACATCTAGAAGATAACTGCAAAATGCAGACATTTTCAATGAAATCAATACTTGCACTCATGTGATTATACTCTAATTGAAAGGCAGAGATGGTCAGACTGGATAAAAAAAAGCAATTATCCAATTATATGCTGTCTATGGAGACACAATACAGAGTCCAAGGCACAACTGGTCAAAAATAAAAGGATATTAATATACTTGGAGTCGCTATATTAAGATTAATGGACTTTAAGTCAAGAAATACTACTAAAGACAGAGGGACATTTCATAATGATGAATCAATATATCATGAAAATAAATCAGTTTTAATCTACACTTACCGAACAAAGGATAGACAATTAAATAACTATAATGCCCCACTTTCAATATTGGATAGAACAACCAGACATAAAATCAAAATGGACATAGATAAATTGAACACAATTCATTTAATCTAATGTGTAGATTGTGGTAAGTTAAGATGCATATAGCCACCCACATTCTATCCAACAGAGAATATACTGGGTTAGCCAAAAAGTTCATTTGAATTTCTCCACACAACAAACCCTCACAAAACTAAAAAAACCCATATAGCTAATATAATTCTTTCTGGTGAAAATGAATGCTTTCTCCCTGATATCAGGAAGTCAAGGAAATCTATACTCTCCTTACTTCTACTTCAATGTTGTACTGGTGGTTTAGCCAACTTAATAAAAAGAGAAATCAAGGTAATGTGGATTAGAAACAAGGATATAAAACTTTATTATTTGCACGTGGCATGATGTTATGTGCAGAAAACCCTATAGAATCAAAAAACTACTTAAACTAATAAATCAGTTTAGCAAGTTTTCAGGATAAAATACACAAAATTACATTATATATCTATGAAAACAATGAACAATCTGAAAACAAAATTAACAGTTTCATTCACAATAGCTTCAAAAACAATAAAATAGGTATGAACAAACAGCAAAAGAGATACACTTTATCTCCTGAACTTTGCTGAAAGCAAAAACCTAACTGAAAGGAGAGACATAACACATTCATGGATTGGAAGACTCAATATTGTTAGGATGGCAATTCTCCCCAAATTGATCTATAGAAGCAAGGTCAGCCCTATCAAAAACTCAGCAAGTTTTTGGTAGAAATGGGTGAGTCACAGAGGAATCGGGTGGAGAGGGAGGTGGGAGGGGGGATCGGGATGGAGAATACATGTAAATCCATGGCTAATTCATGTCAATGTATGAAAAAAACCACTACAATATTGTAAAGTAATTAGCCTCCAACTAATAAAAATAAATGGAAAAAAAAATAAGAACATGTAACAATTAAAAAAAATGGGTGAGTCAATACTGAACTTTATATGGAAATACAAAGAACCCGGAACAGTCAGAATTTTTGAAGAACAAAAGTTAGAGACCTTACACTTTTTTTTTTCAAAACTCCCAACTAAAGCTATAATCAAGACATTGCAGTGTTGACTTAAGAAAAGACATATAGATAAATATAACAGGAGAGTCTAGAAATAAACCTTTATACTTATGGTCAGTCACTTTTCAACAAACTGCCAAGCAATTCAATAGGAAAAAGAAATTCCTTTCAGAAAATGGTACTAAAATAACTGAATATCCATATGAAAATAAAAACCTCAGATCTTCACATTATAACATTCAGAAAAATAAACTCAAAATGGATCACAGATCTAGATATATGAGCTAAAAATATGAAACTTCTAGAAGAAAACAGGAGAAAATCTTCATGATACTGGGTTAGATTTCTTAGAAATCCTTTTTGTTCCAAAACCATGATAAATAAATTAGAAAATGAATAAATTGGACAGACTTCATAAAATTAAAACTTTTGCTCTTCAAAAAGCACCATTAATAAAAAGTCATAAACTAGTAGAATACATTTGCAAGTTATATGCCTGATATCCAGAAGAGATTAAAAAAAAAACACACTTAAAACTCGATCATAAGAATTCAAGTAACCCAACTTATAAATGAGCAACAGATTTGGCGAGCATTTAATTAAGAAAAATATATGAATGGCTAATAAGCCCATGAAAGGGTGCTCAATATCATTAATCAGTAGTAGTGTTAATTGCTCAGTCGTGTCCTACTTGTTGCAACCCCACAGACTGTAGCCTGCCAGTCTCCTCTGTCCATGGGATTTTCCATGGACTACTGGAGTGGATTGCCATTCCCTTCTCCAGAGGATCTTCCCAACCCAGGGATTGAACCCTGGTCTCCTGCATTGCAGGAGAACTCTTTATCATTTGAGCTACAGGGAAGACCGCATTAATCATTAGAGAAATGCAAATTAAAATCATAGCGAGATACCATTCCAGACTCATCAGAGTGGTATACTGGAAAAGACTGCCAAGTGTTAGCAAGTATGAGAAGAATCTGGAACCCTCATACATTGCTGGTAGGAATGTAAAATGGTAAACAATTTGACAGTGACTTTAAAAGTTAAATATTAGCTTACTATGATTATAGTTAACTTACAACTCTATGGGGCTTTCCTGGTGGCTCAGTCGGTAAAGAATCTGCCTGCAATGCAGGAGACTTGGGTTTGATCCCTGGGTCAGGAAGATCCCCTGGAGAAGGGAATGGCAACCCATTCCGACATTTTTGCCTGCAAAATCCCATGGGCAGAGGAGGTGGGCAGGCTACAGTCTATGAGGTTGCAAGAATTGGACACAATTTAGTGACTAATCCACGACCACCCCACCACAACTATCTAGCAATTACACACTTTGATGACTACCCAAGAAAATGAAAACATATGTTCATATAAAGACTTGTACATGAATATTCACAGTAGTATTATTCATCATAGCCAAGTTCAATTCAGTTCAGTTACTCAGTTGTGTCTGACTCTTTGCAACCCCATGAATCACAGCACACCAGGCCTCCCTGTCCATCACCAACTCCTGGAGTTTACCCAAACTCATGTCCATCATGTTGGTGATGCCATCCAGCCATCTCATCCTCTGTCGTCCCCTTCTCCTCCTGCCCCCAATCCCTCCCAGCATCAGGGTCTTTTCCAATGAGTCAATTCTTCGCATGAGGTGGCCAAAGCATTGGAGTTTCAGCTGCAGCATCAGTCCTTCCAATGAATATTCACAACTGATCTCCTTCAGGACGGACTGGTTGGATCTCCTTGCAGTCCAAGGGACTCTCAAGAGTCTTCTCCAACACCACAGTTCAAAAGCATCAATTCTTTGGTGCTCAGCTTTCTTCATAGTCCAACTCTCACATCCATACATGACTACTGGAAAAACCATAGCCTTGACTACACGGACCTTTGTTGGCAAAGTAATGTCTCTGCTTTTTAATATGCTGTCTAGGTTGGTCATAACTTTCCTTCCAAGGAGTAAGCGCCTTTTAATTTCATGGCTGCAATCACCATCTGCAGTGATTTTGGAGCCCAGAAAAATAAAGTCAGCCACTGTTTCCATTGTTTCCCCATGGAAATGTTTCCCCACTGTTTCCCATGTTTCCCCATCTATCTCCAATGAAGTGATGGAACCAGATGCCATGATCTTAGTTTTCTGAATGTTGAGCTTGAAGCCAACTTTTTCATTCTCCTCTTTCACTTTCATCAGGAGGCTTTTTAGTTCCTCTTCACTTTCTGCCATAAGGGTGGTGTCATCTGCATATCTGAGCTTATTGATATTTCTCCTGGCAATCTTGATTCCAGCTTGTGCTTCTTCCAGCCCAGTGTTTCTCATGATGTACTCTGCATATAAGTTAAATAAGCAGGGTGACAACATACAGCCCTGACGTACTCCTTTACCTATTTGAAACCAGTCTGTTGGTCCATGTCCAGTTCTAACTGTTGCTTCCTGACCTGCATATAGGTTTCTCAAGAGGCAGGTCAGGTGGTCTGGTATTCTCAGCTCTTTCAGAATTTCCCACAGTTTATTGTGATCCACACAGTCAAAGGCTGAGGACTGGAAATAATCCAAACGTCCATTGGCAAATGGAGGGATAAAGACACAGAGTATTTTCAACATGACAAGGAATCCTAGGTTGCCCTTCTTTAATCACACTCAATTCCCTTCCCCATTGTACCTCCCACTCCACTCCCTGTCCTGCCCATGATCCCTGGCAACCACTAAATTCTCCTCAATTTGTATAATTCTGTCATTTCAAGAATGTTGTATAATGAAATCATACAGATGGTAGCTAACCTTTTTGTATTGGCTCTTTTTATTCATCATAATGCCCTGGAGATTCATTCCAATTGTTGCATGTATCAATAATCCATTTCCTTCTTATTACTGAGTAGTATTCAAGGATATGAATTCCAGTTTCTTTAGTCATTCACCCATTGAGGAAAGTTTGATCTGTTTTTAGTTGTTGGATATTTCAAATAGAGCTGTCATAGACATTCATTTACATGTTTTTATATGAGGACAAGTTTTTATTTTTTCTGGGATAAACACCCAAGAGTATAACAGCTGAGTGTTACAGTAGTTGCATGTTTAGTTTAAGGAACTGCCAAACTGTTTTCCAGAGTATCTAGGAACTATCTTTTTAAAAGTTCTAGGCTGGGAACAGAGAGCAGATCAAACCTATTGAAGGGTTTGGCGAGGCCAGGCTATGGAGAAGATAAATGAGCTAAAACCAAAGGTGACGAGGCCCTGAGTGCTGACAACATGAATGATGCACCACAGTGCTGCCCTCAAACAGTAAGTTAGGTCTCCAGACCGTGTGCTCTCCAGGAATTGCTCAGAGTCCTTCACCAAGAAAGGTGATCATCAGAAGGCTTACAAGGATGGTGACAAAACTGTTGACTTAAAACCTGACTGGGGCAAGGGCTCCATTCCCCAAAAGAAGTAGCTCTTGAATTTTTAAAGTCATTCAAAAATCACCACTCAAACCTATGACAAGAGTTTAAACATGAAGCAAATAATCCTCAATCCTCAGCTCAAAGATGGTTTACGGAATATGGAGCCCTGGTCAGCAGAGAGGAACTTCAAGAATTTCATCATGTCTGATCTATACCAGAAGTTGGATAGTGATTCCAGGACAAGGACACTGCTCATGGATCCTACCTACCAGGAACTGATGGAGCGACACACAACAGGCTGTCTGACTTGGGCTAAAGCTGCAAGATCCGTAGGTCACGACTACCCTCAGTGTCTCCTCCAAGGTGATCTGGGCAGTATGGATGAGGAGGAAGAAGCTGAGATACCTCCACCACCACCATCTTCTCCCAAAAAAGAGACCAAGCCAGAGTCAATGGAAGAAAATCTCCCAGAGAATAAGAAACAGCACTGAAGGAAAAAGAGTTGAGGAAGGATGCCTATAAGAGAAAAAAAAAATCTTTGACTCAGCCTTAAGTAGTACAACAGAGCCAACACCAGGACCCCACCAACATGGCTCAAATGACCAATCAAGGAGCCAGGTACTTCACAAAGGATGACCAGAGTGAAAGTCAGGAGATTTGTGAGAAGGCCTTTGAAGAGTGGCTAAACAAGCAAGAAGGCTATCATCAACAGATTGCCAAACCTTACACTCAAATTGGAAGAGCCTATTCCATGGAAGGAAAGTACAAGGATGCTGTCCATTTCTGCAAGTCTCTGGCAGAGCACCAAACCCTGGACTACATAAACCCAGGCCTGACTTTGGAAGAGAAGAACAAAGGCAATGAATACATTCAGAAAGGGGACTATCCCCAGGCCAGAAACCATCAAATGGGAACCTCAGAGACACCAAACTGTACAGCAAGTGAGCTGCTTGCTCCATCGAACTCTTGGAGTTTCAGCTGCACTCAAGGACTGTGAGAAATATATCCAGTTAGAACTGACTCTCACCAAGGGTTATCCATGGAAAGCAGATGCCCTAAGAATCAACAAAGTGAAGCCGCTCAGTTGTGTCCAACTCTTTTTGACCCCATGGACTGTAGCCTACCAGGCTCCTCCGTCCATGGGGTTTTCCAGGCAAGAGTACTGGAGTGGGTTGCCATTTCCTTCTCCAGGGGATCTTCCCAACCCAGGGATCGAACCCAGGTCTCCCGCATTGCAGGCAGATTCTTTACCCTCTAAGCCACCAGGTGGCTCAGACGGTAAAAGCATCTGCCTATAAGCAGTATAAGATGGTATAAGAGTCTGTCGAAAAGAGTTGGACAAGAATCAACAAAGGACTACACAAAAGCCACGGATGTCCGCTATAAGGCACTAGACCTGGACTCCAACTGTAAAGAGGTAGCTGACAGTCACCATGGCTACACGGTGTTACAGAACCACCAACACAATAGACTTGAAGATGTGAAGTGATAGGCCATGGCCAAGGTGCAATAGATGAGTGACCTGGCCATGTGGCTTATCTTGGAACAGATGCCAAAGAACCCTGGCACTCAGCAGACACTTAAAGAATCCTGCAATAATGTGGACAATCCAGAAGCTGATGGAGGTGGGTCTGATTGCAGTTGGATGATGACTCGCTCGTCATCTCCTTCCCTTCACCCTCACATAGAAAAAGGAGCCAGAACTGTGGCAAGCAGCATGGAGCCAAAGGGACAGACAGGGAAAAGAGAACAACTTATCTCTCTATGTTTATATAGATCTAGGTGGAAGACACAGAGGTTTGTACTCCAGTTATTCAAGCAGCCTCTCAGCCCTCCTAGCACTAACACTGTCTCTCTTGCTGCCCCCAGATTTCATGTCTCCCACGCGTGCTCCTCAGTCACTGTCCAAGCTGCTCTGCCACAGTTGGTGATCGGTGGGGTGGGGGGGTTGCAGTGGGTAGGCAGGTGGCTCAGTTGTGTCCTTGACTCTTTGTGACCCCATGGACTGTAGCCCACCAGGCTCCTCTGCCCAAGGAGTTCTCCAGGCAAGAATACTGGAGTGGGGAGCCATTCCCTTTTCCAAGGGATCTTCCCAACCCAGGGATCAAACCTGGGTCTCCTGCATTTGTAGGTAGATTCTTTTACCACTGGAGCCACCCGCCACGCAGGGAGGGGAGGCTGTTCTTTCCAACCTCAGGTCCCAACTGTCTTCACACTATAAACACTATGACCCCTTCACCAACAAAACCAGCCAGTCAGGCCTGGTTACACATTTAAAAAAACACAAACAGGAAAGAAAAAGTAGTTCTGTTTATTGTTAATACCAGACAAGATAAAGACAAAGAAAATATATCTTTGTTCAAGTTTAGGTCTTTTACAGGAAATAGGAAACCAGAAGTCTATTCAGATCTTCTTATCATAGCTTAATTAATAAAAGAAGGTGACTGTGCATTATTATCAAGGTTGTCTTTGGGGGAAAAAAAGCAACTAACAAAAGCAACTTAAAACTTCACAACTGTTTTTAATGTTGACCTAGGAGCTCCATGTTAGTAGGGCTTTCATGGTCTACTGATGTAATATTTGGCAATGAGAAGACTCTGAATGTTTTACTGAATACTTTGGGATTAAAATACAGGAAACATTCTTCCCATGTTCCCAAATGTATAACCTATTTATCTTGATTTATTTTCATAAAAGAACAAGCTCTCAGAATTATAGACACATGTTCTCTTCCCCAAAACAAAATAAACCATGTCTTTGAGGCTGAAAAATAAAAATTTCAGAAGATATTTGAATAATTTAGAAGATTCTAAGCCTTGAGACATAATATTCTGATTATGAAATCATTACTGCACAGCAAGTAATTTTGGCCCAATCTGTTCTCTTGAAATCTGAAGTCAACAGGAGTTCTGTGCAAGAGGCAATCATGTTCTACCAGTACAGGACCACTCTCAAAGCTTTTCAGTTCATGAAATATTTATGCACTCTAAACTGGATTGAAAAATCTTTACAGGCATCTACATGTGGGCAAACTATTCAGTGTTTTCTGCCTTTTTCATATACCAGCTGCCTAGAGTCCCACCCTCCCCAGTCAAGTATTTTATACTATTCTCTACACAACTGTATTCCACCACATCTGAATATCTGAATGCAGATCATAGTTTCCAAAACACCTGGTTCAGGAAGGTCCCTAGAAGTCCTATTTATAATCTCTATGTGGTCTGCAGTTCCTTTCATAAATACAAAAGTCACTTCTCATCCTTCATGACATTTTCCTTCTCATTCTGTCCAGGCTGGAGCTGCTACAACGTCTGTTGTGCTCCTATCAGTTATGCACTATCAAACACTCATTTTCCCCTGCAGCATTTTGTATTAATTCACTATTCTTATCTGGAAAATAAAAATTTTATTTAAATTAGTTTTTCCAATTACTCTAGTACAATTCCTCCCTTTCCCAAAACGACCTCTTATTAGTGTTGTAATACTGGCTTTTAGAAGTCTTTCCTTATATTGAATAAATATAACATGTATTCAATGAGTGCCTACTATCCCACTGTGATTATCACTGGAAATTCTGTGGTGAAAAAGATGGATAAAGTTCCTACCTTAATGGAGCTTACAGCCTAATGGTAAAGATAGACATTAAACAGATCATCACACAAGTAATTACAATGCTGGCAAGCATATGAAAAAAAAAATTGCTACAAATGTACATATAAAGGGACAAGTAGTCTGGCAGGAACTGTAGACTAGCAAAAAATGATGCTTAACCTGAGATCTGATAATAATTTGGCGTTAACAGAGACAAAGGGAAGAAGTGTGTCACTAGAGTACAAAGGATTTTGGAACTCACAGAATGTCACTGTGTTTGGAACTTAGAGCATGAAGGGGAGAAAGCTACAGGGGAAGCTGGGGCCAGGTTCTGTGGAGTCTGGTAGGCTCTGAATTTTATTCAAACTGTATTTGAAATATTTTTAAGTAAGGGACTGCTATGATCAGCCTGTACTTAAAAGGACCACTCCTGGAAAATAAAGTAACCATTTGGCTTAGATGGTGGGGAGAACAAAAGTGGATGAAGGAGGACTATTAGGAACCTTTTATAGATGCCTAGAAGAGAAATGATGGCTTTCTTGGATAATTGGGTTGGCACTGAAGAGGAAAAGCATCTTAAATGTAGAACTAATGAGATGTGATTTTTAGCTAGTGCAACTGAATGACTTAGACAAATTTAAGGTATGTAATTTCTGTTTGGAAATTTTTTTTCTTATTTTTTTATTTAGTTTTTTAATTGAAGGATAATTGTTTTACAGAATTTTGTGGTTTTCTGTCATATATCAATAAGAATCAGCCATAGGTATACCCATATCCCCTCTGTTTGGGAGATTTTTGAGTAGGGGCTAGAATATAAGTTCTAGGAAGATAGATTTTTTTTTTTCTTTTTTGTTCACTGCTGCAACCCATGCCTCCAGAGATATTCATGTTGGAGGTGTTGAACAGACAGTGAGGCCATATGCAATTGCAGCTCAGAAGAGAGATTTGGGTTGGTATTAAAAATGTGACAATCAGCAGGATGTAGCGTGGATCCTTTCAGAAGCCAGGACAATACGGAGCTCCTCTAAGGAAGGCTGAAGAGTGGGAAAGTCAAGATGAAGAACTGTGCCCAGCTCACTTGCTAAGAGCTCTTTGCAGCACTACATGATTGTAAAAGCATTTAATCTTTCTCATCATGTTCTCTGTGAGGCCCAGTCTCCCAGTATCTCCCATTAAAGTCTTCAGTTTGGACCTGTCCCACAGGAATACTAAGCCCTTCACCTCTCTTCACTCCTCCTTTCAAGAGGAGTGGATGAAAGGAAATGTAGGAAAATGGGTTATAGTATAAATGGAACCGTGATGCCAAATTGTTGATGGAAGATATAGATTTAATGCTTGAGCCTTTCCAGCTATTAGCTGGCCCCAAATCAGACTGGTAGAGTGCATTTTTTAGCCAAGAAGTCATTTCTATGTTCTTTATAACTCAGCATATATTTCATACTTAATTTCTCCTTAATAAAATAATAGTTAATAAAATGAGACCTTTTCATAGTATGACAGTTGCTAAAGAGGCAAATCTTCTAAAAACCAAACTGGTTAGAACCAGTTTCATTTTTAGAATTTCCCAACTTATACAACAATGAATTCAAAAGTGTAATTTGTTTATTCTATCTTCTGTGCTTAACAGAATGTAAACTGTACTAGGTAACCAGTGCAAATTGTCACCAAAATGGAAAAACCAGAAGTCACTGAGAGTTATGTTAAAAAACAAAAACAACACCCAAACACTCTGCTTTGTGTCCAGAATAATTAAACATTACTTCTTTCATAAGCAAGTTGAAATGACTTCTCTTCAAAAGCGGAGATTAAATGTTCATTCTGCTTAAGATATTTTTCTCATTGCATGACCCTCCAAACATCTCTAGTTAATGAAGTTCGTTGAAAAAATAGGGCTATCATCATAACTAATTTTATATCATTAGATGAAAAGAGTTCAAATTTTTCAACCCCTGGTCCAGGAAGATCCCACACGCTGTGGAGCAGCTAAGCCCCCATGTGCCACAACTACTGACCCCACGTGCCGCACCTGCTGAAGCCTGTAGACACCTAAAGCCCGTGCTCCACGAAGCCACTGGAGAAAGCACTGGAGACCCACCACAGCCAAAATTAAAAAACAAATAAGTAAAAAATTGCAAGGTTTAAAAAAAAAAATCTGTTAGTCTAATGAAAGTGTTGTTAGTCCAGTGACATGCAAATAGGTCATTCTATAAAATGGGAATAATGATGCCTGCCTCAAAAGACTGCTGTGAGAAATAAATTAACATTTGGAAAGCATTCAGAACAGCCTCTGTGATACACAGAAGCCAAATTATTTTTGGCTGCTATTGCTGCTGTGAATACTGACAGATATAGCTCCTGTTTATCTGCATTAAAGAGATCCTCAGGGTGGGGGTTATAGTTATGTTGAAATTACAGTGATTATTACAGTAGTCCCCCTAGTCTTTGGGGGGTAAATTCTAAGACCCCCAGCAGATTTCTGAAACTGCAGATAGTACTGAACTCTATATATATTTGTTCCTATATACATATATCTATGATAAAGTTTAACTTATAAATCAGGCACAGTAAGAGATTAATAATAATAGCTAATAGAATAATTCTTACTGCACTGTGATAAAAGTTACATGAATGTAATCACTCTTTCTTTCAAAACATCTTGTACAAATTTAATACCTGTTCCATCTTAACAAAGCATGTACATGCATCATGGCTGTAACATGTGGTTTGAGGTACACCAACAAAACTAGCATGAATTCCTTTTTCCTTTTTCACAAAATCAAGTATAAAAGGTCTTTGCAACCTTGGTATACACTTTTTTTTCTTTAGTTGAAAACTTTTATCTTTTCAATTAAAGGAAGAACTTTTTGGCTTCTCTTTGGCATATTCAAGTTGCCAGCATCGCTACTCTTGTACATTGGGGCCGTTATTAAGTAAAATAAAGGTAACTTGAACAGAAGCACTAAAATACCATGACAGCCCATCTGATAACCAAGATGCTGCTAAATGACCACTGGGCAGGATATGCGAGACAAAGGGGTGATTCACATCCCGTGTGGGATGGCCAGGTTGATGAGAGAGAACTGCATGCAACTTAAAATTTATGAATTGTTTATCTCTGGAATTTCCCATGTAATATTTTTTCACTCATCTCACACGCTTTTGCAGTCATCTCACACACTAGCAAAGTAATGCTCAAAATTCTCCAAGCCAGGCCTCAACAGTATGTGAACCTTGAACTTCCAGATGTTCAAGCTAGATTTAGAAAAGGCAGAGGAATCAGAAATCAAAATGCTAACATCCTCTGGATCATTGAAAAGCAAGAGAGTTCCAGAAAAACATCTATTTCTGCTTTATTGACTACTCCAAAGCCTTTGAAAACTGTGTGGATCACAAAAAACTATGGAAAATTCTTAGATGGGAACACCAGACCACCTGACCTTCCTCCTGAGAAATCTGTATGCAGGTCAAGAAGCAACAGTCAGAACCGGACATGGAACAACAGACTGGTTCCAAACTGGGAAAGGAGTAGGTCAAGGCTATATACTGTCACCCTGATTATTTAACTTATATGCAGAGTACATCATGTGAAATGCCAGGCTGGATGAAGCACAAGCTGGAATCAAGATTGCCAGGAGAAATATCAATAATCTCAGATACGCTGACAAAACTCAACATTCAGAAAACTAAGATCATGGCATCCGGTCCCACCACTTCATGGCAAATAGATGGGGAAACAATGGAAACAGTGAGAGACTTTATTTTGGGGGGCTCCAAAATCACTGCAGATGGTGAATGCAGCCATGAAATTAAAAGATGCTTACTCCTTGGAAGGAAAGTTATGACCAACCTAGACAGCATATTAAAAAGCAGAGACATTTCTTTGCCAACAAAGGTCTGTCTAGTCAAAGCTATGGTTTTTCCAGTAGTTGTGTATGGATGTGAGAGTTGAACTAAAAAGAAAGCTGAGAGCCAACGAATTGATGCTTTTGAACTGTGGTGTTGGAGAAGACTCTTGAGAGTCCCTTGGACTGCAAGGAGATCCAACTAGTCCATCCTAAAGGAAATCAGTCCTGAATATTCATTGGAAAGACTGATGCTGAAGCTGAAACTTCAATACTTTGGCCACCTAATGTGAAGAACTGATTGATTGGAAAAGACCCTGATGCTGAGAAAGATTGAAGGTGGGAGGAGAAGGGGTTGACAGAGGATGAGATGGTTGGATGGCATCACCAACTCAAGGAACATGAATTTGAGCAAGCTCTGGGATTTGGTGATGGACAAGGAAGCTTGGCATGCTGCAGTCCATGGCGTCACAAAAAGTTGGACATGACTGAGTGACTGAACTGAACTGAATATTTTTGGACTATGATTGACCATGGGTAACTAAAATCATACAAAGCAAATCTGTGGCTAAACAAGGACTACTGTACTTTCAAAAATATGTTACATTGGTTACTAATCAGGAATTCTGGATATAAATCAAATAATTTTTAAGACACTAGAAGAGCCACCACTCAAAAAACTTCTTAAAAAAAAAACTTCTTTAAGCACATGATTGCTTTTTTGGGAATATCACTAAGAAAGTAAATTTTCCTTCCACTACCACATTCCCCTAGCAGCAGTGCCAGTTTGCCCGAGACAGCCTAACTGAAAACTGTTTCCAGGAACCAGTGCTGGAAGGGACTTCATTGCAAGAGCTGACAAGGCCAATGATCTTGGCTAATACACGTCTCAACTCTGAAAATCACTGATTTACTTTTTCCATTATCAGTCATTCTTACTTTTCCTAACAGTCAGATGCTGTTTCTCTGTCTCCCGTTCCACACTTTGTAATTCCCTACACCTACTCAGAGTTTGTCCTGACCCTCAGTCAATGTTTGTCTTGGCTCTTCTCAATGCTTCCTGGAATATCAGAACAGGCCAATCACTGGATTCACCTCTGGATGGTTCTGACTCCCTCTCTCAAATCTACAGTCTTTACTGGGGCCCTGTGGCAGTTTCTCTGGTCCTGCCTTCCTGTAGGCCTGTCTGGGACTGTCTGCACCTTAGTAATGGGTTGACCAAAAAGTTTCATCAAGTTTTTTTCATGTTTGCAAAGTTCAAATGAACTTTTTGGCCAATTCAATGTAAAAGGTGAATGAAGAAATCGCTGCACACCCACAGGCTTCTTTATCTTTGAAGAGTTGTGAGTCCTCCTGAACTCTTTTCTTGCCTTCTGTTCTGTATCCTCCTCTCCTGATTGAGCATTTTATAAGAAATAGAAGGAAGGATAAGCATACTAGTGGGTAGAGGGGTACCAATCATTGTGACCCATTTCAAAACTCTTTTCTCTCCTTCCCCCTACCCTATAATGCAATCTGCAACAAAAAAGCTGGGTTACTTTCCTTCTGAGCTCCCATGATGGAGTTGGGAGAGGACCTGATCAGAGTTGACTGACCAAGCTTTTTCATTTTGGTTCTTCAGAAGGAATCAAGAAGAAAATCCAGCTTATGTGGCAAAATCCCCCAACATGCCCACCAATAGAAACACCTAGAAGCACAGCTCATCCTGGTTTACTGCAGACACAGACCAGGACAAGTTAGAGCCACAGACCACTTCCAACACGAGCTCTACTCACTCCAAGGAGATGATCCAAACTTAAGGGTTATCGGTGCTTCTGAATTCACACAGACATATGGCTGTTGAGCCACATCTCAAGAAGCAAGTGGAGGTCTTTCTTACTCTTCCATTGCCTATTAGCCTGCAGCAGGTAAAGCCCACTCCACTAGAGAGGACCTACCACTAATTTTCTAAAGTGAGCCAACCACTGGAACAACATTCAGAAATAAATAGGAATGAATAACCGACACACACATGAATGAACCTTAAGATAATCATGCTGAGCGGAAGCCAGGAAACTTAAGAGCACTTACTGTGTTTCTACTTACATAAAGTTCCACATAATGTAAACTAATCTACAGTGACAGGAAATAGATCAGTGGTTACATGAGGATGGGGAGGGAACCCAAGAAGGAAAGGGGAGAAAAGGATAACAACATGGCAGAAGGAAACTTTTGCGGGTGATGGAGATCTTCATTATCCTGACTTTGGTGCTGATTTCATGAGTATATATACATGTCAAAACTTACTAAATTGTAAACTTAAAATATGTACTACTTATTGCATGTTAATTATATCTCAATAAAACTTTAAAAAGTGTGCCTCCACCTCCAACTATTAATAGGGCAAATCATATTACTAAGTATAAAAAGCTAAATCAACTCTGCATTCATGGAAATAAATCTCATGTGGTTATGATGTATTAGTTTTATAATATAGTATTGGATCCTGTTTGCCAATATTCTTTTTTGCATTCTCCCTCTTTTTATTTTATCCTTTATTTCTTTAGGTAGCTATTTTATTGTCAATATTGGAAAATCCCATTATCTGAATTTCAGGTGATCTAAACTACTGTTTGTTGTGTTTGCAGACTTTCACTCAAACAAACAAGAATTTGCTTTCTTGGACTTCCCTTGTGGTCCAGTGGTTAAGAACCTGCCTGCCAATGGAGGGGGCATGGATTACGTCCCTGGACCAGGAAGATCCCACATGCCGAGGAGCGACTAAGCCCAAGTGCCACAACTACTGAAGCCTGTGTGCTCTGGAGCCCATGGACTGCAACTACTGAGCCCACACACCTTGCTCCAGGATAGTGATGGCTTTTATTTACTTACAACCTTGATTTCAGCTCACAGTTCTTTTCTTTTGCTCTTCAGAATTTACCTTCTTGCAAACTCAGTCATTTTTAAACTATATATTCATTGTTCAGGATCTATGTGCATTTCATTCAGCAGGGTAGCTGTTTGGAATACCTGACCCATAATACTGCCAAAAATGGACCCCCACTATGAGACCTCTCTTTTTTATTAAATTGGAGCTCCGTGTTACAAAGAATTTGGTCCGAGAGCAATCAGTATGTGAGTAGAAGTCTCATTCACATTTCCTAGGCTATGCCTTTGGACTTTTTAACTTTAGGGTTTTGTGGATAATCTTTCCAGTTTTCTAAACTGTTGATTGTGGCCACTGGGGACAGGAGACACAAATAACAAATGCTTTTGGTGCTCTATAGCATGTTACCAACAATGAGAGTTGTGAATTTCTCAATTCTATGATTCTCTTAACTTAGATAGCCACAGATCATTAGGCTTTGCATGTTTTATTAATCACACACTCACTGTATCATGACCAGTGACCACAGTCACTACAGCATAGAAACAAACCATCTCAGAAGACCATGGAGTCTGGTTGGCTCTCTCACAACACAACATAACCTTTTCTTTAGCATCAGTATGAGCTCAAGGAAACGTGGAATATTCCTATGAGTTGAACCACATGAACCAAGTCAGCCTGTCACAATGATTGCAGATCATATGTGAGAAGCAAGCTAAAGGATTCACACATCAATTAGAGCTTGCACTTCCCACCTGTGGTGGACAACCCACACCAGAAAGAAGGCGAAGACCAGCCCTGGTACTTGAGAGATTGGGCTATTACTAGGTACCAAAATTAAGAGCCATACCTGTCCTGATTTTTTTTTTTTTTCTTAGCCATTCCCAGTTTAAATTTTATGGGAATCAAGTAAAAATTCCCACATAATTACTTTCTCTGACTGTTGTTTTCAGGCTAGATCTCACCAAAGATGGAAGATTCCCACCTGAAAAAGAAGGGACTAAAACCATAGGGTGGGCATGGTGCTCAGTCAGTCCTGCCTTGGTGCTCAATGGCCTTGCCATTGCCCAGTCTCTCTGGTTGTTTCTGACCCACTATCTCACTCCTTCCACACCTCTTCAGCTAGTGGGTCTCAAATTGTTGTCTGCATCAAGAGCACAGGGGAACTTCCTAAAAACATTTTGTTTTAAAAAGTCCTGATTTCACTTAAAAACTAGTAAGTGAATCCTGAGCATATATCTGGAGAAAACCAATATTTGAAGATACATGGACACCAATGTTCACTGCAGGGCTATTTATGATAGTCAAGATATGAAAGCAACCTAAATGTCCATCAACAGATAAATGGATAAAGAAGATGTGGTATATATATATACAATGAAATGTTATTTAGTCATTAAATCATGTCCAACTCCTTTGTGACCCCATGGACTGTAGCCTACCAGGCTCCTCTGTCCATAGGATTTCCCAGGCAAGAATACTCGAGTGGGTTGCCATTTCCTTCTCTAGGGGATCTTCCTGGGATCAAACCTATGTCTCCTGCATTTCAGGCACATTTGTTACCACTGAGCCACCTGGGAAGCCCAATGAAATATTACTCAGCCATTAAAAAGAACAAAATAATGCCACTTGCAACATATGGATGGACCTGGAGTTTATCATACTAAATAAGCCAGACAAAGACAAATATCATATGATACAGCTTATATGTAGAATCTAGAAAAATGATACAAGTGAACTTATTTATAAAACAGAAAGAGACTCATAGACACAGAAAACTTATGGCTGCTAAAAGGGAAAAGTAGAAGGTGGGGTGAGGGAAAAATTAGTAGGTGGGGTTAATATGTGTGCATGCATGCTCAGTTGTGTCTGACTCTTTTCAACCCCATGGACTGTAGCCTGCCAGACTCCTCAGTCCACGGAATTTTCCAGGCAAAAATACTGGAGTGAGTTGTCATTTCCTTCTCCAAGGGCTCCTCCTGACCAAGGATCAAACCCTCACCTCCAGTATCTCCTGCATTGGTAGGCAGATTCTTTATCATTGTGTCACCTGGGAAGCCCAGATTAACATATACACACTACTACATATAGATGACCAACAAGGATGTACTGTATAGCACAGGGAACTACAGTTAATATTTTGTAATAACTATAAGGGAAAAGAATCTGAAAAAGAATATGTGTGTGTGTGTGTGTGTGTGTGTGCGCGCGCGCGCGGAGGAGGAGGAGATGGTTAGATAAGCATCACTGACTCAATGGACATGAATTTGAGCAAACTCCAGGAGAAAGTGGAGGACAGAGGAACCTGGTCGGTTACAGTCCATGGGGTCGCAAACAGTTGGAAAAGACTGAGCGACTAACACTTGCACTCTTCACTTTCAGGCACCATCTGAGCAAACTGCCACAACTACTGTAAGGTGGGTCCTTTTATTATCTCTGCTTTATAAATGAGGAGATTGAGGCACTAGGTATTCAATAATTTGCCCCAAATTACACAAATAGAAAATGAAATCATGATTCAAACCCTTGATTTTACCACTAGAAGAAAATAAAGCCCAGAGAAATGATGCTGTTTGTGTAAAACCACACAGTTGGCTAGTCCTGGAGGCAAAACCAAGACTTCAGTCTTCTGATTCGCCATGCAGGAGTCTGGGATCACCAGGGGTTGTGAACAGACATAGAAAACATTTTTAGCTGTCAGTTGGACAAGAGACTTGCTCAGAGGGCTAGGGGTAGGAAACATACTCGGACGGCAAAGTCAAGTACCTATGTCTTCACCTGTAGCTGGAACAATAATCTGACAGTACATAGAATCCTTGCCTTCTGATAAAGTGGATTAAGGCTTCTACTCACTTCCAACCAACCCCAGACCAAAACTACTTCCACATGACCAGAAAGATAGTGAAGAATAAGGTACACACACAAAAAGACACAGTTGGGATTGTTCAAGGACATTGTTGCCATGAGAAGATGTACCCCAGGGGTGGATAGTGCAACTGTAGAGGAATAGAAGGATTTTAAGGGGATGATTTTCTGGAATTAAGAGTTCACTAATGAGAAACCTGTATGTAGGTCAGGAAGCAACAGTTAGAACTGGACATGGAACAACAGACTGGTTCCAAATAGGAAAAGGAGTACATCAAGGCTGTATATTGTCACCCTGGTTATTTAACTTATATGCAGAGTACATGATGAGAAATGCTGGGCTGGAGGAAGCACAAGCTGGAATCAAGATTGCTGGGAGAAATATCAATAACCTCACATATGCAGATGACACTACCCTTATGGCAGAAAGTGAAGAGGAACTAAAGAGCCTTTTGATTAAAGTGAAAGAGGAGAGTGAAAAAGTTGGCTTCAAGCTCAACATTCAGAAAACTAAGATCATGGCATCTGGTCCCATCACTTCATAGGAAATAGATGGGGAAACAGTGGCTATCTTTATTTTTCTGGGCTCCAAATCACTGCAGATGGTGAATGCAGCCATGAAATTAAGACACTTATTCCTTGGAAGGAAAGTCATGACCAACCTAGACAGCATATTAAAAAGCAGAGACATTCCCTTGCCAACAAAGATCCATCTACCCAAGGCTATGGTTTTTCCAGTGGTCATGTATGGATGTGAGAGTTGGACTATAAAGAAAGCTGAGTGCCAAAGAATTGATGCTTTTGAAATGTGATGTTGGAGAAGATTCTTGAGAGTCCCTTGGACTGCAAGGAGATCCAACCAGTCCATCCTAAAGAAGATCAGTCCTGGGTGTTCACTGGAAGGACTGATATTGAAGCTGAAACTCCAATACTCTGGCCACCTGATGCAAATAGCTGACCCACTGGAAAAGACCCTGATGCTGGGAAAGATTGAGGGCAGGAGGAGAAGGGGACGACAGAGGATGAGATGGTTGGATAGCATCACTGACTCGATGGACATGGGTTTGGGTGAACTCTGGGAGTTGGTGATGGACAGGGAGGCCTGGCATGCTGCAGACCATGGGATTGCAAAGAGTCAGACAAGAATGAGTGACTGAACTGAACCGAAATTGGAATTCATGATAATTCTAGGAAGCACTGAACTAAAGGTGATATACTGGGATATACACATCATGATATAATAAGATGTATTTATGTTATTATAGGATACTATTGGAAAAGGAATGCCTAAACTCTTTGTGAGAATAAAGTCTTCAAACTTTCAAACTGTTTGGAGCAGATGAAATGTTATGAGTAATAAACTTGACAGGGCTCTAAGAAGAGTTGTCTTTAGTTCCCTGGGGAGTTTAGAGAAAATTCATATTTCTAGGCTTTCTCTCAGATACTGATTCCTTAGGCTGTCTGCAGACCTGGGAGTTTCTTAAAGCACCAGCAGGTGTTTCAAATGCAATTGACTCATGCACAGTTTTAGGGAATCTCTGCTAATTATACAACCATGCATGTTACCCACTTATCTGTTATTATCCATTTACTTATTATTATCTGTCATTTATTAACAGATACCTTAAGGAGTTCCAGTCCTGTAATAATTGAAATCTAGGAAGCCTTTCAAAAATGCCTTGCAAAATTTGCCATTACTAGTTTTTCACAAACTGGAACTTTATCCTTTATTGACTTACCATGACTGCAGTTATACCAGATTAGTAAAATTTCATTTGCAATTGGCAGTCCCACATGCCACAGAAGTTGTAATTACGACAGTGTACCTGGAACCTTAAGACTCAGCCCCACTCCAGGCTCTCCCTACAGTCCTTAATCAGTAGAATTTAAGAAACAATGACCATCACCGTACCTTAGGTCTGGACACCCTAAAATGGTCCTGGTGCCGTGTTCCAGCCTGAGCTCCAACTCCAGTAGTAGCATCTTTGTACCCAAGTCCCAGTGCAGGGGTCTTTCCAGATTCTTTCTCAATTTCGTCAGTGATTTTTTTCTGTGTGTGTTCTGACCCCAAGGGCCAAAACCCCACCAATGAGCCAGCAATGGTCCTTTTTTTTAGCTTTCTGACTTGACCTCTGACCTTCATGTACTCTCATGAGATTTCCCCTGATGGTCCAGCTGCCTTCACGGATTACCTTCCCTCATCATTTGAGGGAACTTCCTACATCATCTCCCACCTTCTGCTGGGTCTATTTGCTATGGCCCTTCTCCAACCCAATTCAAGTTCTGATTTTGATTGTGTTTCTTAAAGCCTTGGAGCTCCCCCAAATACAGTGTTTTCTGAAATAATACTTCTGGCATACTTAAGAGACATTAAATCTCTGGTTATGATCACTTAAACAATAAACCTCTGAATCAGTTTAAGAAATAAAATCCTCACATTTTTGACTAAAACAAAAAAGAAGCAGACTCACAGACAGCAAACTAGTGGTTACCAATGGGGAGAAGGAAGCGGAGAGGGGCAATATACGAGTAGGGGACTAAGTTTGTATTAATATTTAAACTACTATGTATAAAATAGATAAGTTATAAGGATGTATTGTAAACACAGAAAATAGAGCCAGTATAATAACTATAAATGGCGTATAACCTTTAAAAATTGTGAATATTTCATACCTGTAAAAAATAATATTGTACATCAACTATATTTCAATAAGAAAAACCCTCATATATTTTTAACAGAATTTAAATTTTCTGGTTTCTTGGGTTAGTTCTTTGTATTTTCTTCAAGTTCATGAATAATGGATCACATTTCTTGTAAGATGTCACATTACATTTGCAGCATACAAATACACAGTTTCTTAAAATGGCCTCCTGTCAAATACATATGATTTCTATTTGTCTGCTGTTAATGTAATTGACTAAACACTAGATTCTACTGATTATGCTTTCCCTTGTAGCCACTTACTTTATAGGCATAAGCAGCTGTGTTTATGCTTCTGTGATTTGGGTTTCATTATCAAGTTTTCAGCACTCGATTCAAGAGCAATAGTCAGTCTAAGCACTCAGGCACCAGCTGGCAGTTCTTTACTGATAAAGGCAGTTTTCCATCAACACTTGTGTATGTCATGTAGGAGGAGACACAAAACCACCGCAAGCACAATGATAGCACATGTGAGCAGGAAGAAGAAAATAACTGTTACCTTGTCAGGAAAGAACTGATCAACAGTCACAGCCCTGAATTTAACCAAGAATGTAAATACTTCCTCTCCTGACCCTCCCTCAACAAAGAACGATGAAGAATTTTGCTTTTTAACTCAGGAATGTGGTTATAAGTATTCAGAAAGGAGGAGTTAAGAGAGGCAGGCAGCCAGAGGGGGAAGGGAGAAAGGCTGACAGAAAGTAGCTACCAGGAGGATAAGGAGGAAAAGAGTCCATGCAGAGAAACTGCAGGAACAGGAGCCAAGGGAAGGGTACTTCAGGGAGCAGACTAACATGCAGGAGAAATATTGTGGCAAGAAGCTCCATAGTCCTCCAGCAGGAGTTTGTTTTCCAAACCTGTGTGACACATGACTACAGTTAGTGATTTTGACAACCTCATGAAGAAGAATATTGAATGAAGGACTGGTATAAAACCTTGTTGACATTTATTGTTGCCTTGTGTATTGTTGATTAGATGGTTCTCCAGGGTTTCCATTCTTCTTTGGAAAGTGTTTTTTAATTGCACAAGAAATCTTCTCTTGATTAAAAAAAAAAAAATTGATGACTAAAATCCAATTCTAAGTTCAAGCTCTATCCCTGGTCCTTCCCACCCCAACCATTTTATAGATTTTGGTGAAAATTCTTTCATACCTTATATTTTACATATATTTACATATTTTACATGTATGAACTTAATGTATGTGTTTCATTCAGGTTTCCATCAGATAAACAGAACTTTTTAATGCCCATGAAATTAATAGTAATAGTAATGGCCTCTCTTTCATTTTGGATAGCAGTAGTTTGTATCTTGTTTCTTTTTTTCTTGGCTACCTGGCTAGAGGTTTATCAGTGTTATCTTGTCAAAGAACCAGCTTTGATTTTGTTAATTTTCTCCGTTAAGTTCCTATTTTCAATTTTATTGACTTATGCTCTAATTTTTTATCATTTATTTTCTTCTTCTTGCTTTAGGTTTATATTACTATTCTTTGTCTAGTTTCTTAAAGTGGAAGCTTAGATTACTGATTACACATCTTTCTTATCTAATACATGCATTCAAAGCTATGAAATTCCCTTTAAGCACTGCTTTTGCTACATTTCACAATTTTGATAAGTTGTGTTTTCATTTTTTTTCTGCTAAAAGAACATTTATATTTCTCTAGAGCCTTCTATAACCCACAGTATTTTTAGGAAGTCTGTTGTTTAACCTCCAAATAGTGGGGATTTTCCAGCTTTTTTTCTGTAATTCATTTTTAGTTTAATTTCATTGTGGCCTAAAAACATACTCTGCATGATTTCTATACATTCATATTTGAGTTATGTTTTATCTGTATTAATTACTAGAATGTAGTCTATCTTTGAGAATGTTCCATGTGAGCTTGAGAAGAATGCATATCCTGCTGTTGTTAAATTTGATTGACAGTTAATTGACAGAAATGTTCAGTTTAACTAAAACATCTTTACTGATTTTCAGCCCACTAGAAAAGTCAATTATTATTGTACCCACAGTATTTAAACTGCTTTAATTCTAAATTTTGAAGTATAATAAAGAGTCAAATGGACATGTGTATGTTTAACAATAAAGAGCTTGCTACTTCTTACATTCTAGAGTGGTTACCACCTAAACTTTCAACACGGGGCAAGTATAGGAAAACCAGCTGCAAAGTAATATGGAACATCTAACTAGAGTAGACAGGAAAAGGTAAGAATATTTATTGTAAGCACCTGTTCGGTAAACTTGATACAATGCTAGTCCTTCTGTTCTATAAATAAACTTTCCCCCTGCCTTAACATGAAAGAATTTTAATTCTATATAAACTGGGAAGCCTCTTTATAATAATACAATATGAAAATAATCTCATAATTTTAGTAACTGTGACCTTTACGACCTTGATATACATGCTTTCCTAGAAAACAGTTTTCTAAAATATTTAAGTCATTTCAATATCCAGCACTCATGGATAAGATGATAGCTTATCACCCAGTGTAAATAGCTGGATTTTTCCTGTAAAGTCTAATTTCCTCTCAAAAGTAAATTTTCATCTTTAGTTGGATCAAGATGGCAAACTTCCCTATGCCTTCCAACCTCCAGAAAAGAGAAAAAAAATGTATTTCTGAAAAGAATAAATTATTAACAGCACTAGATAATAATAAAGGGATCAAAAATTCTGAGAAATACTTGAAAAACAAAAAGTAGACAAGATCAGATCTGCGGGGGAAATATAGGAAATGAGAGCCCAAAACAAGACTCGAAGAGAAAGCTGCTATTGCAAGGGATTACTCTCAAGGAAGCTGCAAGTTGAAAGGACCCAGGAAGTAAAAGGAGGTCACTGGGCACATTTTAGGGTGGCCAAGCTGGAGTTGGAACCCTGCCCCCTCCCTCACTTGCACTTGCTGAACAGAGTGTGTCTTCTGGCTATGGGACTCTATTTTGCAATTTTTGCTTTGTATTTTATATTTTGGATGGAGGCTTGCATGGGAACTAGCTGATGAGTGATAGCCTGCTACAGGCTAAAATGGGAACTATCCCCTCTGGTCTCAGCAAGGCAAGGCAGTGCCATGGTTTTACTGTTTTAGTACTAGTGTGGGGCTGCCGGGGCTGGCAGGCGGCCCGGACCTGGGTTTCGGTTTACCCTGAAATGGTGGGATTCCCTGCCCCATCAGGTAACCTGGAGCCAGCCAATCAACATGCGCCTAGCAAGAAAAAGGGAACCTATCAGGGGAAAGCTGAAAAGCCCACAAACGCCCAAGTTTGAAAAAAGCCCGTGAAGGTTTAGGCCAATAGGATTACTTTGCAAACATGTAACCAATCTGCTTAAGCCAGCTACCAACTGCTTATGCACACCTTTTAAATTGAGTAACAGCTTGGGCTCAGTGCTCTCTGACCCCGTACCACTGCGTTGGACGCGCGGCAGGAGCCCTGACTCGAGTCAGCAATAAACTTCCCTTTTATGTGAGTTGCATTGTCTTGGAAGCCTTCTCTCTTCCCGCTCAGGGATTCGGACATCGGGCATAACACTCGCTTTATGGCTTACCATCCCTCTGGGAAATAAGACACCCAGAAGATAAACTATGGCAAGCCCTTGATAAAGCACTAGGTCTTGCCTTTCTCCTACCATTTACAGAAGCTGGCTAACAGATCACCAGATTAAAAGATGTGAGGACAGAGCACTTATGCACATTTCTCATGATTCTATGTGAAGTTGCTTTGGCTAAACTAATATGCTTGGCCTCCTCAATGCCAAATCACCCACACACTTTTCCTGTGACTTAAGTCTGTTGATGTCACATCTGTCCAAGAATTCAGTTCAGTTCAGTCGCTCAGTCATGTCCAATTCTTTGCAACCCCATGGACTGCACCACACCAGGCTTCCCTGTCCATCACCAACTCCCAGAGTTTACTCAGACTCATGTCCATTGAGTCAGTGATGCCATCCAACTATCTCATCCTCTGTCGACCCCTTCTCCTTCCACCTTCAATCTTTCCCAGCATCAGGGTCTTTTCTAATGAGTCAGTTCTTCACATCAGATGGCCAGAATATTGGAGTTTCAGCTTCAACATCAGTCCTTCCAGTGAATATTCGGGACTGATCTCCTTTAGGATAGACTCGTTGGATCTCCTTGCTGTCCAGGGACTCTCAAGAGTCTTCTCCAACACCACAGTTCACAAGCATCAATTTGCTTCTTGTTAATACTATCCCTCTGAAGCTTTTAAAACAGCACAAAAGGAGATCAATATCAGCATAAACTGAAGACAGTGCAGCAAAAAGATGTTAAGAATGATGCTGCTTTAAATAATAGAGAGTTAACAACAGTTGGTTTTTGTCTCCTTTTAAACAAACTTGCTCAGAGGACATACCAATCTAGACTGTACCCAGTCTCTATAACTGAATCCAAAGGGGCCTATCAGTTCTATTACCTTCTGTATATACATGAAGGACAATGTTCTGTTTCTCTACAGAAGAAAACTAATCCGAGTAAGGCATTTCACTAGGTTTACAATTCACCAGCCAAAAAAATGCTTAAACATCCCTGGGGGCACAGATCTTCACTAGAACCTTGTGTGACTTTCTACTCTCATCTAGGATACTTGGCAACCACCAAAGTGAATTAGTCATCCATGTCAGACAATTGATAGCATACCAGGTGTTATCATATCCTAAAGATCCTCCTGCAATCTTATCAATCTCAACTAGAATGAGTCCATTGACCAGAGGACAAAGTCTATTTAAGGCAAACAACAGAAGATACCAGAACCAAGATTCATTTCTTTTCAGTTTAACTAATCCTAATTCTTGCCCTTGCCATTTGGCAAATTCCTTTTTCTGATTCAAGAGCTCCTTTTAAGATAATCACAAAAATGATAAATGCACATAATCTCCCATCTCCTCCACCACAGCAATGTATTGGGCCACTGCAATTCCCCACATGCTTTCCCTATCTTGTTTCCATTCCTTTTCAGTTATCTCTTGGGGGAAAAAAATGCAGTCTGAGGAGAATAAGGAGACTAATTGGGGGAAATTATCAGTTCAGTTGCTCAGTCGTGTCTGACTCTTTGCGACCCCATGAATCGCAGCACGCCAGGCCTCCCTGTCCATCACCAACACCTGGAGTTTACTCAAACTCATGTCCATCGAGTCAGTGATGCCATCCAGCCATCTAATCCTCTGTCATCCCCTCCTCCTCCTGTCCTCAATCCTTCCCAGCATCAGAGTCTTTCCCAGTGAGTCAACTCTTTGCATCAGGTGGCCAAAGTACTGGAGTTTCAGCTTCAGCATCAGTCCTTCCAAAGAACACCCAGGACTGAACTCCTTTAGGATGCACTGGTTGGATCTCCTTGCAGTCCAGGGGACTCTCGAAGGGTCTTCTCCAACACCACAGTTCAAAAGCATAAATTCTTTGGTGCTCAGCTTTCTTCATAGTCCAACTCTCACATCCATACATGACCACTGGAAAAACCATAGCCTTGACTAGATGGACCTTTGTTGGCAAGGGAATGTCTCTGCTTTTTAATATGCTATCTAGGTTGGCATAACTTTCCTTCCAAGGAGTAAGCACCTTTTAATTTCATGGCTGCAATCACCATCTGCAGTGATTTTGGAGTCCAAGAAAACAAAGTCAGCCACTGTTTCCATTGTTTCCCCATCTATCTCCCATGAAGTGATGGGACCAGATGCCATGATCTTAGTTTTCTGAATGTTGAGCTTGAAGCCAACCTTTTCACTCTCCTCTTTCACTTTCATCAAGAGGCTTTTTAGTTCCTCTTCACTTTCTGCCATAAGGGTGGTGTCATCTGCATATCTGAGGTTATTGATATTTCTCCAGGCAATCTTGATTCCAGTTTGTGCTTCTTCCAGCCCAGCGTTTCTCATGATGTACTCTGCATATAAGTTAAATAAACAGGGTGACAATATACAGCCTCGACGTACTCCTTTTCCTATTTGGAACCAGTCTGTTGTTCCATGTCCAGTTCTAACTGTTGCTTCCTGACCTGCATACAGGTTTCTCAAGAGGTAGGTCAGGTAGTCTGGTATTCCCATCTCCTTCAGAATTTCCCACAGTTTATTGTGATCCACACAGTCAAAGGCTTTGGCATAGTCAATAAAGCAGAAATAAATGTTTTTCTGGAACTCTCTTGCTTTTTTGATGATCCAGCAGATTTTGGCAATTCGATCTCTTGTTCCTCTGCCTTTTCTAAAACCAGCTTGAACATCTGGAAGTTCAAAGTTCACATACTGTTGAAGCCTAGCTTGGAGAATTTTGAGCATTACTTTACTAGCGTGTGAGATGAGTGCAATTGTGTGGTAGTTTGAGCAGTCTTGGGCATTGCCTTTTCTTGGGATTGGAATGAACACTGACCTTTTCCAGTCTTGTGGCCACTACTGAGTTTTCCAAATTTGCTAGCATATTGAGTGCAGCACTTTCACAACATCCTTTTTCAGGATTTGAAATAGCTCAACTGGAATTCCATCACCTCCACTAGCTTTGTTCGTAGTGATGCTTTCTAAGGCCCACTTGACTTCACATTCCAGGATGTCTGGCTCTAGGTGAGTGATCACACCATTGTGATTATCTGGGTTGTGAAGATCTTTTTTGTACAGTTCTTTTGTGTATTCTTGCCACCTCTTCTTAATATATTCTGCTTCTGTAGGTCCATACCATTTCTGTCCTTTATTGAGCCCATCTTTGCATGAAATGTTCCCTTGGTATCTCTAATTTTCTTGAAGACTATAAACCTTAGGAATTAGCAGTACAAAGCAGGAAAACAGTCTTATGACTAGATTTTGCACATATTAGAGAAAAGCAATGCTCTGAAGGCTTGATAGCCATCTAGTAAATTTGAAAGACTCTAATGATTATTTGTTAAGTTAAAAAAAAAAAACATTGCATTAAATGGCTTTTTACTTATTGGCTGTCCAAAATCCAGTTTCACTTCTCACAATACATCAATTTCCTTTTAGTTCTTTTTCAGATCGAATCAGCTTTTATTAAATGCACCCTCTTTGCTCTGATGACTTCTCCAGAGAGAGCTGTGCTGACTTCCAAGAGGGCATTTATTCAGCCTGAAGGGACGATTCTGTCCTCTCCATTGGAGTGCTACCTGAGGCCATGATTGTTTATGCTCCTGCAGCCGTGGCTGTTGCTACAGGGAGCCATATTCCAATGTCTGCAGGGTGCAAATGACTTTCACAGGAGGGTACTTGCACTAGTTTTCCAGGGTTGCCATAACAAAGTACCACAGACTGGATGGCTTAAACAACAGAAATTTATTCCTCACAATTCTGCTGACTAGAAGTCCAAAGTCAAGGTATCTCAGGGCTGGTTTCCTCTGAGGGCTTCGCTCCTTGGCTTGTAAATGACTGTCTTCTCCATGTGCCCTCACATGCTCTTCTTTCTGTGTTTCTGCATCCCCAATCTTCTCTTCTTATAAGGACACCAGTCATATTGGATTAGGACCTACATATATGATCTCATTTTACTTGAATCACCTCTTAAAGATTCTAACTCCAGGACTTTCCTGCTGGTCCACTGGTTAAGTATCTGCCTGCCAGTGTAGGGGACAAGGGTTCAATGCCTGTTCCAGAAAGATTCCACATTGCCACGAGGCAACTAAGCCTGAATGCAACAACTTTTGAAGCCCATGCGCCCTCGAGCTGGTGCTCCACAACAAGAGAAGCTACTGCAATGGGGAGCCTGGGTACCACAACTAGAGAAAGACTCTCCACAGCAACAAAGATTCAGCGCAGCCATAAATAAATAAATAGATAAAACAAGATTCTATCTCCAAATACAGGCACATTCTGAGTTACCAGGGGTCACAAATTTCGGGGGATAAGAGACACAATTCAGTTCATAACAATAGTCTTCTCCTGTTTAGTAGAGGGTGTTCAGATAGTGAGATCAGCTCCATGTTTCAAAATTTACCAGAGTCAAGCAGATCATGTATCAGAGGGTGGAAAGTTTTAGAAGAGCAATGAAGTTTGCAGAAGCTGAATTCCCTTCAACATAAGCATCAAAGTGAGATAGGTTGAATACAGAGCTATGAGGTAGTTTTTTAAGTTCAATATTTGGACACATACTAACTCCATATTTCTTTGTCCTTCAGGTTGGTATTAATTATAAGGTTAGGAATAGAGAACAGGTTAGCAAGAAAAAGCACTATTTATTGTTCTTTGCCCCCAACTTTCCTCATCTCTTGGGAGATGAAGGCCACTCCATATGGTCTCCTTTAGCTTCCCTTCCTCTCTATTCCCAAACATTTTGTTTCTTCATCCAGCCTGTCTCACTTCCCTCCACACTCAGAGAGCACAGACCCTTCCACCTTCCCAAGGTCAACTTCACTACATGTGTCTTAGTTTCCATGGCAAGCAGAACCTCCAAAACTTTTTTCCTTCGATGACTTTTTCCCATCTCCACTGTCTCTCCCTCGCCAGGGAGAGGCCACAAGTTTCTCCTTCTCAACTGGTTATTTCTTCCACTATTCTAAAAGCAAAACAAATCAAAGTTCCCTCCAGTTGTGTGCTATCCCTCCTCCTGACTGCGGAGGTCTCAGGGTCAGCATACACTTGAATTCATTGATCACTCATCACCCTTAGTCCTGGCTCCCAGATGGGCACTGTTGACAACATCTCTTGAAGCAGTTTGCTCCGTTGGTTTGTTCTGGCCCTGCTGTCCTTGTTCTTCCCATGCCAAACTCTTGATCAAGTCCTCTTCTTGCCCCGTGGCCTCTCAGGAGGTGATCTCATCTGTTCCTATGACTCTACTATAAACCAATGCTCAAATATTTACCAAATCAATATAATTCACCTTGACCCCAGCTCCTGACCCACCATGTCAACTTTTTTCACAGTAGTTCTACGTGGATGGTCAACAGGCACCTCTGACATGGTATAAGCAATACCAAATCATCATTTTACCCTAATACCCACTCATTTTTTAAAATAGATAAACTGCTTTTTTTTTTTTTTAGAGAGAAATGTAAGGGACATTTATAGTTTAAGAGACTTAAGAGATACATCAACTGTGTGGATCATATGTTGCATCTGATTCAAAAAAGCTGGGAAACATTATGGTATAATCAGGGAAACTTGAACACTGAGTGATGATATTATGAACTTGATGCTAAATTTTCTGTGCAATTAACAGTACTGAAGTATGTTTTTTAAAAAGTTATCATTTTGAGATGCACACTAAAATATTTATGGATGAAATTATGTGACATGTAAGATTTTTCCTTTAAATCTTCTGGCAGGAAAGGGACTGCGGGTTATAGATGAAACAAAATGAGGCATGAGTTGAAGCTGGTGATGTTTATGCAAGGAATCATGCACATAATTATCTTTACTTTGGCATCCATTTAAAATTTCTCATCATAAAGAGGTTTTTAAAAAATCAACTAAAGGTTAAAAAATGATATTAAGTTTTAAAAATATACATCTACTCCTCACTTCCCTAGTTTTGCTGACAAATCCTCTGTCCTTCATCTTTATCATTTTGCCATCCTTCTCCTTCCCATGACCTCAAACATAAAGGACCTGTATTGAGTCCATTTGCTTTCCCTCCAAAGCATACTTTGGTTCCTTCTTGTCCTCTTTCTTCTAATCACCTGGGAGCACAGGTTCTCATTTTTCTTTAATTTCTAATAACTTTCTGTCTCCCTATCCCTGATTTTCCTAAGAGCAGAGTTTATCCTAACCAGAATAAATATTATTTTAATCAGAATAAAACAATATTCTAATTCCACTTGTATTCCCAGAACATCCCCTAGGGCAGACTTATTTTGAGAAAATAGAGTGATCTCTGAGAGGGCTTGCCACCTAGAATGAAGCACAAAAGGATTTCTGACCTTGGATTTGGTAGAAGTGAGATCAAGAAAGAGGTTTGGGATTGATTTTCCATTGATCTTTGCAACTGGAGTTACACTTTCCTAATAATTGTTCAATAAGCAGAGATAGCTGGGCACACTAGATAAGAGTACCCCAACTTCAGGGCTTTAGTTCACTACTAAGAAAATAACTGTGCTTATACCATAGGATCATTATGAGGATTAAATGAGATAATATGTATAAAATGCTTAAAACAGTACCTGGCACATAGTAAGTGGTATTTTAAAGTTGGTAAGATACAATTCATTTGGTGAGTTAGCAAGTCCTTCTGTGATTAGAAACTGCCATACCTCATAGTTTCCAGATTATATTCCCTAATTTTGGTGAAACTAACCTTCACAAAATGAACAAAGAGCTTTAAAATATGTCTGCAAAGGAGACAAGGAATAAAGATAGCCCTAAGAATATAAATACAGGTTCACAGTAAGAAAATGCAGACCTGATTCTTCTATTCCTAATATAAGCCCTTTGTAGCCATGCTGCAATGAAGAAGCAACGATGATGAAATTAAATCTGACAGGAAGTCAGCCAAAAATAAAAAGAAGAAAGAAATAACCAAGAATACTATTTGAAATATGAAATATGAGTATATACATCCATAATTGTTATGAATGAGCCTCTACAATCTGAAACACAGAGCTGCTGTTTTGTGAGTCAACAAATGGAAGATGTATCAGAGAAGATATAGTCTCAACAGTAAACGGTGTCTTAGGCTGAAAAAATGTTTTGTGGGAAAACTATGTTAGTTGGAGCTGCAACTTTAACTGGAACAATTTTCAACAGATTATTCTAGGTCACTATTACAGACAAAGTATTAAAGTTGGGTGTGAACAAAATGCTGAAGCATATAGCAATGCAATTAATTATATAAAAACAGAATATTGAAATATAGTACATTCCTAATATTATAAAAAGATGAGCAGCTGATAGTAAATTTTTAAATTTCAAGCAGAGATTCACTGGTTATCTCATACTTAAGAGAACTACCAGATTTAAAGATGTTGAATATTTCTTGTTCCCTAAGAAAAATGTGATGACTGGTGGCAGTTAGTAATATGCTATCCATTAAATGTTTTAAAACAAATGAACACAACTAATTTGTCCTTTAAAGGTAACAAAGAGAGAGAAAGCACCAGATTTTTGAAGGAAAGTCTTTCAAAATAAATTGTACTATATAAATAGTACTTTGAAAACACATATTTGAAAATACTTTCATTACTATGCAATCTTTGGGGCAAAACCAATGAAATATATCACAGAGATACATTTTTATGTCTGAACACTTTAAAAGCTTTGACATTATCATTTGTTTTAAAATCTTTCAAGTGAAGAGTTTCATTGGGTTTGAGCCCCTTTTCAAAAAAAAAATTAAAATGCAAAACCATCCAGCTTCATTTGCAAAAACAAGTGATAGGCATAAGGAAGGTGGCATAGTCACCTAGGGAAGATGAACATTTACTAGTCACTTTTCAGTAAGTCTACATCATTGCTGAATAGGATTAACAGTGATTTAGTAAGTACATCCAATGAAGTACTTCTTCCATTCAGATCTAGAGCTCATTTTAGCTATTTTCCCAGCTAATTCACCATTAAAACCAAGTATCAAAACAAACTAAATCAGAACCAGGACTTTAAAAACAAAGAAGCATTTCAGTCACACTACTCTCATGAAAAATATTAGTATCATTATAATCACTTATAATACTTCTGAAAAAAACAGTGAGATACTTTGTATCACAAATAAATACAAAGTACCGTTTAAAAAGTTCATTTGAAATAATTTTATCATTCAAAAATTTATATAGTAACCTATTTATAGCATGCATAATATACTAGTAAAGCATCTGTGTATGTATACACATGTGTGCATGTGTGTGTGATTTCCAATTAACTAAAATTAAATTCTATTTCCAACAAGATATTGTAAGGAGTTCCATAGACCATCTTCTATTTCACTAGTGAAACTGGTGAAAATTATTTAAAACAAACAAACAAACAAACACCATTTAAAGTCAAGGGAAATGGTCCGAAGGATACACAGCAAATAAAGAATTCAAAGTCCACTGAAACTTAGTAACCACAGAGACTGTGATGTTTGAACCAATGTTCATTTCTCTACTATTCTCTCCCAGCTCAGTGACACAAAAACTCTGCAGACTGCCTCCAACACACAGGGCTCCCTCTGCCCTCAGGGCCCACTGGAGGCCATCAGCCAAGAGAAGCCCAGTGTCAACATTTCTCATCCTGCCCCATACCTGTTGCTGAGGCTAAGTTCTGAGTGAATGCAGCTGAGAAGCGGGGCCTCGCTCCTTCCATCCATCACCCACCAGTGGGATGCAGGCTCTGCCTTACTTATAGCATGCTAAGAATGCTGAGGCCCACATCCCCTTTGCCACGATTCATTGGTAGCTTATATATCAGAGGTTCCAAGTCAGGACAGGCAAGCTGAAGACTACTTCCATTCCCTCCAATAAGCACTCAGCTCATAGAATAAAGTATCACTCAGAGGGAAAAGCAAACTTGTCCCCACTTCCAGTTTAAGTCCTGGCTAACTTGGTATACACCCAAGAGAAATGATAGAATACATCCATAAAAAACCTTGTATACAAAAGTTTATAGTAGCTCTACTTCCAATAACTTTTGAAAGTTATCTTTAAAAAAGAATGGGAACCATGTTCCATAAATTCTGTTGCTGATGGAACACAATCAAAAGAAGCTAGAGATCACTTATTAGCTATTTTTTTTTTCCATTCCAAACCCAGGGAAAACTTAATTTTTTTAAGTTTTAATTTTTGTCAGCACTATACTTGCACACAGTTTAAGACTCAACTAGTGTTACAAGATCAAAATACAGCCCTCAGTCATGTCCTCCATTTTCCCCTCCAGAGAGGTAGCCATGTTAATCTTTTCTAGATGTCTTTTCGTCATTATCAACTTATATCCAACAATATATTAGCATTGTTGTTTCTTGATTTGGGGGGAGGGTTTGTTTAAAGCATCATCTATTGATTTCCCATTATTTTAAAAAATGCAAATTTAGCTCCATTTCTTTCTCTTGTCCCACCAAACACATGGGCCCTTTCACCTTCCCATCCTCCCAGGCTTTCCAAGGGGTGTCCATATTAACTTATTTGCTGTTTTTGGTGGATGGGTATATTGAAATTATATCCTAATTCTTGACATTTGTATCACTGTCTATAAGGCAGCCTCACCTATATAACTGTGGCTGTTTATGAACCAGCCAAGTTCTAGTGAAGAAGGGTGAAACCCCACGGATGGAACTGAAACCAGTGCCAATCCCATTATATATACGAAATAAACTTTCAGGTCAGTTCAGTCACTCAGTTGTGTCTGACTCTTTGCGACCCCAGGAACTGCAGCACGTCAGGCCTCCCTGTCCATCACCAACTGCCAGAGTCCACCCAAACCCATGTCCATCAAGGCAGTGATGCCATCCAACCATCTCATCCTCTTGACCCCTTCTCCTCCTGCCTTCAATCTTTCCCAGCATAAGGGTCTTTTCCAATGAATCAACTCTTCGCATGAGGTGGCCAAAGTACTGGAGTTTCAGCTTCAGCATCAGTCCTTCCAATGAATATTCAGGACTGATCTCCTTTAGGATGGACTGGTTGGATCTCCTTGCAGTCCAAGGGACTCTCAAGAGTCTTCTCCAACACCACAGTGCAAAAGCATCAATTCTTTGGTGCTCAGCTTTCTTCATAGTCCAACTTTCACATCCATACTTGACCACTGGAAAAACCATAGCCTTGAGTAGATGGACCTTTGTTGGCAAAGTAATGTCTCTGCTTCTTAATATGCTATCTAGGTTGGTCATAGCTTTTCTTCCAAGAAGCAAGCATCTTCTAATTTCATGACTGCAGTCACCATCTGCATGATTTTGGAACCCCCCAAAATAAAGTCTCTGTTTCCATTGTTTCCCCACCATTTGCCATGAAGTGATGGGACCAGATGCCATGATTTTAGTTTTCTGAATGTTGAGTTTTAAGTCAACTTTTTCACTCTCCTCTTTCACTTTAATCAAAAGGCTCTTTAGTTCTTCTTCACTTTCTGCCATAAGGGTGGTGTCATCTGCATATCTGAGGTTATTGATATTTCTCCTGGCAATCTTGATTCCAGCTTGTGCTTCTTCCAGCCTGGCATTTCACATGATGTATTCTGCATATAAGTTAAATAAACAGGGTGACAATATACAGCCTTGACGTACCCCTTCCCCAATTTGGAACCAGTCTGTTGTTCCATGTCCAGTTCTAACTGTTGCTTCTTGACCTGCATTCAGGTTTCTCAAGAGGCAGGTCAGGTGGTCTGGTATTCCCTTCTCTTTAAGAATCTTCCACAGTTTATTGTGATCCACACAGTTAAAGGCTTTGGCGTAGTCAGTAAAGCAGAGGTATATGTTTTTCTTGAACTCTCTTGCTTTTTCAATGATCCTGTGGATGTTGGCAATTTGATCTCTGGTTCCTCTGCCTCTTCTAAATCCAGCTTGAACATCTGAAAGTTCAAGGTTCACATACTGTTGATGCCTGGCTTGGAGAATTTTGAGCATTACTTTGCTAGCGTGTGAGATGAGTGCTATTGTGTGGTAGTTTGAGCACTCTTTGGCAATGCGTTTCTTTGGGACTGGAATGAAAACTGACCTTTTCCAGTCCTGTGACCACTACTGAGTTTTCCAAATTTGCTGGCATATTGAGTTCTGCATTTTCACAGCATCATCTTTTAGGATTTGAAATAGCTCAACTGGAATTCCATCACCTCCACTCACTTTTTTCGTAGTGATGCTTCCTAAGGCCCACTTGACTTTTCATTCCAGGATGTCTGGTTCTAGGTGTATGATCACACCATCATAGTTATCTGGGTCATGAAGATCTTTTTTGTATAGTTCTGTGTATTCTTGCTACCTCTTCTTAATATTTTCTGCTTCTGCTAGGTCCATATCATTTCTGTCCTTTATTGTGCCCATCTTTGCATGAAATGTTCCTTTGGTATCTCTAATGTTCTTGAAGAGATCTCTAGTCTTCCCCATTCTATACAAATAAACTCTAGATGAGTCTAAACACTATGATACTTATAGTCTTCCACTCTAATTCCCTCCATTAATATCCAATTTCTTGGCCAGGCAACTATAAGACCAGAGAGACTGACTTGCCTAAGGTAATTTACGTTTGTTGTATCATTCAATAACTGGACTTTTTTTTTTCTCTTCATCTTTTCTTTAACTTACATGCATGACAGACATTACATTACATTGCGGACATGACTCTTCTAGAGCAAAGATTGGCAAAGTTTTCCTATAAAGAGCCAGAAGTAAATATTTTAGGCTCTATGATCATAAGGTCTCTGTCTCAACCAGTCAACTGCTGTTGCAGTATGAAAACAGCCATAGACAGCCTATTAACAAATGATGAATAGACATTGGAGCACAGATTTTCAAACCAAAGTTCCAGTATATTTTAGTGTGAACACTGAAATTGGAATTTCATATTATTTTCATGTAAAAACTATTTGTGAGAATATTCTTTCAATTTTATTCAACCATCTAAAAATATAAAAAGCTATCTTAACTCATGGAACTTATAAAAGCAGATGGTTGGCTAGGTTTGACCCATGAGCCATAATTTGGTGATGTCTATCTTTGACTATGATTGACTAAGATTTAACTAGAGAAATTTTCTAAAATAATTATTAAACTTTAGAAACATAGCTATTTTCCCCAAATATCCTACTTAGGGATCATGGTGGGAGTAGGCAGAAACTATCAATAGCATTGCACTTGTGGTTTTAACACTTAACACCCCTCAAATCTAACTATGTACAATTAAAATTAATTCTAGCATTGTCTGAGAACATAAACACAAACAAACAAACAATCCCCCAAGCTGTTTAGTAACCTGCTTGGCAAGCTTGTAAACTGAAAATTGAATTCACTGTTTAACTGAGTGAATTTTATGGTAACTGTAATCTTGAAAACTAGACAGTAGCGGAAGAAAAATCATCCAGTCTTTCTCAGGAGCCCAGCTAAGAAACTTTCTTCCTTTTCTCAAGTTCTGTCTTTTTTTCACTCCTTTTCTGTCTCCTTCTCTTTCTTTCTTTATTATCATTCGTAACCTTTCACTTCTAATCACTGTATTATTTTCTAATACACACATTATGACTAAGGAATAGAAAACTGGTTTAAAAAAGGTAAAAAAGTCAACCTACCAAATTATTATTTTACTTATTTACAAGTTAATTTGACTGGCTTTTCAAAACTGAACTGACACTAAACATCATCACAGTTAGGAGCCAAATCTGTCTTTTGTTTCTGTGGAGATTTCTGGTAGCTTTGCTCCTAGTTGGAAACCTTACACATTCCCATCTTTACTCAATTATCATTGGCTTTAATTGCTTGAGAATCAACATTTATCCAGTTAACATTTACCCCCCACTTTAAGTGTACATACCTAGATCTGAATACATCTTGTTAGAAGATGAAGTATATCTTTCTGATAGTTTTGCCACAGTGATAGTGTGAGGGACGTACAGAGACCACAAAAATATAGAAGAAAGACAATTCTAATAAGCCAAATGTAATGATTTTCTTTCCTTGCCTCAATTTTCTTTAATGTTTGGCTATTTTAAATGTGATATGAACTCCATACATTTTTAACACAAAAAGAGTAAACACAATAGGAAAAAAAGAAAAATATTAAAACTGGAAGAAATTGTTACCTTCTCTAAACATAATCCAATATAGCAATAAGAAGGCAAATCACATTGATATACACTGGTGTGGGGCGGGAATCAGGTTATGATTCATGTTATATTTGGTCCTAAGACATGCACATTTTTTTGACATGAGCATACCTATGCCTTTTTTCCATGGGTTTATGGAAGTGTATTTGCTTTTCTGGTACCATGATCATTTTCCATGTTTTTTCATTTTTTTCTCTAGCCCTTTGGAACAAATTTAGAACAAAATGTACTCTAACTAGTGAGTCAAGGGTATAATCAATGTAACATGAGTTAGAATGATTTGTTTAAAATGTTTACAATAATCTCTTCTTTATATTGTGATCATTTTATGAAAATGATAAATGAGATTTTATAGTTAAATGACTCCTGGGGGAGAAAATGCAAAAAAAAACAACAAAAAAGTTTGATAGTTTATGAGTTAGACTCAAGCTTCTCTAGGTTTCCAAAAAGCTAACAGGAATTTCTGAATTATTAATTTCTTCCTGAGGCAAGTCAAACTCTAGGAATTTCAGTAAGAAAACTCAATCTTGCATTATTTCCAGTCTGAAGCCAAAATATTCTTTTGAATTTTGGCTTAAAAACTTACATAATATTCCTAAAATCACCAACTATCAAGCTCAGGGATGTTGCACAAATTTAATGTAGATACATTTTAAGTTCTCCAAGACACAAATGGACATACGATTAGTTGAAACAGTATCCAGCTGCTCTAGAGATTTGGGGAAAAAACCCAATGTATGAAATGTGACCATCAAATATACAAATGCCTACATAATCATGCCCCACATATGTTCTCTCTCATCCCACGTGTCTGAGTCATTTATATTTTCTTGCTCTGATGCACAGTTCACAGTTCTAATAGTGACTTATGGGAAATAAAACCATTTGATAATGGTGTAAGTCATTATTGAGTTCTCATATCTCTTTTTATTTTTTAAGCAGGAAAACTTTTCAAACAAAATTAAGCATGGAATCCCCAGAGTGGAGTGTTGATTTTTAAAAATAGGAGCTTTGAGTGTAGATTTTTTAAAATAAGAGCTTACTTCATAAAACACATGAGCAAACAAGATAGATTCTCTAAATTGGGGGTTACCCACCAAGGTCTCAGGGACAAATCTGGCTTGTCACCTATTTTTATACAGCCCACAAGAATGGTTTTTGCATTTTTAAGCTGGTGAAAGTGAAAGTCACTCAGTTGTGTCTGACTCTTTGTGATCCCATGGACTGTAGCCCGCCAGGCTCCTTTGTCCATGGAATTTTCCAGGCCAGGATACTGGAGTAGGTAGCTATTCCCTTCCCCAGGGGCTGAACCCAGGTCTCCTGCATTGCAGGCAGATTTTTTTATTATCTGAGCCACCAGGGAAGCCCTTTCAAAGCTGCTGAAAAGTATCAGAAGAATAATAACCTTTTATGAGACATGAAAATATAAGAGATTCAGATTTCAGTGTCCATAAATAAAGTTTTATTGAAAAACAGCCATGCTTATTTGTTTACTTACTGTGTATGGCTGTTTTCATATTACAACACAGATTTGAGTTCTTGTGACAAAGACATTATTATCACTCACAAAGACAAAAATATTTACCATCTGCCCCTTAACAGAAAATGTTTGCTCACCTCCTCTGTAAATGAGAACAATCTAGCTCACTTCCTAAAAACATGCTTTACAGTTTACTTTCCACATGAGTTTGAGTAAACTCTGGGGGTTGGTGATGGACAAGGAGGCCTGGTGTGCTGCGATTCATGGGGTCGCAAAGAGTCGGAGACGACTGAGCGACTGAACTGAACTGAACAAACAGGTGGGTATGTTATCTACTCTGCCAATTGTAAATATCCCTGGGAATCGTTCATCACATCTACCTGAGGGCAAGTATCATAACTAGTAAGTTGGGTAGGTAATTTCTCAGCTCTCTGCTTCACCTTGTCAAGAACCTCAAAGAAATTAATGTGTCATTTCTGCCATCGAGGAGCTTAAAGTCTAGTTCAAAAGAAAACAATCTTCTGTTCTGCACTGAGTCAAATGAGAAACAGTTCATTTCTGTGATTTTTATCAGGAAACCATCCTACTAGGCCTGTGCTCAGAAAATAAGTGAAAGCAAAGTCTGGAGAAAACCAGGAGGATATTTCCATCACAGCAAAGAATTTCAAATTCAATACTGAACTTTGCTGTTCTTAAGGCCTTCCACCTTCTGCTTAGCCTGCCTCTTTACCCTCTTTTGTTCTTTCCCATTCTTAGTTCTGCTCATCTCTAGTGCAGAGCCATCAGGTCCTCCTTTTCTGCTTTACCTGCTGCTCACCTAAGCCTTCAATGTTTCATCTTTCACTCCAAGCAACTTAGCAAAGTTTAGCTTTATGTTTCCTAAACAAAGATGCTTCTCCTAAGAGAAACTCTGAAGCCACTTGTTAAGATAATACTACTTTAAAAAAAAAAAAGACATAACAGCTGACAAGGGGAGGGTGGGGAGGAAAGCATCCTTGGTGAGAGAAAGGTTTGGAGATAGGTACAGGGTGGTAGGGAACAAGCTAAACAAGAAGAGAGTTTGTATAACAGAAGTTAAAAGGAAATAAGAGGCAAGCAAGCAAGATATGGCCAAAGGGCTTGGCAAAGGTAAAATTTAGCAAACAAATGGAAAATCATTGTAAGTTTTTAAACATATGAGTAGCATGATGAAATGAGCACTTACTGAATGTGGATATTGAGGCTAGATTCAGGGGACAGGTACACGTAAGACCAAGCAGTCAGATAAAAGGATGTTGTAATAACTCAGTGGAATATGGTAAGAACCTAGACTTCAGCTGGAGCAATGGGGATGGAGGGGAAAAAATGACTATAAAGATTTTTTCGAAAGAAAAGAAATTGATGTGACGTATCTTTAGGGGATGGGAGGAAGAGAGGAGGATAAAATTTGAGCCTGGATGACTTGAAAAATGGTAGACATTATCAAATATATTATCACTTTAAAAATAAATACAGAATTTGTATCTTTCCTACTTTCATAAAAAGAATCCAGTCTTCTTATAGAAAAGGCAAGTACATATATACATAGGGAAATAAAATTAAGACAGAGTCTAAACTAATAGAAATAAAGGAAATTGAGGATGATGTCATCCTCTGCCTAAGTACTAAATTTAGCTCTGAACTTCCTTGCAGCCGAGGCAGGTGGCTTTGCAGCTGTAACTATCTATACAATTTTCTCCAGAGACCATTACTTCTCTGGCAGTAAATTCTGGGAAAATAATCACACTGATCTTTACTGAGTAATGCAATAGATACGGTATTAGTAGTGGATCCTTAAAAAGACACACACACACACACATCTGTTCATATGGCCAAAGCATTGATCAGCAAGGGGAGAAAATCTGTGGGCATGGTGTCAAGTCAGTTCTGTGAAGGCTTTTCTAAATGAAATGAGGCAGGTATGGATCAAGTAAGGTGATATGTGAGCCTGTTCAGGACTACGGCATGGAGGTGGGCTAGAGTGCAGATGCAAGTCTTTCTTGTACTAGAGATACGCAACCTGCATCCTGGAGCAAAAAGGAGATGCTAAGACTTGACTCAGGAGTGAAGGAAGGAGAGGACAAGGTGAACAGTGAAGCTAGGTGGCCACAATTCTTCAAGAACCTCAGGCCACTTCTCCATCTTCTCTGGAATCTCATTAACAGAGAACAACTAGTCCATTACTTTCACAGGATCCTCACAAAGTTAACCAAAACCACCTTTCATGGTAACAGGAAATTGTCACAGATGCCTCCTTCCCAACCTGTCCCTTGGCATACACAGGGTGGGAAGTGAAGGAATGCTGAGGGGCGAGCTTGGTGGGGACTCCTGGGGAAGTCACATGCTCCACCTGGAGTCTGCAGGAAAGGAGCATGGCCCATGTGAATTCTTAAGAAAAGGGTATTTGGACTTTCCTGGTGCTGCAATAAGGGATACGAATCGCCTGCCAACGCAGAGGATGTGGGTTCAGTCCCTGGTGTGAGCAGATTCCATATGCCCCTGAGCATTAAGCCTGTACCACAACTACTGAAGCCCGAATGCCTAGAGCCTGTTCTCTGCAACAAGAGAAGCCAGGGCAATGCGGAGCCCGCATATGACGAGGAAGAGCAGCCCCCAACTGTTTCAGCTAGAGAAAGCCAACACACAACCAGAAGATCCAGTGCAACCAAAAATAAATAAACAGAGAATTTAAAAAGAATAGGGTATTTAATAGTAACAACTTTCTCCCTTACAGTTGTTATCATTAAAAATTTCAGAACCTTTTCCTTCAACATTTTCAGAAAAACATAGTAAATCCTGGGCTGAACACAAAACGCATGCTCCCTAATCACCCTGTCCTTAACACACTGTAATTGGTTGCTCTCTTGTCTGTTTTTCCCACTGAATAATAAATAAGTTTCAGAGGACTAGACATTGTCATCTCACTCATCACTGCATTGCCGGCACCTATCACTGTGTTCAGTACATATTATGTTGAGTAATGTCAAATGAAAACCTTCCCACATTTTTCTCCTTTAGCTATTTGGACTATTTCTGATCCTGACTCAATTTCTTCCTAAAGCAAAGGGACTGTCTCTCATTCTGACTCAAGAGGCCTGAAGCTGTGTATTGGTAGTCATAATTATTAATTGCATAGAATTCTGTCCTATTATTCTTGAGTAGAGTTGTTGTAACAATAAGGGTATATAGCAAATATTCTTTGCTCTTCAAACCCCTCTATTTCCTTCTCTGCAGCTCTTCCCACATTCACCAAAAAAATCCCTACCACCTCTTTGCCTCAGGTGTAAAGAAAATTAATGACAACATGGCATTTATTGGATGTTGACCATATGACAGCCTTTGTTCTAAACACTTCATTTACAAAGAAGGAAAAAGAGACACATAATAATTTTTAAAGTTGCACTCCCCCCTCAGTTCTGACAACCAAAAATGGGGGGAATTGACCCAAGATGAAAACCATTGAGATAGACAAAGGCTTAGAAATGGAGACAGAGTTGAATGTTCCAGGCCAGTGGTTCTTAAATGAATGGCCCTTAGACTTGCAGAACCAACATCACCTGGGAGCTTGTTAGAAATGCAACATTTCAGGCCCCTCTCCAGACACATGAATCAGAATCTGTACTTTAACACCATCTCTAGGCGATTCATGTGCGTACTGAAAGGCACTGCTCTAGTCTATGCAAGAAAATGTAGGCACTTCTGAAAACCTTTAGGTATTAAGACATTCTAGATAGCTGAGAGAAGGGAAGACTGATGAAGGTCTGGATAAACAGTGAGGAGGAGAGCAACATGGTGTCAGGCAAAAATTGTCTAAGGCAGATGGTTAAAGACCTCCAAAAAAGCATCATGTTCAATTTTTTATTCAATTGTTTGCTGTGCTGTGAAACAATCGCTGGTGGCTTAGACAGTAAAGAAGCTGCCTACATTGCAGGAGAGCAAGTTTTGATCTCTGGGTTGGGAAGATCCCCTGGAGAAGGGAATGGCAACCCGCTCCAGTATTCTTGCTTGGAAAATTCCATGGACAGAGGAGCCTGGCAGGCTACAGTCCATGGGGTCGCAAAGAGTTGGACATGACTGAGCAACTGACATTTCCACCTCCTCTGTCCTCTGTGTCCCCAAAGCTGCAACACTACTCTGCAATAGACAGGAGCCCTGCGTCTGTATTGAAGAAAAGCCAGCTGCTCCATATCTATGTTGATGAGGGGCAGATGGAAGAAACCAGTTGCAGAAGGCAAGACACAGGAGACAGAGCAAGAGTTCAGAGGAAGCAGAAGCTTCAAACAAGAGAAACACAGGCCCCCAAGTCTCCAGCAATGTGTAAAGGGGCAGGGTTGCTGGCTCCAGGCATCACGCTTGTACTCAGCTGTGTTCAACTCTTTGCGACCCCACAGACTGTGGCCCACTAGGCTCCTCTGTCCATGGGATTTCCCAGGCAAGAATACTGGAGTGATATTGCCCACTTCAGGGGATCTTCTCCACCCAGGGATCCAACCCGTGTGCCCTGCATCTCCTGCACTGCAGGCAGATTCTTTACCACTAAACCATGTGGGAAGGTGATTTCATGCATGGAATGGGGATAATATCCATTTTCATGTAAACGGAAGAAAGCCCCAAAGAGTGCGAAAGGGGACAGGCACCTGTAAATTTGCATCCAACTCTCTATAAGTCCTATGGCTTGTGTGTCAAACTTGGTCACTTCTTGTTTCTAAGGAGATGTGTATTTCCAGAAATGAATCTTTTTCTGAGATCCCCAGTCTCATTTAATCTGTATTTCTAACTAAAATTTCCATAGAATGCAAATCCTAATGTGGATATTTTAGTAACAATCTTTCTGTTAACCTCAAAATAAACAAGGGAAGAAGCAGCAGAGCAAGTGACTAACATATTTGTGTGACAGCCCATGCAATGAAATGGATGCTGCAAATGGATAATGAAACGATATTCGGCATATTAGCTCTCAATAGATCAAAAAAAAAAAAAAATCTACTGGAGCAAACTTTAGCATGTCAATCAAAAATTTTAAAATATCAACTCAATTAAGACTAATTGTATTAATTAGTTTGAACAATACACACCAGCACACCAGGAGTCAACTGTTTCAAACAGTCACAAGTTAAAATTTATGTTGAAGAAATGTTTGTTTTGAAACAATCTGCTTGACTTCCATTTTAGAAAACAGTTTGGTACTCTCTTAAAAAGCTAAACATACACTTACCATATGATCCAGCTACCCTACTCCTAAGATAACTGAAAGACTATAGGCATACCAAGACTTGTACAAAATGTTCATAGCAGCTTTATTTCAAATTAGAAAAAACCAGAAGTCCATCAACTGGAGAATGATGACCAAATCATAGATCATCTGCCTAATGGAATACAATTCAGCAATAAAAAAGAAAAGAACTATTTATACGCAGTAACAACATGGACAAATTATTTATGCTAAGTGAAAGAACACGACCAGAAGTGCACATGTTGTATTATTCTATTTATATAAAACTCTAGAAAAAGCAAACTACTATGTGGTGACAGAAAGCAGACCTGTGGTTTTCTAGGGAGGGGGTCATGGGAAGGGAATTACGAAGGGGCACTGAGAAAATTTTCAGAGTGATGGCTATGTTCATTATCTTGGTTGTGCTAATGGTTTCACAAGAACACATGTATGTCAAAACTCATCAAAGTGTACACTGTAAATATATGCTAGTATACGTCAATTAACCCTCATTAGAGTGGTGAAAGTTGGACCATAAAGAGGGCTGAGTACCAAAGAATTGACGTTTTTGAATCGTGCTGGAGAAGACTCAAGAGACCCTTGGGACTGCAAGGAGGTCAGACCAGTCCATCCTAAAGGAAATCAGCTGAAGCTCCAATACTTTAGTCACCTGATGCGAAGAGCCAACTCAGAGGAAAGGACCCTGATGCTGGGAAAGACTGAAGGCAAAAGGAGAAGGGGGTGACAGAGGAGGAAATGGTTATACAGATATCACCAACTCAATAAACATGAATTTGAGCAAATTATGGGAGATAGTGGAGGACAGAGGAGCCTGGCGTGCTGTAATCCATGGGGTCACCAAGAATCTAACACGACTTAGTGACTGAACAGCAGCAAAATTGTGAGAAAGCATCATGCCAAAAACTGTTTTTAAATGATAATCAGCCATAAATTAATCACAAAAGGAAAGAGTGCTAACACATTTAACATTTTTCAAACATCACAGGAATCATTCCATGTCTTCTTCAGCAGCACTGGAGCTGGGTGTACCTCTCTGTGAACAGTCCAGTGCTCAGCAGGCAGGCTACTGCAGTTCTGGATGTTAAGCTGCTCTCATTGTCTCTCTCATGTTAATTAAATCATGGTACTCAGGCTGCGATTGTTATTTGGTCCATGTAAGAATAAGTTGGCTAAAACACAACATTCAGAAAACTAAGATCATGGCATCTGGTCCCATCACTTCATGGCAAATAGACGGGGTCACAGTGGAAACAGTGGCAGACTTTATTTTTGGGGGCTCCAAAATCATTGCAGATGGTGACTGCAGCCATGAAATTAAAAGGCACTTGTTCCTTGGAAGAAAAGCTATGACCAACCTAGACAGCATATTAAAAAGCAGAGAAATTCTTTTGCCAACAAAACTCCATCCAGTCAAAGCTATGCTTTTTTCAGTAGTCATGTGTGGATGTGAGAGGTGGACTATAAAGAAAGCTGATTGCTGAAGAATTGATGGTTTTGCACTGTGGTGTTGGAGAAGACTCTTGAGAGTCCCTTGGACTGGAAGGAGATCCAACCAGTCCATCCTGAAGGAGATCAGTCCTGAGTGCTCATTGGAAGGACTGATATTGAAGCTGAAACTCCAATACTTTGGCCACCTCATGCAAAGAGTTGACTCATTGGAAAAGACCCTGACGCTGGGAGGGATTGAGGGCAGGAGGAGAAGGGGACAACAGAGGATGAAATGGCTGGATGGCATCACCGACTTGATGGACATGAGTTTGAGTAAACTCCGGGAGTTGGTGATGGACAGGGAGGCCTGGCATGCTGCAATTCATGGGGTCGCAAAGAGTCGGACATGACAGCGACTGAACTGAAGTGAAGTGTTTTACTCAAATAGGCTTTGGAACAGAGTTGAGCTCTATGGTTGTGAGAAAACCATGGATGTATCATTTTGTTTACATAAAGAGCTGGTTGAAGGCATGCTGCACTCACTGCAGGCTCATTTATCAAAAGAGATAAATCTGTGAGAGCACTTTGTCAATTATAAAACAGTAGAGAGCTGGAAATAGTTTCTGCTACTGCTTCTGCTGCTGTTGATTAATTAGGATCGTGACTGTGATTATTAATTCATTTGGTCAATACAATTAGCTAATTTATATAGAAGCCTTGAATTCCAAAGTGAACTGATGCATTAATCATAAAGTTCACATGAAACTGATAACTAAGTAAATGAGCTAAGTGCTCCATGGGCACACCCCCAAAATGAGCGTGATCAGCACTGCTTTTGTCTTCTCTAAAAGAGGTATTATATTTATACATATATACACAAGTGTGTGGAGAGGGCCAGGGTGAACTGTGTATACACGGCAGCCCTGGAGATTATTAAGACTGTAAAGAAATGAGAAAGATTAAGTACAAGCTAGGCATTTTGTCCGGAGAAGGCAATTTTCCAGTACTCTTGCCTGGAAAATCCCATGGATGGAGGAGCCTGGTAGGCTGCAGTCCATGGGGTCGCTAAGAGTTGGACACAACTGAGCGACTTCCCTTTCACTTCACTTTCATGCATTGGAGAAGGCAATGGTAACCCACCCCAGTGTTCTTGCCTGGAGAATCCCAGGGACGACAGAGCCTGGTGGGCTGCCGTCTATGGGGTCGCACAGAGTCGGACACGACTGAGGCGAGTTAGCAGCAGCAGCAGCAACAGGCATTGTGTGTGTCAAAGAATGCTCTAGTCAATGAGTGTCATAGACAGTTAACATGAGGGCAAATAAACATCTCAAATAGTAACTCCTCTTTTACTTCTCTGCATGTTAGAGAATATCGACTTGAAGCAAAGATACCTCACAGTCTCCCATTTTACAAGTGTTTACAGCTTCTTTTTCTGCCCCCTACATTTGACCTTCCCCGTTTCATTCCCAACCTCCTTTCTTTAATTCCCTCTGGTCTGCTGGGCCCTTGTAGGACAAAGCATAAGTTCAGTTTCTCTGCCTCGTTCTCTTCCTAGGCTTTTTCTTTTCGGCAAGGATAATATATATGTGTCAATAATATATGTCAATCAGGGCCTTACGCAACTCCTCCTTTCACATATATTTTTTTTTTTTTTCAGAGCAATGTCACAATGGTAAGTTTTGCTGAAATCTAGTTTTTTTGTGCTCATTTTCAGCACATCATATACACAAAGATCTTCGCATGCTTCTTTGCCCATTCCAAAGGGTTTGAAATGAAGACAGTTTCCCACTTCTCACCTGAAGGCTTCTTTGACTCAGGCCTTTCTCTCATTTCTGAGCCTGGAGATGGTCTGGGATTATCACTCTTGGGCCTAATTTCCCTTCTCAATGCACCATATAATGGATTTTTAAAAACACAACCTCAAGAGTGCTGATTTAATTAGTAGAAGCCTGTAGACTCAAATTTGGGAATCATGTAATATAATGATATAAATGTTGGTTTGCATTTTGAATAATGTGAACGTTGGTGTGGAGCAAAGAGTAAATGTCTGGGAGGTCTGCTAGCAATTGGCAAGAGCCACAACACCCCATGAGCCTCATAAAAACAAGATTCCTTTCCCATCAACTTTCTTGGATTAGCATTTTTCTTTGGCCAACTATAGAAACCACCTTGTCGGCTGGGACCTGACAACAGAAGGAACTATAACCCAGGTCCCAGGGGACCGGCAGGAGGCTAAAGCCTGATTCTATCAAAATAGACCGAATACCACCCAGCTGGAGAGACTGCAGGATGCACCTCTTCCTGGGGAACTCTCCCACCCATAGGAGAAAGTATCAAAACCTGTATTTTTAATGCAATGCACATGGATATGACTGCTGTTTGCTGTAACGCACAGACAAAAGATAAAACATGTGTCAGTCTACATCCACCATGAATACAGTCCACAAACCAATCCAAGTCTATCTGATTTTCCTTCAAAATATTTCATTAATTCCCATAACTGGTGTCCAGCCCAGGCCTTCCTTGGTTTTTTCATGTGCAGATTGCATAGCTGACATTTCTTAAAGGCCTGAGATGGGACAGGCACTTTACATGCACAACTGTTAATTCTAAAAGTTACATTATAACTCAGAGTAAAGCTTTTACAAATGAGGTGTGGAGGAGAGCTATTATTTCTGTCTGCCTGGCACTCCTTTCCTTCCTCTTATAGTCCTTTGGGGCATTAGTCCTACCCCACCCCACTCCCAACAACAGAGCATGGATTAACGCTCCTTCCAGGCATGTCTACGTCAACCATGGAACTGTAATGATGGGCTGGGGATGAGCCAATGACAACGACACAACAACTAAGATAGGTTTGTGCTGGCAACTATTCCAAATAATTTCAATATTTTAAGGCATTTAATCCTCACAACAGCACTACGCCATAGGCCCTAGTATTTTCACCCTTTATCAGATAAGGAGACAGAAGCACAGACAGGTTAAGGAACTTACCTACGGTCATAAGCTAGTGTTTTTTGTTTTTTTTTTTCCTCAAAACTTAGAACTGTGGCTCTAGAAAGAGTCCTTTTTCTCTTGGTGAAGAAACCAGGAAGAGCTACGGTTACCAGTTACCACATCCCCTACTTCATAGTGAAATCTGCTCACAGCCCTTCCCCAGAGAGGAAGAGAGAATCCTAGTGGTTTTAAATCTCTAGTTTCATTTCTTGAGTTCCCGCAGTTGCCTTAGCTTGACTGTTCAGCTTTCCTTCAGCTTTGGGAGTTAATCCAGCTTACTGTACAATGCCTTTTGTCTTAACACAGATTGAAGAGAGATTCAATCACTTGCCAGGAAAAAGAGGCTTAGAGAGGCTAGACGGCAGAGTTGGGAACACAGCCAGGCTTTCCTGATTTGAAAGCCCCCATGCAGTGCGCATGATCAATCCTCAGCTGGCCTGCCTGTCACAGCATCTCACCATGGCTGTTCCTTCCGCTCACAACTGCACAGTAAGCCTTTCTTAAACAACGCTTTCATCACGTCAATTTCTCTAACAGTTTTCCCCCTCTCCTGATCTATCTAGTCCACACCCCTCTCCCTAGTTTCTGATGCCCTCCAAATCAGGCCTCACTTAAACTTGAATGTTCCCACCATCCCCACACATCAAGAATCCAGCCTAGTAATTCACACTGCTATCATTTCTTTACTCAAGTCCTTTCAAATGACTAAAATTAAACCTACTCAAGACTCAGTTCAAGTCTTGCCCTTTTCCAGGAATCTTGACCATTCTAACAGTTATTAATTTCTTTAACCGGGAGCACTGGACTATTTTGCCTGACAGAAAGTTAGTTTAACAAGGCAAGTGAGACTAGTATATCCATCTTCATAACATATATACTTTTATTTCATCTGTTAGCTATTACATGAAAGTAACTTTGAGTTAGTAATAGGAGTTAATAGGAGTAATAGGAGTTAAAATAGGAGTTGTTAAAAAAGAAAAGAAACCAAATTGTAGAACTGATTCCACTTTAAGTAATAGTGAAAATGATTTCCTTTAATACATTTATCTGTTAAGTAAATGACTCAAGCTTTATTTTCCGTTAAGCATCAAACACCAGAATTCAAATAAAAGTTCAACTGAATGGAAAAGAACAAGGACTATGATTTTCTCCAAACATATATTTCTTAGTTGAGATGATTGCCTTTTTTGCAAGTTCAAAGCCCTTCTTTCTCTGTGTGAGGTGTTTGGCCCCCCACTGATGGTTTTCGGTGAAGCTGGACTGACATTCCTGTCATGCCCAAGAACTCAGTCTTGACCACACTCAGGAATATTTCAATCCAATTAAGTGGAAAATCACAAAGCTCACAGCCACCAGGATGAACTACTACTGTTTCTAAAAATGCTATTTATATCTTCCTTCTTCTGAACCTTAGAGTATATAACTTTCTGTTTAAGTAAAAACTGCTTGAGCCCTTGACTTGGAGCCACATATCATCAAACTTAAGATACTCCACTTTTACTAGATAATGTCCCTACAAGCCTTATTTGGTTTGTACCACAACGTTCAGAAATGATTGTTAAAGGCAAATCAATAAAATATTTAGACAATATAGGAAATATTCTTATGCCTTTGGGATGAGAGGCTGACTTCTTTAATAGAACATACAAAGTGCTAATAATAAAAGAAAATTGATAAATATGGCTTTGTTGAAATTAAAAATATATATTCATTAAAAGACACAGTTAAGACAAAAAAGGCAATCCACAGACTAGAATACAATATGGGTACACATATAATCACAGATCAATAAAAACAGACAAGCAACCCATTTTTTAAAAATGAGCATGAGCCCTGAATCATCTCTGCAGATAAGAGGAAATCCCATTAAACAACATACTTGTGAAAAGTGACACATTTCACTAGTAATTAAGGGAATGAGAGTTAAAATGCAATGAGATATAACTAATTACCTACCAAAATAGTTAAAATTTAAGACTCAAAATAACTTGTTTATAGAACTAGAACTCACACACAGCTCTGGTAGAGGTATAAATTGTCACCACCATTTTAAGAAACTTTCTGGCATTATCAACAACAGTTGAAACTATTCACGCTATGACACAGAATTCCACTCCTAAATACATAACTCAACAGAAATACGAGCATGAAAATCCATGGAAGCATTATTCACAACGGCCAAAACCTGGTCAAAGGCCAAATGTCCATCAGCAGTAAGGTGGATAAATTATATTCTATAATAGAATTTCAAAAATACCACAGGAAGCAAAAGAAATGGGAGAGGGAGTTGCATGGCTGTATTTACATAAAGTTAAAAAATCAAGCAAAACTAAAGCATAAAGTTAAGGATAGTGTTTGCCTTTAGAAGAGAGAATTCACTGAGATGTACAGTTATAATCTGCATTTTCCAAAGTATAATGTAAACATTTAAAAATATGTTAAGAATTATTGGCAATGACAATTAGGAAATCATTCGATTTCTCAGGACACTTTCAATAGAGTAATTTGGCTAAAAGAAAGATTATAAGTTTTTATATATATAAGGTGAAAGTGAAAAAGAAGCGGAGGCAGTTGGTAGGTAAATGCTGAAAAGATGGAAGCTACTGAGACAGGCTGGGACCTGGAACCCTTTTCTGGAGTGCCTGTACCTGCACAAAGGTCTCCTGGAGCAACAGAACAGAAGAAACTATAAGGGACTAAAAATAACTACATACATGTGCAGTTAGACACAAAAGGGCCAAAACCCACTACCTCTTGTGAGGTGCTGGGCACAAAAGCAGGGCACATGACGCTTACACATGGCACCACCAATGAGGTGTGCAAACCACCTGTCTCCCTTCCAGCTTGAGCCAACTGTCTATCCCTACCCCCAGCTCATTTAAGAACCCCCAGCCTGCCCTCCTCGGGGAGCCTGCAAGGATACCTGTCACTTGTTTTTAAGTACCTATAGCAACTGATGGTAAGGAGCAGCAGCTGTACTTTGCTGGAGCAGCCGTGAAGAGATACCCCACGTCCAAGGTAAGAGAAACCCAAGTAAGATGGTAGGTGCTGCGAGAGGGAATCAGAGGGCAGACACACCGAAACCATAATCACAGAAAACTAGCTAATCTGATCACAGGACCACAGTCTTGTCTAACTCAATGAAACTAAGCCATGCCGTGTGGGGCCACCCAAGATGGGCGGGTCACGGTGGAGAGGTCTGACAGAATGTGGTCCACTGGGGAAGGGAATGGCAAACCACTTCAGTATTCTTGCCTTGAGAACCCTTGAACAATATGAGAAGGAAAAATGATAGGATACTGAAAGAGGAACTCCCCAGGTCGGTAGGTGCCCAATATGCTACTGGAGATCACTGGAGAAATAACTCCAGAAAGAATGAAGGGATGGAGCCAAAGAACAATACCCAGTTGTGGATGGGACTGATGATAGGAGCAAGGTCCAATGCTGTAAAGAGCAATATTACATAGGAACCAGAATGTTAGGTCCATGAATGAAGGCAAATTGGAAGTGGTCAAACAGGAGATGGCAAGAGTGAATGTCAACATTCTAGGAAACAGCAAACTAAAATGGACTAGAATGGGTGAATTTAACTCAGATGACCATTATATCTACTACTGTGGACAGGAATCCCTTAGAAGACATGGAGTAGCCATCATGGTCAACAAGAGTCCGAAATGAAGTACTTGCATGCAATCTCAAAAATGACAGAATGATCTCTGTTCGTTTGCAAGGCAAACCATTCATATCACGGTAATCCAACCCTATGCCCCAACCAGTAACACTGAAGAAGCTTCAGCTGAACAGTTCTATGAAGACCTAAGAGACCTTTTAGAACTAACACCCCAAAAAAGATGTCTTTTCATTATAGGGGGCTGGAATGCAAAAGTAGGAAGTCAAACACTCAGAGTAACAGGCAAATTTGGCCTTGGAGTACAGAATGAAGCAGGGCAAAGGCTAATAGAGTTTTGCCAAGAGAACGCACTGGTCATAGGAAACACTCTTCCAACAACACAAGAGAAGACTCTACACATGGACATCATCAGATGGTCAACACCGAAATCAGATTGATTATATTCTTTGCAGCCAAAGATGGATAAGCTCTATACAGTCAGCAAAAACAAGACTGGGAGCTGACTGTGGCTCAGATCATGAACTCCTATTCCAAATTCAGACTTAAACTAAAGAAAGTAGGGATAACCACTAGACCATTCAGGTATGACCTAAATCAAATCCCTTATGACTATACAGTGGAAGTGAGAAATAGATTTAAGGGACTAGATCTGATAGACAGAGAGCCTGATGAACTATGGACAGAGGTTCATGACATTGTACAGGAGACAGGGATCAAGACCATTCCAATGGAAAAGAAATGCAAAAAGGCAAAATGGTTGTCTGAGGAGGCCTTACAAATAGCTGTGAAACAAGGAGAAGTGAAAAGCAAAGGAAAAAGGAAAGATATAGCCATTTGAATGCAGAGTTCCAAAGAATAACCAGGAGAGATAAGAAAGACTTCCTCAGCAATTAATGCAAAGAAATAGAGGAAAACAACAGAATGGAAAAGACTAGAGATATCTTCAAGAAAATTAGAGATACCAAGGGAAAATTTCATGCAAAATGGGCTCAATAAAGGACAGAAATGGTATGGACTTAACAGAAGCAGAAGATATTAAGAAGAGGTGGCAAGAATACACAGAAGAACTGTACAAAAAGGATCTTCATGACCCAGATAATCACAATGGTGTGATCACTCAACTAGAGCCAGACATCCTGGAATGTTAGTCAAGTGGGCCTTAGAAAGCATCACTACCAACAAAGCTAGTGGAGGTGATGGAATTCCAGTGAAACTATTTCAAATCCTGAAAGATGATGCCGTGAAACTGCTGCACTCAATATGCCAGAAAATTTAGAAAACTCAGCAGGGGCCACAGGACTGGAAAAGGTCAGTTTTCATTCCAATCCCTAAGAAAGGCAATCCCAAAGGATGCTCAAACTACTGCACAATTGCACTCATCTCACATGCTAATAAGGTAATGCTCAAAATTCTCCAAGCCAAACTTCAGCAATACATGAACCAAGAACTTCCAGATGTTCAAGCTGGTTTTAGAAAAGGCAGAGGAACCAGAGATCAAATTGCCAATATCCGCTGGATCATTGAAAAAGCAAGAGAGCTCCAGAAAAACATCTATTTCTGCTTTATTGACTACGCCAAAGCCTTCGACTGTGTGGATCACAATAAACTGTGGGAAATTCTGAAGGAGATGGGAATACCAGACCACCTGACCTGCCTCTTGAGAAACCTGCATACAGGTCAGGAAGCAACAGTTAGAACTGGACATGGACCAACAGACTGGTTCCAAATAGGAAAAGGAGTATGTCAAGGCTGTATATTGTCACCCTGCTCATTTAACTTATATGCAGAGTACATCATGAGAAACGCTGGGCTTGAAGAAGCACATGCTAGAATCAAGATTGCCAGGAGAAATATCAATAACCTCAGATAAGCAGATGAAACCACCCTTATGGCAGGAAGTGAAAAGGAACTAAAAAGCCTCTTGATGAAAGTGAAAAAGGAGAGTGAAAAATGTTGGCTTAACGCTTAACATTCAGAAAACTAAGATCATGCCATCTGGTCCCATCACCTCATGGGAAATAGATGGGGAGACAGTGGAAACAGTGTCAGACTTTATTTTTGGGGGCTCCAAAATTACTGCAGATGGTGATTGCAGCCATGAAATTAAAAGACGCTTACTCCTTGGAAGGAAATTTCTGACCAACTTAGATAGCATATTAAAAAGCAGAGACATTCCTTTGCCAACAAAGGTCTGTCTGGTCAAGGCTATGGTTTTTCCAGTGGTCATGTATGGATGTTAGAGGTGGACTGTGAAGAAAGCTGAGCACTGAAAAATTTATGCTTTTGCACTGTGGTGTTGGAGTAGACTCTCGAGAGTCCCTTGGACTGCAAGGAGATCCAACCAGTCCACCCTGAAGGAGATCAGTCCTGGGTGTTCATTGGAAGGACTGATGCTGAAGCTCAAAGTCCAATACTTTGGCCACCTCATGCAAAGAATGGACTTGTTGGAAAAGACCCTGATGCTGGGAGGGATTGAAGGCAGGAGGAGAAGGGGATGACAGAGGATGAGATGGCTGGATGGCATCACTGACTCGATGGGCATGAGTTTGAATAAATTCCAGGAGTTGGTGATGGACAGGGAGGCCTGGTGTGCTGTGATTCATGGGGTTGCAAAGAGTCCGACATGACTGAGCGACTGAACTGAACTGAGCAACTGATACCTCTTATTGATTGTTATTGATTAGAGTCCAAGGACCTGAGTCAGTAATAATTCACTAATAAGTGATCCCAATGTAAATAGTGGTAACCATATCTGTTTATGTGCACATTAAATATGCTGATTATTCCATTGTTAACTTCACTTGAGTACAAATTTTCACAAAATTGTTCTGCTTCTTATTGTTTAAATTAACCATAGTAACCATAAACTCAATAATGAACATCCATATTTCCATTCACTGAAATATTTTCAGTTTTGACATATAAATGGCTAATTTTGGAGGAAAAATCATTTTGACCTCAAATAATATATCTGGCTTAAAAAATTGGTTTTGAAAAAAAAATTGAAATAGAATATTGAGTTTTAATCAATGTACTTAAAGTTCATCTCACGTTGCAACAGCAGTCTATCTTCAGTATTCCTATTCTATTTTTCATATTCTGAGTGAGATGACTCAGCAATACCTATTATAATTAAAAACATGATATAAATAGAGGAAATACACTCACTTATAAAAGTTAATGCAGAGGTAAACGGAACAAAACAAATTTTCATTAAAGAAAGTAATTAATAAGAACTTTGCTGTGTTCATAAGTCTGGTTTCATCACTAGAATTAGCTATTAAGGCTTCCATTTTGGAACTTGCTTACTTTCTTTTCATTTAACACAAAAGCCATCATCATTTAATTAAAACTATTCTATTAAATAGCTGACCTTTCACTTCAGAAGACTTTTGGTGCTAAATTTGATCCAAATTCTAAGTGAAAAGCACCCTCAGCTGAAGGCAGCAGTATGTTTGTGAGTTTCAGAAAATCAGCGAGCTGGCTCTAAACCAATACTCTGTGCAAAAAGTTTCTCTGCCTGAGTCCACACATCTCAGGGAATGGTACCCTTTGGGGGTGATTACTGCAACACTAATAAAGCATCTGCCCTCAATGCGGGAGACCCGGATTTGATCCCCGGGTCAGGAAGATCCCCTGGATAAGGAAATGGCAACCCACTCCAGTACTCTTGCCTAGAAAATTCCATGGATGGAGGAGCCTGGTGGGCTACAGTCCATGGGGTCGCAAAGAGTCAGACACGACTAAGCGACTTCACTTTGACTTTTTTTGAAGCCACAGACTGGACAGTGTTAAATTCCATGGTCACAAAGCTATTCAAGAAGTATTTTGAAATACTGATTAAATTTTTAATTTCACAGAATCATAATTTATGAAGTTGTTCTCCAAATGAAAGTCAATATTAAATGCATTTTGAAAATTTACCAAAAATATAAGCCTAATACAAGAACAAACCTTTTTGATTGCTATAAGATTGTTAAGATTATGTCAGAGGGCATGATCATTTTCCTAGCTATTAATACACATTGCCAGGCTTCTTCCCAAAGCAAGAGTACTGGGTTCTTTTCTGTGTGCTAGATTCTGTTTTACTTAGGTATTTTTATGGAAGAGCATTTTACAGTATATATATAATGTTAAGATGAGGCCATTGCCATAATGCATTAATGTATTCATCTCTCAAATACATGAAGCCAAATGATCTGCTTCATTTTTTATTGGTCTGCTGCTTGCAACAAACAACCACTAACTGATATGCCACCCCACATGTAGAACACTTCACTTCCAGATAGTATATGTGCCTTTCTATCTGGACCTGAAGCCACAAAGAAATAAAGGTGAATTAAGGTAAGACCCAGCTCGAGAAGGGTGAGCAAGTAAGTATTTGGCTATGGGATTCTACTTTTCTTGTTCTAGTTGCACATTTTTCCTGATACCCAGATAGGGGACTGGAAGAAAGCTGTGCAAAGCAGCCATCTACAGGCTTGCATTTATGCAAAGATTAATAGGGTCTAATAAAGGTAGAGGCAGTATTTCATGCACTCCCTCTGCTCACAGGATTGTAGGTCAGCCCAGAATGCCTGTCCTGGTAATGTGTGGATGACCTTAGATCACACTCTTCTTCCTCTCTCAAGGAAAATGCTGAGGGCTGCCACATACAAACAAGACAAGCTGTGAATCTCTCTCTAGTGTTACCAGAAGAAGATAGATGATGAGAAAGTCATGTTTCTACATGTTTCTGTTTTCTAATTCCATTAGATTCCAGATCAAACATCTAAAAACCTGTGCAGAGAATGGTTCCCAGCAGGCTCCTGAGGACAAATAAAGGCCACCAGTCTAAAAGTGAAGCAGTACTTTGTTTCTCCAAGAAAGTGAGATTAGTAACTTGCCAGTAAATGCAGTGAAATGGAAATGGAATGGAAAAATACTTATTTTTAAAACAATAATGCAGAATTTAAATTCCCTATTGCAAAAATCTTGATAAGGCATTGGAAATACCATCTTGAAAAGATAATGATTTTAAATGAACACAGCAAGTTTTCCTGGTGTAGTAAATAGAATGTCATTGTTAACTTTCTTCCATGAAACAGCTGTATACGTGAAATGCATTTTAACAATTTCAGACTGTACCATGTATGCCTACACCTTACCAAGTATACCTAACAATTCGCATACAGCATTCATTTTCAAAGAATAAGGGGAAAATAAACTAGTAGCTAAGCAGAAGACACAGCTGCTAAATTCAATGAACTGAATAGCTGGTGTGAATCTTTAAGTGCATACAAAAGAGGCATTAAAAGATTCCTAACACACAAAGATACTCAGGATGTCAAATATTTATGTTTTTTTCCCTCACCAAAGCCCCAAAATTTTATGCAAAACTTCCATTTGAATTTCAGGCAAAATTTCAAAAGCATTTTGTTTTAAAAAAACAATCACCAATCTGTTCCTCCAATCTGTAAGGGAAAAAAACACAAAAACTTGTCTAAACTTTCATCTCTGTTATCAATAATCCCTGAATCCTCCAGGATATACTGAATTTGAAAATTTTCCACCCTATCCATCAAAACAGGCTGCAGATAATAATTTGTATTTACTTTTTTTCTCTCACCTGAGCATAAACCCTATGAGGGCAGAGATTATTTGTCATGATTGTACTCAAGGCCAGACACACAGCAGGCAGGCGTAGTACATCTCTTTAGTCAATACACACACAACTGTTCACATTGAGAAAAAAAATTACATGATTGAGGAAAAGCCTTTTTTTTGTGGCCCTTAGGAAGCATCACTATGAACAAAGCTAGTGGAAGTGATAGAATTCCAGTTGAGCTATTTCAAATCCTAAAAGATGATGCTGTGAAAGTGCTGCACTCAATATGAAGGAGTCTTTGGGCCTAGAAAATAAACACAATGGTCTCAAAGGCCCTTGCTGAATCATCTAACTTCGGAGAAAACAAAACTGAAATTTAGGCCCCGCCCTGATGCTCCCGGCCGGTACTACCTGGGACTTATTTCCCCTGCCCAGAAGCCTTCCACCCCCTACATCTGCCAGGGGCTTATCACCCCTTGCCCAAAACCTCCCACCCCCTGTTCAACCACAAATGCCGTCTCAACTAAAGAATACCCAAAATGTCCCATCTGACTAACATTTCCCTTATTGCTTCCACAAACCTCCCTTTAAATACGCAGCCTCCCTGATTCCTCTCCGCTCAGCCTGGTCGTTAGGCTGACTGTCACCCCTCCTTGCCTGAATAAAGGTAACCTACCTCCGTTGAGGTCGTCTCTCCTTCTTTACTGCCTCGGCCCGAACTATACCTTAGATTTTTGGTGCCGAAACCCGGGAGAGGGCGAGGCACTTGTCTCTCTCTCTCACTCTCCCTCCCTCTCATTGTTTTCCCTTTTCCCAGAGTCTGGGAGCTTCAACGCCTGCCGAGCTCCCTTTTTGCCAGGGGCTCATAAATTCTCCTCGGGGATGCCTAATGCCTTCATGAGTGGTGCAAGCCTCGTCCTAAGGTTTTATTGGTGCTTTGCCTACCACCAGGCCTCCAGCTCTATCCCCTTTCTCTCCCTCTCTGCCGACCTCCGGAACAGGGACCTCTTGCCATTCGACTGCTCTACATGCAACACTCCACTCAAGCCGGCCCCTAGATTAAGGTAAGATCCAGACGGTGTTCTAGAGGCGCCCTAGAGCTCAGTCCTCTCCGGGTCCCAGGGACCCCCCAGCCTAAGGCCACTATGTAGGCGATGGTGGGGGATGCTCCACCTCGACACAGAGCTCTCTTCTCATAACTCCTATTGTGACTACGGGTGATGACTCGAACTCCCAACAGGAGCCTCTGCTTACCTTTCAATTATGGGGTCTGGCCAATCTGTCCCAAAAGAATCCCCTCTGGCCTGTGTTCTCAAAAATCTCAAACCGCTCTTACTGAACTCAAAGCTAACTGCTTAAAACAACTCTGTATACAGATTTGGCCTCAACACCAATTAGACAATCAAGACCGATAGCCTGAATACGGCACATTTGACTTTAGCATTCTTTAAAATCTCACTGACTTCCTTAAATGGAATGGCAAGTGGTCGGAGATCCCCTATGCCCAAGGCTTTTGGACCCTTCAGAGCAGGCCCTCCCTATGCCAGGCCTGCTCCACCCAGGAGGTCCTTCTATGCACCTTGCCTCCCAAGCAAAAGGGCTCTTCTTCAACTAACCGCCAATAGCTACCATCCGCACCCCCGGAGTTCAACCCCATGGAGGAGCCCCCTCCCTACCCACCATCCCGCCAACCCTCTCCATCCCCCTCATCCAACTCAGCTACTGACTCTGAAACCTCTCCTGACTCTCCCTCAACCCCGCTACCCCATCTCCCGGACTCCCCCTCCCCACTTCCCTCCCCATCTGCCACATGGGCACTACCCAACACATGTTTCCCCTGAGAGAGGTGGCAAGACCAGAGGGCTCCACCTGAGTCCATGTGCCATTTTCATTGTCAGACATGAGCCAGATAGAAGAAATATTAGGATCATTTTCTGAAAATCCTACCAGATACAGAAAAGAATTCCTGAGACTCTCCCAAGCCTATAACCTCACATGGAGTGACATATATTATATCCTAAATGCCACTCTCACCCCAGATGAAAAAGACCGTATCTGGCAAGCAGCAAAAGCCCATGCTGATCACTTACATAACCCAGACTATGATAGCCCAGTTGCTGATGAGGCAGTGCCTCAATTAGATCCCCACTGGACTTACCAGCCCAGTGACCCAGGTATCAGGAGACTCAATCATATGATTACCTGTCTTCTAGAAGGAATGCAGAAAAAATACTCATATCCATGTCAATTATGATAAAGTCAGGGAAACCACCCAAGGGGCAGACAAAAACCCAGCCTTATTCTTAGCAAGCCTCACAGAGGCAGTCCAGAAGTATACCAACCTAGATATCACCACTCCTGCTGGTTACCCTACCTTCATGTTCAGTTCATCAGCCAGTCTATCCCTGACATTAGACAAGAGCTTCGACAACTAGAGAAGGGCCCTGAGACTCCCCCAAAAAGACCTTCTAGAAATAGCCTTCAAGGTGTTCAGTAATAGAGAGGAGGAGGCTAAGAGAGAAAAAGACTGAGAGAAAAGCTAAATATGCCTTTTTGGTGGCAGCAATTAAGGGAAGAGATCAGCCCGGCCCAAGTCATCCCGGACCGGGACTTAAGACCACCCCCCCCCACCCCACCCCGAACCCTGCTTCCGATGCAGCCAGTCAGGACACTGGGCAAAGGATGCCCAAACCCATGGCCCCCCCACAAAAGCATGCCCAACCTGTGGTCAATGGGGACACTGGAAGATGAACTGTTCCCAGGGACACCCTGGCACCGCTGGGGAGGTCCCCATCTCCCAGACCTGGAGAGTGGAATATCCACAGGGATGCCCTGGTGCCCCTGGGGAGATCCCCACTTCTCCCCAGAACCCCAGCCCAACCCTATGAGAGTTGTTCCAATGGCGGGGCCTGGGTTCCAGTCCCCCAGACCATGTCTCAGACACAAGCTCGGAACTGAGGGTAGACAGGGTAGTGGCCAGGAAAAAGACCTCCTTTATAGCAGACACTGGAGACACTTTCTCTCTCTTAACTTCCTACTCTGGCCCAACTCAAGACTCAGAACTCACAATCAAGGGAGTCTCTGGAGTTCTCTTAAGGCCAAAAATCAGCACTCCATTACTGTCAATTTGGAAAATCAACCCTCATACACTCATTCCTCATAATGCCTCAGTGCCCGATGGCACTCCTAGGGAGAGATTTGGTGTCCAAATTGGGGGTCTTTATTACCATACCCCTCCTCAATACAGTCTCTATATTCTGCATGCAGATAACACCTGGACTATCCCTATCCCTCACCCCTGACCTTCCCTTGGATCCACCCACCTTAGACCCCCAAGTCTGGGACACTGACCACACATCCACAGCCAAACATTATCCCCTCGACTATAATCACCCAACAACAGTACTCTCTTACCCTGGAGGCCCACAAGGGACTTAAGCCTATCATAAACTGTCTTCTTCAAGCCTCTATCTTAATTCCTACC